>NW_027466036.1:600000-900000 GCF_049634645.1 Pelodiscus sinensis
TGGTCACGGTGGCTGGCGGTCAGCATGGCATGTCACCCCTCCCGTCACACTTGGTGCCAGAAGAACAAAGCTTGCAAAGGAGTTTGAATTCCCTCCATCTCCCCATGCTGCAGCGGTAAAAGAAATCCTGAAACCGTCCCCTTCTCCTGTCACTGGAGAGATGGAAATGGGGCCGTTCCTTGTGGGGAAAGAAGTGGGTGTGTCAGGAGGGGGATTTGTGCTCAAACCTCCCCACAGACCAGAACCCCCCATTAGGGGCAAGAAAGAGCCTTGAGTCAGGCACTTGAGAACTCTCGGTTCCTGCTACTCTACAATGGCATATTAGGAAAGCTGCTGTACATAGCCTGGATAGCTCAGTTGGTAGCGCATGCAACTCTTAATTTCAAGGTTATGGGTTCAAGCCCCATGCTGGGCAATGCCCTTCTTTAACTCACATTCTCAGCCTACAAGCAATTCACTCTCAGCTTTCACCAGGTTTTAGAAAGAAAAAGTCTAGTCCTGGGGTCCAGCTTTAGTAGAACCAGAGAGAAAACAAGCTGCAAGTTCCATCTTCTGAGGAGAAGGGAAGAGGATTTTCTTCTCCACATCAGCCCAGGGAGGAGAAAAAATAACCCTCCGCCCGCTGATTTTCCCCCGTCAGCTTCTGTAGCTTCACCTCCTTCAACAGCAGCTCCAGCTTTGAGCTACAAATCTCAAGGGGCTGGTGAGGAAATGAGGAGCTGGCAGCTTGGGTTAGTGGCGTCCCTGAGAACAAGAGGTGGAGTGTTCACAAGGTGCATTCCCCTCCCCCGCAGAGCAGGGTGTTGGAAGGACTGAGTAACAGAACAGTCAGACAAGTTCCACCAAAGCCAAAGTGTGTTTCTGTGGTGTAGTGATTTTCGCTGTTGCCTAACATGCAAAAGGTCCCTGGTTCAAAAACAGGCTCTGCTCTTATTGCTGCTCCCCTGGGTGCCCAGGTAAGTGCAGCTGCTTCTTACTAGCCTGTTCCTGAGCCCAACACCCACGTGACAGGGGAGTGACATCAGCTGAGAATGCCCCTTGCTGCCAGCCTGGGGAAGGGAGATGAATCAGGCCAGGCAGCTACTGGAGGCTTGTGGCTTGGCCTCCCGTGCCCTGGGAGGCTGGTGTATTGCGCTGGCTCTGCCTGCTGCCTCCCTTGTGTGACTTGCCCAGTGTCCACAGGCCAAATGTCAGAAAAGCTTCTTCCAAAAAAAGCAGAAGAAAAAGCTGCACAAATTGGGGTTTGAAATGTGCGTAGCTTTTTCCAGAAGAGCAGTGCAGTGTAGACATAGCCTGAGTGTTGCTCAGCACTAGTAGGAGACAGGGAGGGACAAAATGGTCTAACGGCACCTGCTGCCTTTCAGAACCACCCTCAGCCCAGCCCCAAGAATCAGCCCTTCCCTCCACCCTCACTGGGGTCTGCAAAAGGTGCCCTGGAAATGAGAAAGCAGCTGAAGTGACTCTGGTGGGACTTGAACCCACAACCTTTGAATGTCTTGCTGAGCTCACATTAACCACTACAGCTTAGAAGTCCAACATGCTTTCCATTGCACCACAGAGCCTGCTGGCTGGCTGAGTTTGAAATCTCCACTCTCTGCTTTGCAGCATGGCAATTGCTGGGGGGAAGAAAGGGGGAGCCAGGTCTGTCTCTTTTGGGAGAACAGGTAGGAAGAGAGAGGGGGCCACTGAGCCCCTGACCCTTAAAGTAAGGGATAAGAACTGAGCCGTGGTTGGAGAATGTGGGCATCAATCCCACTGCCTCTCACATGCTAAGCAAGCACTCTATCACTTGAGATAATTCCCCTGCTGGGACAAAAAGAAAGCTCTCCTGCCCCACACACATTGTTCCAGAGCCCACACGGTCCCTGCAGATGCCCAAGGCTTCTTTCGGAAAGGGCCACTTGTGATTTATTTCGAAGTGCTGTGTAGCCAGCCCCAAATTACAAAATAAGCTATTTCAAAATAGGCGCATTGATTATTTTGAACTATGGGACGCACCCCTAGTGAGTTAGAGTTGAACTCTGCCTCTAGCTCAACCCACCCACGTACTGACTCCGCTTTGCCATGGGGCTGTTTGCATTGGCCTCCTCTCTCTGTAGCCAGGCTTCAGCCAGGAGTGAGGCTCAGGGGAAACCTCACAAAGGAGATTCCAGGCAGCCAGGCCATGGGGGTCTCTGAGATGCCCCAGCCCTGCAGCCTGTCCCACCTGGCTGTTGCCAAGGTTGCTCTGTGAGGTCACTGCCTCCCAGCCAATGAGCTGAGGTGCTGCACAAGGCCCTTGTGATGTCACTGCTGCCTTGCAGGCTCATGTCCTACCCCTGGCCAGCCCCTTGGCATGTGTGAGCTGCTCCCCCTCTGCCCCCGTCACTCAGGGCTGGTTCTGGGGCTCAAGCAGGGAACATCAGAGGCTGCTCAGGGGGACATATTGGGGCCTGTGAGTGTTGCTGTCCTGCTGTACAGACACGGCCATAGAGCCTCAGGAGGCTGTAGCCGTGGGAGTCACTTCCCTGGTTTCGGGAGGGAGACGAGACGTCAAGGCCCATGACTTGGAGCCAGCTACAGATACCCATGGAAAGCTGATTTTCAGAGGGGTGTGATCAGCCCTTCCTGTGTATCTGGCTTCTTCAAGGGGCTTAATCAGGAGCTAAAAGTTGAAGAAGGGCCATTTAGGAGGGTGAATTTCTTTCCCTGGCAACTTTTTCTGTGTGCTGCATGGGCCTAATGGGCAAGGCACTGGCTTCCTGAGTCAGGGATTGTGGGTTCAAGTCCCAGCTGGGGTGACAGTTTCCTTTTACTGACAAAGAGTTTCTCTGCTCTCTGAAGTAGTTGGCAAGGATGATCGGCAGTTGCTGTCTCCTTCTCTACAGAAACTGTTCAGACCCCTCACTAGCAAGTGCTGGTGTTAGGTGCAGATCTGGTTGCTAAAAGCCCAGGTGTCCGAATGAAGGGGCACATTTTGCTCTAGAAGGCCCAGGAGTGACAGCCAGATGGAGGTGGCTGTATCAGGGTCTGTCTGGAGACAAAGAGGAGCCTGAGGATGAGAAGGCCCATGAGAGGCAGAGACTCCAGAGCAGTGGGGGGCTAGTTATTTGGTCTGGCAAACTGACAGAAAATCCCCAGGCCCTGAGCATGGTGCGGGCGAGGCCCATGGGGCAGTTTGCCTGGTGGGGTTTGGGGGGTGGAGAAGCTGTGAAGCTCTGTGAGTGGATAAGGTCCATGGCTGAGCTGAGCCACCTGCCGTGTGTGTGACTCAAACTGTCCCTCGTCCCCTTTTGTGTGTCTGTTGCGCTTCCAGCATCTTTCCACAGGCACGTTCATCTGGCAAAGACCCCCCCCCCCCCCAGGGATCTTGTATCTTCCTTTGTGCAACTCAGCCGCAGACACTGCCAGGGCTGGAAGGAAATTGCTGCACTTTGGGAGTCAAAGGTGTTGTCTGGGACCATAAAGCAGTTTCACCCAGGAACCTGAAAAGGGCACCATGGCTCAGCTGGCTAAAGTGCTTGTTTTGTAAACAGAAGATCCTGGGTTTTATGCCTGGTGGTGTCTTATTGCAGCCAGTGCTTGCATTTTCCTATGTCCTTCTGGGGCACAGAAGAGGCCTCCTCTGGCCACCCATGGAACTGCGGGTTCAGGAAAAGGCTGATTGGGGAGGAGTGTTGGGAAGAAGGAAACAACAAGGGAGAAGCACCTGATGCCCACAGACCCTCACTCTCCATGGCTGCAGGAGCTGTAGAGGTTGCACCCCCAGGCTCTCTGAGCACAGACACCCCCAGGGAATCACAAGGGCATGTGGTGCTGGCTCTCCTGTCCCAGCAATTGCAGTCAGAGCCCTGCCTTGCCAGTGCCAGTCACAACAGCCTCTGCACCCGCTCCAGGCTTGTGGTTTCCTTCTTCCCAACACTCCTCCCCAATCAACCTTTTCCTGAACCAGCAGCTCCATGGGTGGCCAGGGGAGGCCTCTCCTGTGTCCCAGAAGCTGCCAGGCTCTGACTCTTGTCCCCTTGGTGCCCCCGTCTAAATTCTCTTTTAAATTGGTCTTTATGGTCCTGCTCAGAGTGTTTTTCTCCTCAGCAGCGCACAAGAGAGAAGCTGTTGTCACTGGCCCTTGAAGGCAAGATGAGCTTTGCCTGCCCCTCTCAGCCTGACTCCCTACTTGGCCCCATTCCTGCCTCCCTTCCCGGGCTGACCCAGTGACTGAAAGGTGCTGCGGCTGCTGCTGACAGGGAAGAAGCTGGGAGGCAAGGTGCTGGCAGCAAGAGAGTCCAGCTGCCTCTTTGCCCTGGGTCTCAGTGCGCCATGCCAGCCAGCAGCCACCTCGACCAAACCTCAAACCAGCTGGACTAGCCAGCCCACGTCACAGTGAGTCGCTAGTGGCCCTGTCAGAGAAGAGCCATTGGCAGCTGCAGACACAGCCCTTCAGCTGCCGGACACGCCTTTCTAAAAGGGCTATTTGGAAGCTGCGTTTTGCTTGGCTGACTAGCTCAGTTGGTTAGTGCATGGTGCTAGTAATGGCAAGGTCATGGGTTCAATCCTTGTGCTGGCTGCAGATACATTTGCTGTTGTGACTGTTCTACCCCTGCCCCTCTACTTTAGCTGCCTGCTATGGACAGGGAAGCAGAAACAGGCAAAAGGCTGAGAGCTCTTCAGGAAACAGTCCAGAAAATTGGTAGGAGGAGGCTCCAGACTGAGTGCCTGAAAGGCCTTTGACCTGGCCAGCTTCCCCCAATAGCAGGGAAAACTCTTCTCTTCCCTCTATTGTGGGGCCACTCATGGGCCTGCTGGCTCAGCTGTTTAGAGCTTGATGCTAATAATGCCCAGGTCACGGGTACAAGCCCCATGCAGACCCTACAACAGCTGAATTAGTTTTGTTTGAGCTGCTCCCCACGAAAAGCGGTGAAAGGGAGCCCTTGGCTGTGGGACCCACTTGTGCCTGTGGTTCAGGGTTAAATAAGATCTCCCCCAGGAGGTCGCCTGTTCCCTTCCCACCTTGCATTGGCTGGGGATCAAATCAAGCAAGGGGCAGCAAACGCCAGGCACTGTCATGGTCTGGGCCACAGATACAGACTGTCTTGGAGCTGTGGTCCGAGGAGGAGTCTCTGCAGTCCATGCGGAGGAATGTGGACATTTATGGCAGAATGGCCAATTGTCTAGCAAAGAAAGGCCACCTCCCTGAGCATCCTAGAGCCAAGGTCAAGGAATCACAGCAGAGGTATGTGAGGGAGGAACCGCATTACTGTGCATGCTCTTGGAGAGGATAAAGAGCTGTGAGAGGAAGCCCACAGCTGCAGGACCCATTTGTGCCTGTTTTTTCAGGCTTCAAGTAAAAACCCAGCAAGGAGTTTTGATGCTCCCTCTTTACATTGCATTGGCTGGGAATCGAACTCAAGTCAACTGCTTGGAAGGCAGCTATGCTCACCGCTATACCACCAATGCCTACCTGTAAAGCTCCTGGGAAAATTAGTGAGGGAAGCCCACGTCTGCCATGAGGCTAGCCACAGGCCAGAGGCGAGAGGGTGCCTGTGTGGTTGGGGTAAAGCAGAACTTCTTGGCCATTTGGCAGAGACCAGAAGTGGTGACTCTGGGGTAGTGGCTGCCCTGCGCTCTCCGTGGTGTGAGGAGCTGGGTGGGAGAGTAGAGTTTATCGGACTTTGGGCTAACCACTAGAGCAGCCAAGGGAGAGGTGGGGAAGTGACTTCTGGATACTCTGTGTGGCCCGGGGATGCGGACCAAGAGCTGTTCTCGTGTTTGTGGCTGTAAAGTGTTGTTTCTGCGTCATTTGCCTAAGATCGAGCACTTCTGCCTTCCGGAGAGCCATGTCACAGGCACAAGCCCCCAGAGACCCCTTCAGGGACACATCACAGGCAGGGCCGGACCGAGCCATTCCGGTGCCCCGGGCTGACAGTTCAATTGCGCCCCGGGTTGGAGGAGGGCGCATGCATGTAGCTGGCGGTGGCAGGATGCACGTGCCTGGCCCAGCCCAGCTACCACTGCTGGTGGGCAGCCTTAGGGCACCTGAGGCAGGCTGAGCTTGGCCATGCAGGGCTCCGCAGCCATGGGGGGAGGGCGCTGCTGGCCAGCGCTGCAGGGGTTAGCATGTCCCCTGCCCCCGGGCAGCCGCTGCAGGGTGGCTGCTGGGAGCTACTGCAGCCCGCAATCCAAGAGCCAGGCATGCGGCGCCTGATGGCAGCTATAAAGGGCGGCTGCCCGGCTAGCCCAGGCCTTAATCTGGCCCTGGTCACAGGACCAAGCAAGGGGCAGAAACACTGGGCACTGTCAGTGTCTGGGCCAGAGATAAAGACCCTCTTGGAGCTGTGATCCGAGGGGGAGTCTCTGCAGGCCCGGCAGTCCAGGTGGAGGAATGTGGACATTTGTGAACATATGAACATCAGAACGGCCATAGTGGGTCAGACCAAAGGTCCATCTAGCCCAGTGTCCTGTCTGCCGACAGTGGCCAGTGCCAGGTGCCCCGGAGGGGGTGGACTGAAGACAACGATCAAGCGATTTGTCTCCTGCCATCCGTCTCCAGCCTCTGACAAACAGAGGCCAGGGGCACCATTTTATCCCCTGGCTACTAGCCTTTTATGGACCTAACCTCCATGAAATTATCTAACATATGGCCCAATGGCTGATGGCCTTGCAGAGAGAGGCCACCTCCCCCCTCCTGCATCCTAGCCCAAGTCAGACCCAAGGTAAACGAATTGCGGGAGGGGTATGTGAGGGTCCGTGAGGGCAGGTCCCGCTCTGGGGAAGCACCGCAGCACTGTGCATACTGTGAGGAACTGGACCGAATCCCGGGGTGTGGGGAGCCCCTGTCTCCAGGGATAGTTGTGGAGTCTGGGATGGAGATACCTGGGCAGCAGTGGCTGCAGCTTCAGGATGACAACGCTGATGACCTGCGGCGCCAGGAGACGGGAGGACTCCCAAACGTCTTCAGGCAGCGGGGAGGGAACATCAGGTAGGTACTGGGAGGTTCCAACACCCAGGACATGTTGACACTTGCAGTCTCCTTCAGGAGAGGGATGCAAATGGAGACGTTCAAAATTGTAAATGAAACCGGGATTTAAATATCCTGCGCTCTATTTGCATCGTGTCCGGGTGCTGTTTCAAAATACTTTATTATGAAATAAAAAACAACGTTTAGATGCAGTTATTTGGGGAGAAAACCCTTCTTCCGAAATAACCCTTAAACACTCTCCTCTGGTCTGGACCTAACAGCAGTGTCAGCGTTTGCTAGTCGGGGCTCTGGACAGCACCTGCACAGAGGGAGATAGCAACTGCGGGACGCTCTGGCCAACTGTCCCAATGTCTCACAGCAGAAAAGAAAACAAAAGAGGCCAATGCAAACAGCCCCTGGCAGCGAGGGAGTCAGCACATCGGTGGTTGGGGCAGGGAGCTGGGGGCAGATTTTGACTCTAACTAGCTGGGTGACCTCGGCCCATTCAGTGAACCTCTCCCTGTCCCCATGGCCCTGTCTGTACAGCAGAGACAGCAACACTCACAGGCCCTACAGGAGGGGGCTGGTTTAATGCTTCACCCCAGGGCCCAGCAATGAGCCCCCAAGCTTGCCCTGTGCGCTGGAAGCCAGGTTTGCTGTGTGAATTCTGTGGGGTGGGTGAGGTCAGGCCTGGGCACTGGGATTATTTACCACTTTCCCTGATCCTGGGACACTGCTGACTTCACAGCTGTGGTGGCCGAGTGGTTAAGGCGTTGGGCTAGAATTCCAATAGGGTTTCCCTGCGCAGGTTCAAATCCTGCTCACAGCGTGGCCTGTGTTTTGGCCACACCCCTAACCAGGCAACAAGCTGCACAACCCCTGAGCCACTCTCCCTGTCCCCAGTCAATCCCTTTCTGCGCCTTCCGAGAGAGACACGGTGCATGGTGCCTCGTTATGGGTCTCTGGGCTCTAGGGAAACGCTCAGCATCTGCCCATGGCTCAGCCCTACCCTTGGGGGCTGCCCTGCTCCAGTGTGTGATAGGAGTTGAGTGAGAGGATGGAGCGTCTGGGCCTGCCCCCAAAGGTCCATCCATGAAGGGCAGAAATGCTGGGGATATGATGTCTGTCACTCATCCTGAGGTGCACAGCTCCCCCCCCCCATGTTGGGAGCAAAGGGTCTAGAGAAGTATTGGGGTCTAGAGAAGTATTGGGGGGGGGGGTGTCTTGTTCCCTGCTCTTGCTCTGCCTTGGGCAAAGAATTAGTAACAGAATATTTGTCCAAGTTTATGTACAGAAAAAAACTAACAAGCATGTTTCTGTGGGGTGGTGGTTATCGTGTTTGCTTAATGTGCAAAAGGCTCCTGGTTCAAAGCCAAGCAGAAAGTGGGAACAGGGGGTTCTGCTCCTATTTGTGGCTCCCCAGGTAAACACAGCCCCTGCTGCTTGGGATAAGCCCAACTCCCAGGTTGAGTAAAGCAAGGAACAACAGGAGCCCTGCCCTAGAAAGGGAGGGGCCAGTGTGTGTGAGTGCATGGCCCAGACAGACAGCTCCAGGGTGCAAGGACAGAGCTGCTGGACATCTCTAGTGGCCCTGAGGGGGGGAGACATGGGTGTTAACAACATGCTCATGTGGTGCCATGTTCCAGCACCACCAACAGGGAGTGTTTTTTGTGGTGTCACCTGATTGCCCCCAACTGTAGCCCTTGTACCTGCCCTGTGGCAGGATAGAGCCCCAGGATGCAGCTCATCTCCCCTTTTCTCCTGCAGTGCAGGTTGTGATCACAGCTCTAAGCAAAACCATCAACTTGAAGTAATTAGCCCCTATTGGAGCATGCCAAAGCCAGGAATTGAAACAGGGACCTTTAGATCTTCAGTCTAACACTCTCCCCACTGAGCTACTTTGGCTGTGCGAAGAGTCCTGTGTGGCCTGTAATTCTCTGTCCAGGATGTTTTGCCGCATGTTGTCATGCCCTGCCCAGGAAGGCCAGACTGGCCTTTCCACAGCGCCCCTCCCCCACAGCCCGGAGCCAAGGGTCCCTCTACGCCAGGCCTGGGCAATACAGGCCAGCGGGCTGGATCCAGCCCATGAAGCCACCCAACATGGCAGCAAGAAGCCTCAGGCAGATTCCCTGCTCGCCCTGCCCCCACGCACAGCTGAGAGAAGGGGCTGCTGGGCCCTTTGTGTCTCTCAGCTGCAGAGGAAAAGGCTTCATGCCTGGTCCCTGCTCCCAGCTGGTTTGTGGCCAATGGGAGCTGCCTGCTTGAAGCCCTGGCCAGTCCCCACAAGCTCTTATTCACCCAGGCGTGTGACCTGTACCCCCTGCGCAGGGAAGGGGCTGCCTGAGAAATGTGCTTGGCTGCTGGGAGTGTCTCCCAGTCAGAGCCTGCCTCTGGCACCCCAGCCCCTCCCTTCCCTCAGCCACTGGCCCTCCCTGTGATGGAAAAGACCAGGCAGATTTCATTAATACAGATGAGGCTGGCTTCCCTGACCAGGAATCGAACCCAGGCCTCAGCAGTGAAAGGGCTGAATCCTAACCACTAGGCCATCAGGGACACATGAAGCATGTGTTTTTGCTCACCTACACTAGCCTTTCACAGGCCACTTTCTGTCCCCTTCAGGACATGGGTCTATTTTCCATTGGCCAGAGGGGACAAGAACAGAAACCAAACAGAACATCAGAACAGCCAGACTGGGCCATGCCAGTTGCCCAACTAGCCCAGGGTCCTGTCTCACGACAGCAGCCAATTCCATTGCCCAGTGGGAATCCTCCGGACAGACACTTGTTAAGTGATCCCTCCTGTTGCCCATTCCCAGCTTCTAGAATACACCAGCTAGGGACACCTGCCCTGTCCATCCTGGTTAAATGCCATTGATTGACCTTTCCTGCATTCAATTATCCAGTTCTGTTTTGAATCAAATGTCTTGGGCTGCGCAGGCCTTGAGTCAAGGCAAGAGCTGGAGGGGAATGGGAAAAGTGCAGCTGGTTTCACAAACGCTCAGCCTCACCCACAGCTGGGAGGCAGTTTGCAGGGAGCTGAAAAGAAACAGAAGAGGGGAAACTGGAGCCTGGCAGAACCAAGTCTTGGGATTCTTCTGTGTCCAGATGTGCTAAGCAGCTGGCAGCCAAGCTCCCAAGTGCTGGTCTCTTCCCACCCTCCCCAGGCAGGGGAATTCAGCGTCACCTACAGCTGGGACGCAGTTTGCAGTGAATTGAAAAGAAACTGGCTGGTAGAACCAAGGCTCAGGATACTTCTGTGTCCAGATGTGCAAACAGCTGGCAGCCAAGTGCTGGTTTGTTCCTGCCCTCCCCAGGCAAGTGAATCCCCTCCTCTGGGTGTTACAGGCAGGACTTTGCCTGTCTGGCTTTTAGCCAGGGAACTTTTCTATGCCGGGCAAACGTGACACCCACTGCACTGCAGAAACCAGCCCCCTGCCTTTTGCAAAGAGGCCCCTAGAAGCACTTAGCCCCCTTGTTGTCTCTGCCTGTAAAACAAGGAAAAAGCAAATATCAATCACTGGAGAATGTGGGTGTTGATCCCACTGCCTCTCACATGCAAAGCAAGCACTCTACCACTTGAGCTAATTCCCCTGCTGCATTCACAAAGGCCTTCTTGGAGGCTCTTCCCTTCTCCACAGGGACGTCTGTCATCTAGGTCAGTTAGTCGTGGGAAAGGAGAAGGCTCCGAAAAGGACTCAAGGACAACTCTCAAGGAGACTCCCTGCAGCAAAGCCATGGGGGGGGGGGGGGGGGGGGCTCTGAGATGGCCCCTGCCCTGCAGCCTGTCCCACCTGGCCACTGTCATGGACTCTCTGTGAGGTCACCACCTCCCAACCTCCTTTAGCCAATAAGCTGAGGGGCAGCAAAAGGCCCTTGTGATGTCAATGCCACACCCACCCCTGCCCTCCAGGGCTTCCATTAAAAGCAATACATGCCAGTCTAGATGTAGCCATGGTGTAAGAAGCAGCACTCAGAGCTCTGAATCATGTGATCCGAGTTCAAATTTCTGTGGGACTTGCTGGGGTTGGGCTGGTTGCTGCAAAACCCTCCAACTTTATGAGCTTTGGGCTCCTTATCTGCAGGCTCCCCAGAGAGAGAGTTCTGTGCCTCCTGCTGGGTGTCTGATGCCCCCTGGAGCTCAGTCTGATGCTATGGTCTGCCTGGCTGAGATGGGCTGGGCCTTAAAACTTAACCTGCCTGGAGCTTGCTGCTTACCCTTGTGGTCTCTTTTGTGGTCCCCAGGAGCTGCCAGCCTCTGACTCTTGCCCCCTGGCGCTAGCAGGTGCCCCCCCCCCCCAAACAATCTTTTACATTGGTCTTTCTGGTCCCTCTCAGAGCATTTTTCTCCTCAGCAGCAGCGCACAAGAGAGAAGCTGTTGCCAATGGCCCTGCAAGACAAGATGAGCTTTGCCTGCTCCCCTCAGCCTGACTCGCTACTTGGCCCCATTCCTGCCTCTCTTCCCAGTGGCTGAAAGGGGCTGCGGCTGCTGCCGACAGGGAAGAAGCTGGGAGGCAAGGTGCTGGCAGCAGGAGATTCCAGCTGCTTCTTTGCCCTGGGTCTCAGTGCGCCATGCCGGCCACCAGCCACCTTGACCAAACCTCAAAGCATCTGGAGTAGTGAGCCCACATCACAGTGAGTTGCTAGTGGCCCTGTCAGAGACGAGGCGCCTTTCTGAAAGGGCCATTTGTGAGCTCAGATCCTGAAGGCTGGCTAGCTCAGTTGGTTAGAGTGTGGTGCTAATAACGCCAAGGTCATGGGTTCAAGCCCCATGTTGGCCACATGATTGTTTGCTGTGGTGACTACTCTCCCTCCTCTTCACCCCCACACACACACTTTAGCTGCCTGCTATGGACAGGGAAGCAGAAACAGGCAAAAGGCTGAGAGCTTTGCAGGACTGAGGCCAGAGGACTGGTAGGAGGAGGATCCAGTCTGCACAGACCCAGTGGCTAAAAGGGTCTGGCCAGATTTCCCCTAATGGCAGGGAAAACTCTTCTCTTCTCTCCATTGTCCCCAGTGGGGTGACCTGATCCCAAATTCCTGCTGCTGCAGTGGCTGGCCCATGGCTCCTCCAGCCCAAGCCGCAGAGGGAGGCTCCATCTGTCCCGGTGATGGGACCCTGTGCCCAGCCCACAGCACTGCTGCCAACCACCTGGTCACCTGCTTCAGTAGCCCAGCAGCCCCTCCCCCAAAACCTGCTCCTGCTCAAGGCCCCCCTGAACCCACCCAGGCTCCTGCTCCTCTGATGTCTGCACTAGCCAGCCCACATCTCAGTGAGTCGCCCGTGGCCCCATCAGAGACGAGCTCTGGGCAGCGGCAGAGACGTCCCTGCACTGCCTGTGGGGTCTTTCCCAAAGGGCCCCTCGTGGGCTGCTGGCTCAGCTGTTTAGAGCTTGATGCTAATAACGCCCAGGTCGTGGGTGCAAGCCCCATGCTGGCCACAGGGGTGTCTGGTTTGGTGACTGGCCTTTGTGTAGCTGCCTGCTATGGACAGGGAAGGAGAAAGAAGCCCTGGGAGGTGAAGCAGCGGGAGGGAAGCAAGGAGCAGAGTGTCAGCTGCCAGCCGAGAGTCACAGGTGCCCTCTGCCTCCTGGGACCGCCCCTCCCTGAGCCGCCAGCCCCCTGTCTCTCACCGTGCGCCCCTTGGGGAGTCCACTCGCTCTGGGCTCCGGGGGCCTCCCGCTCCCACAGGGAATGACACAGCCCTGTGCCCTCGCCCAGAGCCACTCCCAGCCCGTGTGAAACAGGAGGGTTCATTGAGCGTCTGACACAGCACAGGGACCCAGGCAGGCAGCAGGGGCTGCGGGTGGGGAGTGAGGGCACCAGAGGGGGCAGGGAAACAAGTAGCACCAAGACTCTTGCCACCAGGGTCTGGCCACCCGACTCCCTGCCCAGGCTGCTGGGCCCCCGACCACTTCAGCTGCCAGGTCAGCCCGGGAGCTAAGGCAGGAATGGGGGGAAGGAGCCAGTCAAACTGCAGGTGGCAGGAAACACCAGTCGCGCCTTCCTGGGCCGGGCACGACGGCATCATGTTAGTGACACGGCTGCCAGACATCCCGGACAGTTAATAACCAGCTAGAGGAGTTTATGGGGAGCTCAGTGTGGGGAGCCTAAGGTGAAACATTTAAAGGTCCCTGGTTCAATCTCAGGCTTTGCCATGTCTCTCGGTGCAGCAGGGCCCTCTCTGCTCCCCTTGCCGTGCTAGTGCCCTGTGACATCCCCTCATCCATCTTCGCCACAGCCCAGCACTGGAAACTCCCGTCCATCTGATTAACCCCCTTCACTTCCACCCCTCCCTCAGAGTCCTTGCTTTCTTGGCTAAAGTCCCCTCCCTTGTGCGTGTGGCTGGCAGGGGTTACTAGATGGATCCATTTACATGTAGCTTCACTGAAACCCCCCTTGTTGGCCTGCGCCAGGTCAGTCTGTGTCACTGGCTCAGGGGTTTCTCCCCCCAGCGCGCTGCAGAGAAAGCCCTTGTGTGTGAAAGGGCCTCAGGGAGCCCAGAAACCAAGTTAAAAATAAACCAAAAGGAAGCATTTTTGCGCCCAGTGGAACTCCTTGCCAGAGGATGTGAAGGTGAAATCAACAAGAAGGTCCAAATCAGAACTGGACAATTTAATTCAGGAAAGGTCAATCAATGGCATTTAACCAGGATGGACAGGGCAGGTGTCCCTAGCTGGTGTATACCAGAAGCTGGGAATGGGCAACAGGAGGGGTCACTTGACAATTGTCTGTCCGGAGGATTCCCTCGGGACAATGAAATTGGCTGCTGTTGTGAGACAGGATCCTGGGCTAGTTGGGCAACTGGCATGGCCCAGTCTGGCTGCTTTGATGTTCTGTTTGGTTTCTGTTCTTGTCCCCTCTGGGCAAGGGAGAATGGACCTGCCACCCCATCCTGAAGTGGACAGAAAATGGCCTGTGAAAGGCTAGTGTAGGTGAGCAAAGAGTTATGTTTCCTGTGTCCCTGGTGGTTTAGTGGTTAGGATCCAGCACTCTCACTGCTGTGGCCTGGGTTCGATTCCCAGTTAGGGAAACCAGCCTGCAGTGTCACAGGACAGCTGCCTAGTCACTTTTCTCACCTCAGTGTCACATGTGACAGCAGCTGTGACCCAAGAGGTTACCTCAGACTCCTTCCCACCTCCCTGGCACTGCTAAGACAGCACTTGCCATTTTCAGAAGGAGCAGAACTGGGTGACTCAACCTGCCCCTCCCCTCTCCCATGTGGGCAGCACTGGAGGAAGCTCTGTGGCACACACAGCACTAGCCCAGCGGTTCAGCTTTAGTTGTTGAAGGAGACAACCCAGAACTGGCTCCAGCCCCCACTCAGTAACCTGGGGAAATGACCCACCAGGCCTGGGCCCCTCGGAGAGGCAACGATTCCCCACTGGCCAGGGCAGAGCCTCCCTCTCACAGTCATGGAGCCTTCTCCCCCTGTTTTTACCTCTCCCCCCACAACTCAGCTCTCACTGCTCGGTGCTGCCAGGGAGGGGCCTCACCGCTAGTCAGTGTTCCTGTTCCAGGAGCAGGTGAGTTTTGTCTTGTGCACCAATATTGAGGTCGTGTGTCTCTGTTCGGGGGTGAGCCCCCGCGGCGCCTGCCAGTTACTAACAAATATCTTAGCTACACGTTATGGGAGAAAGACACTAACCCAAGGGATAATTAACACTGGGCTGCGGCTAGTCTCTGCCTCCCACTGGGCCACTAGGGAACAGATGGGAGACAAGGCATGAGGCAGATCCAAGGGGCTGGCTAAATCCAGTGTGAGAAGCACATGAAAAAGACCCAGCAGCAGGTGAGAGAACAGCATGAAAACATCAGGATCAGGACCAGAGCAGTTCGGCTATGTCTACATTGGCAAAATTTTGCGCAAAATCTTGCCGCCCGTCTACTCTGGCTGTGAGTATTTGTGCAAGAACACTGAGTTTGTAACGTACAATATCAGTGGTTCTTGCGCAAATACTCTGACGCGCCCACTCACGGATAAGACCTCTTGTCAAGTATTCTTGCGCAAGAGGGCCAGTGTAGACAGCAACGTTAATTTCTTGCGCAACAAAGCCCAATGGCTAAAATGGCCATCAAACCATCGAATCTTTCTTAAACAAGAGAGCATCTACACTGGCACGAATGCTTTTACGCAAAAGCACATCTCTTGCGCAAAAGCACATGCTAGTGTAGATGCTCTCCTGTACAAATGCTTTAACGCAAAAATTCTTGCATTAAAAGTATTAGTACTATATCATACCAGTGTAGATGTAGTTGACAAGTAAATACAGGAATTAAACAAAAGCCAAGACAAAACAATAAAGTGAAATCCCCATTCCTCTCTACTGCAAAACTAATTTTGAACTGTTTTACAGTAGCCAACCACTCAGCTTGTGCTCTCTTCTTCCAGCTTCCCAACTGGAAAGAAAAAACAATCATCAACAACAAACAGCAATGACATTAAAGCAACACTGTCTGCTTGCTTCATGCTCAGAAGAGAACACTGTCACTCATCCTCATGGTTAGCAAGACAAACCACTATCAGCTGCATTTCTCGAGTTACCAACTATAGAAATGATCCCTGAAAGTACAGTCTTATTAGCACCCACTTTCCTACACACCCACACTCATGTGCATTCACTTTCTCCTCATGAGGAATGTTTTCACACAACACTTGTGTGAAACAGAAATAATCTCAGCAAAGTGCTTGTCCCATTCAAACACACTCCACCAGGTTTAGAAATCTGCATATTAGAATATGCTGCATGTCCCTGTTTACAGAAACACGCCTCCTGATTAGCATGTGGAGCACCTGGCAGCCAATCAAAATCTCCTGCTGTTTCTTCCTGAAACTGCAGTTCCTGGGGCTCCTCTAAGTCAGTGGTAACAAACTGCCAGTCCACAGACCAGCAAGGGGCCAGGAACCCCTGCCTGCTGGGCTGAGGTGGAAAATAACTGTCCCCATTCCCCCTGGGACAGAGGCCCCTGTGGAAGCCCTGTGGGGGGAGGTGGGGCAGGCTGTGCTGGAAGAGGCTGGGGGTGGGCGGCTGAGGGGGGTGGGGATTGAAGAGGCGTCTGTGAGGGCAGTTGGGCAGCCAGTTCGTCAGTGAGCAGCAGAGCACACGGGCCCGTCGCCCCCCAGCCGAGCCCCCCAGCTGCTCTCCCAGGGCTGTGGCCGACCAGCCTGCACTGCTGCCAGCCCGGGCTCAGCTCTGCCAGGGACCTGCCCAGCCGCCTCCCTGCCAGGGGCTGCAGACGTGTCTGCCGGGGTAAAGAGGAGGGACGTGTCTGCCCAGCCAATGTGATGGGTGAGCCTTTGGGACAGAGAATTTCTGTCCCATCTCATTGTTTCTTGTCTGGCCCCAGTGGCCTAATGGACAAGGCACTGGCCTCCGGAGCCAGGGGTTGTGGGTTCAAATACCACCTGGGGTATAGAACAGTGACCTGGGGTTGGTTGGGAAGCGTTGCTTTGCTTTTCCGCATGGGAACTGAGAGGTGGTTCCCCAAGAAGTGCCACATCCCATAGGACAGCAGGTGTCTAGTCCCACCAGCTCCAGGAGTGACTCAGACAGAGGGAGGGGGCTGGAGCAGAGCAGGGTCTGTCTGGTGACAGGGCAGAGCCTGAGGAGGGGCAGCTCTGGCAGAGGCTCAGTAGGAGCAAGGGGGGAGCTACTTTGGCCTGGCCCTTTTACAAAGCCCTTGAGCATGGGGCTGGCATTGGGGGAAAGTTCCCTCAGTGATGGGATGGGGAGGAGGCTGGGCTAGGAAGGCGCCGTTCTCCCTGCTCTTGCCCCCAGACGACATGCCCGCCAGGCCTGGGTGCGGGCAGACTGGCAGTTGCTGCACCAACACGGGCAGGAGGCCCCACTGATGTGGGGGGAGGCAGCCCCACCAGCAGGCAGAAGGCTGGGCCAGCATATGGGGGGAGGTGTTCGACTGCGTTTCCCTGCTGACGTGGAGCTGGGTTACCAGGTGTCCAGTTTCGAACCAGACAGTCCAGTATTTGAACTTTCTGATCAGGAAACAAACTGAGACAATAGAAATGTCCATTAATTTCTCAATAATGTCAATTGTGATGTCATATCAAGTCAAGTGTGTCCGGTATTTTTGTAGAAACCATCTGGCAACCCCACATGGAGTCCAGAGGGACAGGACACCTCCCAGTACTCACTGCTGCTAGCAACACCCTCACACCACTCCTCACAGCTCCCCCCACCATGGGGCAGGCAGGAGGGGATTGTTCCCCCCAACTGACAGAGGGAGGGACAGAGGCTGAGAGGCAAAGGGCCTTGTCTGACCTCACACAGCCAGTCTGGGGCAGTGCTGGGCACAGGACCCAGATGCTGAAACTCCCCCTCAGTCTGGAGTTTCACACCCTGACTGATCAGAATAACGTGACCTCCAGTGAGATACAGCCCCACAGCCCAGCCTAGGGATGGCTCAGCCAGTGGGGT
Organism: Pelodiscus sinensis; assembly: GCF_049634645.1. Classification (NCBI taxonomy): domain Eukaryota; kingdom Metazoa; phylum Chordata; order Testudines; family Trionychidae; genus Pelodiscus; species Pelodiscus sinensis. Next base: position 617,368 of record NW_027466036.1, read on the forward strand.
AGAAGCACCGGGACACAGAGAGACTCAGGAGCTGCTCAGAGACAACCACTGGCAAGAAGCAGAACAATTCCCCGAGCAGACGATACGTTCTGGCTCATTTGCTGGGACTTAAGGAGAACAACAAAGTCCTGAGTCTCCTCCCTGTGACTGGCCCCGGCTCAGCCAATCAGAACTGAGACTCTAATCACAGAGGACTAGACCTGGAAGAGACCTTCAGAGACAAAGTCCTGTCGCTTACCCTTGTAGCAGAACAAAGCACCATTCAGATCGATGTCTCTCCAAAACAGGAAGCTACCAGGAGTGGGGTTTGAACCCACGCAGACAAACATCTATTGGATCTTAAGTCCAACGCCTTAACCACTCGGCCATCCTGGTGATGCTGTGGGGATGGGTGGGGCCAAGAGGGTGAAAGGCCTTTTGACAGCCAAACCCATTCACAAACTTTTCCCAGACCGGTAACATCACATTTACATATCTGCATATCATTATGCAAATAACAAATCTGCAAATATGGAAATAAACTGTTGCCAGTCCCTACAGATCAGTGTTTGCAGGTATCTACTCTTCAAAAAATCACAAAAACAATTCCCCTCGGGCTGCTGGAGGGGGCAGCTCCTCCCCCAGGGGGACTGGAGCCTGCAGAGGGAGGGGCGCAGGGAGAGGCACCCACAGAGGCAGGGGGCATTTGGGACACCCTGGTTATAAACTTCAGAAATGTTGTCAGGGCAGAGGATCTGGTGCCCCCCAATGCTCCCACCCATCACCTCTGTCCATGGGGGTGGGGGAGTTGCCGTTGTATCTTTCCCCATCTCCTTCTGTGCAAGCCCTGCCCTGTGTCTCCCCTTCCCCAGCCAGGCTGCTCTTGCTCCCCCTGTCTCCTCCCAACCTCCCCTGCCCCCTTTCCCTTCCTGTGACCCCCAAGTTTCCATCCATTGCACCCCTACTCCCAGCCACCCCCTGACTGGCATGATCCCCCCAACCTCCCTTCAGCACCTCCTGCCTCCCCTTCCTGCCCCTGCCCCATCTCACACGTCCCTGATTCCCTTCACCTCTCTTATCTGCCCCACCCCTCTTGATCCCCCTCCCCACCCTCTCTGGGGTGGCTCCCCCTGCCCCGCACGAGCTGGTAGCAGCTTCCCTGGCCCCAGCTGGGATCACAGCCCCCTCTGCTGAGAGCAGCCCTGGGCCAGATCCTCCCTCTGCAGCTCGGAGGGGGGCTGCTCTCTGGGAAGGGGAGGGGGGGTCTCTCTTACCTGCCCCCCCGAGCGCTGCCCACCCTGGGGCGGGGGCTGGGCCGGGCAGGGACTGGCCAGGCTGGGGGCTCTGCCGTGGGAAAGGTTCCCAGGGAGCAGCTTTCTACATCCCACCGGCCCTGCAGGAGATTCCCCCTCCTGGCTGCAGCCCGGGCTCTGGGGGCCCAGCAGTGCTGCACCCAATGCTGGGGCTCAGGGGATCTGCTCGGAGCCAGCCCCCAAAGGCCCGCAAGCAGAGGGCAGGAAAGGAGCCAGGCTGAGGCTTTGCAGGGAGCAGGCCGGGGACCTGCAGGAGGAGGCTCCAGCGAGCACAGAGCCTGCGCAGGGCCAGCCTGCTGGGAGGGGAGCAGGAGCATCCAGCACCATTCAGGCCAGCGGCAGCCGACACTGGGGAGCTCTGAGACTCCAGGGCAAAGGCCTCCAGCCCCCAGCCCCTGGGATTAGGTGGCCCCGGAACCAGGCCCCGTGGAGTAGCATTGTGGCCGGGGGGCTCTGACCCACAGGGGGGCTGGCCCCATAGCCAGGGCCTGGGAGTCTGGTCAGCAAGTGAGACTCGCCCGTCAGTCCAAGCTGCTCTGTCCCGGCTGCCGTTCCTGCCTGTCCCGTGCCAGCACCGCATGCAGACCAGCGGGGCAGGACGGGGGGTGTCGGTGGGGCCCTGCTCTCAGTCCGTCCCTCACAGGCCCTGTGGGCTGCTCGAGGGCTGAGCCCGTCGCCCAGGCCTGGCGCGGGGATGGAACATGGGGCACGTTTCCCCCTGTGAGCGTGTGCGGGGGCAGGAGGGAGCCACATGGGCCCTGCTGAAGGTTTTGTGCTGGGGCTGGAGGCTTGAGCCCGAGCTGTCGGCCTCAGCGGGACTTGCTCCTCCCCCCTCTCCTGCCTTGCTGCCTCCTTTGGCCGCAGCGCTCAGGGGCAGCCGGGAGAGCCGGCACCAAGGGCAGAGGAGGCCGAGGCACAAGCCCCTCAGAGGGGACAGGCCTGAGGCCTCTGGCTTGCCCAGGCTCACGCCAAGGGGGTTTCTGTGGTGCCGGGCGGGGGAGGGAGGCCAGGCCCAGGCCGGTGGGAGAAGGGGCAGCGCCTGCCAGGGCAGCAAGGGGAGCTGCAGGGAGCGAGACGCGGCGTTTCTGTCTGGATCACTCAAGGGTCCTTCTGCGGGTGAAGCGCCTGTGACACCCCTGTGCTGCTGGGTTCCTCTGCCCCGCCCCTGGGAGGCCGGCCCCTTCGGGGGGGGCTCTCGCCCTGACACTCATCCAAGGGCCACCTGGGCAAAGCAGCCTGCCCCAGGCACCTTCCATAGCTCAGCTGGCAGAGCAGAGGCCTGTAGCGGGTGCTTGGCAAGTGTCCTTAGGTTGCTGATTCAACTCCAGCTGAAAGGAGAGATTCTTCTCCCTCCCCCTGGCTGCAGGCCCGGCCTTAGGACCAGGCGGCTGCCTTGGGTCTGTCCCTTTGGAGCCTGGTGCTACAATTGACAAACAGGTTTTGGGTACCAGCTGCCAATCAAATGTCTTGGGCTGCGCAGGCCTTGAGTGCAATTTTACAGGTGCTTTCAAGGCGGGCACCATGGCTTAGTTGGTTAAAGCACTTGCCTCGTAAGCAGGGGATCCTGGGTTCAACTCCCAGTGGTGCCTTGTTGGCAAGTCAATGGGTCTTTTCTTCCCACCATTTTTCAACATGTATCTGGAGTTGGTTTTACCTTCAGCTGAGCTTGGTGGTGCCCTCACAGTGGGAGTAGGACAGTAGCAAAGAGCAGGAGGTGCCCTAGGGGTTTGATTTAGTGAGGCTTAGCTAGACTTGCTAAATCAAGCTCTGGAAGATGGATTGCAGCAGCAATCTCCACCTGAGTGAAGACATGGCCTAATGGTGCAATTAGTTAGATGCCGACACTAACAGCCGCACTGCTGGTAACTCACAGAGGCTACATCTACACTAAGGCTGTGTCTAGACTGCATCCCTTTTCCGTAAAAGGGATGCAAATTAGACACATCGCAATTGCTAATGATGCGGGGATTTAAATCCCCCCCCACTTCATTTGCATAAAAATGGCTTCCGCTTTTTTCTGGCTCGGAGCTTTGCCGGATCTTTCAGAAAATAAACCCTTAAAATAAGGATTAAGGGATCTTTTGGAAAAGGTTTTATTTTCTGAAAGAGCCGCGTCTAGATTGGTGCTTTTTTCCAGCAAAGCTCTGAGCCTGCGTGTTGCACAGCACTGGTAGGAGACATGGAGAGTCTATTGGCACCTGCAGCCTCTCAGAACAACCCCCAAGTACCAACCCTTCCCTCCACCCTTACTGGGGTCTGCTGGGAATTGCCTGGATGCCAGCCCACCCCAGTGTCAGCCTAAGGATTGACTAGTCTGTAAAAGCTGCATCCTGGAAATGAGGAAGCAGCTAAAGTGACTCTGGTGGGACTTGAACCCACGACCTTTGAATGTCTAGCTGGGCTCACATTAACCAATACAGCTTAGAAGTCCAATGTGCTTTCTATTGCACCACAGAGCCTGATGGACTGCTGGTGTTGATATCTCCACTCTCTGCTTTGCAGCTTGGCAATTGCTGCGGGAAAAGGAAGGGGAGCCAGGTCTGTCTCTTTTGGGAGAGCACGTAGGAAGAGGGTCACTGAGCCCCCAGCAGTAAAAACTAGGAAGCAGGACAAAGCTGCAGTTGAAGAACATGGGCATCAATCCCACTACTTTTTGCACACAAAGCAAGGGGTTTCCCATTTCAGTTAACTCCCTGCATATGAGCACCTCACCTGCCCCACCCACCATGTTCTAGACCCCACAAGGTCTCTGTGGCGGCTTGAGGCTCCTTTCTGAAAGGGCCACTTGTGGGACTGACACCCGTGGGCCGGCTAGCTCGGAGGTTTAGGTCGTGGTGCTCATATCACACATACGCGTCTCAAGAGCAAGCCCCTTGTTTCAAACGATAACGGGCTCGCTATTCCGACATCCCTGAAAACCTCATGGCAGGAGGAGTGAGGGGCATTTCGGAATAGCGATTTATTTGGAACTAAGTGCTGCGCAGTCAGCACCGAATTACAAAATAAACTATTTCAAAATTGACTCGAAATAAGCTACACAATTGTATCGCTTATTCTGAGCTATGGGACACACCCCTAGTGAGTTAGAGCCCAGCTCTGCCCCCAGATCCCTGCTCCACGCACCCACATACTGACTCCCTCGCTGCCATGGGGCTGTTTGCATTGGCCTCTTCTCTCTGTCGCCAGGCTTCAGCCTGGGCTGAGACTCAGGCAGGAGAATGTGACCCGGCTCCCTGCACCTGGGCCCTGCATTTCTCATCCCTTCAGAGACACTTGTTAGTGGAGAAATAAATCACAGTCACATGAGTGTAGATTATGAAACTTTGTAGTTGTTGTTGCCTTGGAAACTCCCCACAGACCTTCCCCTGGGGTCCCGGGCAGCCGCTCACATTGCACAGCTTACTTGGAGGTGAGGGTGACGTATAGACGTTCCCACCCTGTTGAGGACCAGCCTGCCGGAGGGATGTTCTGGCCACTTCCTTTCCTTGTCTCTCTCAGACTATGTCTGCATTCCAGGGCTGTGTCTACACTGCTGGCTTTTTGCGCAAGAGCAGATGTTCTTGCACAAAACCTTGCAGAGTGTCTACAGTGCAGGCACGTTCTTGCACATGTAAATGTATAGTACAGCACCAGAAAACAGGGCTTCTTGCACAAGAGTTATTCCTCTCCCCACCAGGAATAAGCCCTCTGGCGTCCCCACACAAACCCCCCCAGGCTGCTCTGGTACCGAGCCTGGCCCCACAGCTATGGGGGGGGGGGGGCGGGAGTGAGAGCGAGGTCCCCGGACCATAAGGCCCAAAGTCAAACCCGCGCATGCGTGTGATGGTGCGTTGGGGGTCCCACGTCTCCTGCACCCCGAAATGGCACAAACAGACTGCACCAGCCGGTGGAATAGAGGAAGTTTATTGCCTCTCCAGGATACAGCACGGCACAGATGTAATCTGGTCACAGAGCTCGGCTAGGATGCCTCAGGCCCCCTTGAGATGGGGGAGACTGGGCCCCTAAACTCCAGCCCCTTTCCCTAGGCTGTCTCCTCCATGCTCCCAGACAGCAACTAACCCACACTCTTCCAGCCCTGCCCCCCAGCCAGGGCAGCATCCACCAGAAACCCCAACCCCAACCCGGGCAGCCCCAGCCCAGCCAAACAGCAGCTGCATGACGCCATGGGGTTAGGCTGCAGCAGCAGCACAAACCTCTCCGGGCCTGGCCTGGCCTGGCCTGGGCTTCACGTGGAGCTGGGAGCAGCCCCCGGGAATATTCCAACCTGTCGGATGTTGGGCCCATGTGCCTGTGGGGTGCCTTTGTGGGTGTGTTCTTCCCTCCTCACTCCACCCAGGTCAGGAGGCATTATCTGTGGCCAGGCTGGGCAAGATTCACTGATGTATGTAAGTATGGGTAGCAGCGCTGCTGGATTGAAACATTTTTTCAGTAACTCCAGTTAACTTTCACAATGGCAAGAAAATGAGCATTTCTGTGCCCTTATTACAAATCTGAGTTTTCACAGGTGCAGGGACAGAGGGGGGAATAGGTCACTAGCGAGTCAGACCACAATGCATGGCAGCGGGCACTGGGATTCCAAACGTTAAGGCTTTGTTGCCAGATTGGCAGCATCACCTCTCAAAAGATGCAAAGTCTCTGGCCTTAAACCGAACAACTAAGTTCTCGGGCAGCGTTATTATTACCTGGCATCGGGGTCACTGTCATTATGATCTGAAGAATTTTCCACTGGTTTGTGTGTTGAGTAGGGCAGGGATGTTACATTTAGCTTCATTGGCTGTTACTACTCTTCAAAGGTAAAAGTGCTGTGGGGAGCATGTCTCCCCCCCTCCCAGGCTGCACATGAAGTTGCTGCTCCAAACAGCTGGGACAGCCCCATGCTGCACCTGTGCTGGTTTGACTTTTGGGCCTTATGGTTACTGGGGCCTTTGCTCTCACTCCTGCTCCACCACCACATAGCTGTGGGACCAGGCTCAGTACTGGGGTAGCCTTGTTGTGGGGTGGCAGCTGCTGGGTGAGTGGCTGTGCCTGGCTCCCGGCAGCAGGGTGGGTTGGTGGGGCAGGAGAGTTGGGGGAGTTGGGTTTTGTGTGGGGACGGCATCACCACCCATCTAGCACTTGCAGGGCATCAGTGTGTGGGGAGCGGGTCTGTCCAAGGGGCACACGCATGCTGTGGGGGAGGGGGCATGGCAAGGCTGAGGGGCTGCAGCTCAGCTTGTGGGAGTTGGGCACAGCTGAACTGGGGGAGGAGGTGCGGTTGTGATGCACCATCCTGTGCTTCTTGTTGTTCAGGCTTTGGGTATCGGTGCACCGTCTGGGGGCTCTGCTCTGGCTGTGCAATGGCCTTGCCTCCTTCTCTCTGGCTGTTGGTGCTTCCTGATGCTCTCCCTGGCAGGCTTTTGGCGGGTGGGGGTGAGGGGTGGGGCTGAGAGCTGGGTGCAGGCCGGAGGTGCACAGAGGGGCTGTGAGAGGGGACTGCAGAGTGTACTGGTGAGGGATTTGAACACAGGATGAGGAGGGGCCCTGGCATGAGGGGCACAGACACAGGGGGAAGGGTTCTGGCTGGGGCAGTTGGCTGAGGGGGCCCAACTGGCTGGAGTGGGCAGTAGGTGAGTAAAGCTTTTTTTTTTTTTTTTAATTTTGATTTTTGTATCATAACACATGACTGGAATATTGGCGTTTCCTCAGCTATGAAATGATGCCCACACTGGGACTGAAGTGGAGAGGGACACAGGAGACAGGCTTGTCAGGAGCCTCTGAGTGAGGTTGCAAGGGGTTTCTAATCAAACTCCTTAACCACTTGGCCACCACTACTGTGAGAGACCGATCTCCTCTACTTGTATGTGAACAAAAAATTTGTTACTTACACTTTGGCCAACTCAGTTTGTGCAGGTCAAAGGAATTCTCTCTTAATTCTGTGCCCTCAGGAAAGGACCAACCTGCAGGAGGCCAGGCCCACACCTGGGTCTCCAACCCAAACCCTGGGAGCCAGGGGTTTACAATCCAGACAATCAATGTTTGCTGCATTTCTCCCTCCCCTCAGCGATGCTAAAGCTCAAGGCCAACTCTACAGTCCCAGCGGCTGGGGGAGATGTGCATGTTAGAGCCTCTGCCCGCTGAGCTGTAACTTTCTGTGCCCAGGGAGCCAGATACCACCAGGGCGGGAGGGAAATGGGGAATGGCTGCACTTTGGGAGGCAAAGGTGTTGTCTGGGACCATGGAGTAGAACAGTTTCAGCAGGTTCCCTGAGGAGGGCACCATGGCTTAGCTGGCTAGAGCACCTGTCTAGTAAACAGGAGATCCTGGGTTCAACTCCCAGTGGTGCCTTGTGGTGAACTTTGTTTACTTTTTCCTATGTCTTTCTGGCCTCTGACACTCCAGCACTGGGGCACTTGAGCCCTTCAGTCGGATTCAGACCAGACCGGTCAGAGTCTCTCGTGCTCATCGAGGGGGATTCTGCACTTGCTGCTTTGGGAGCCAGGGTCACATTGCAGCGCTCCCCCAGGGATGTTTATTTCGAACTAGCACGTCTATACTGCAGGGAAACCTCAGAATAGTCTGAGGCAGGCTCCCCAGTGTAGAAAACCTGTCTCAGAGGAATAAGTTAGTATGTCCACAAGGAGGGGCTAGTTCAAACTAGCAGCAGTAGCGCATCTACACAGGCCTTATTTTGAAATAGCTAATTTGGAACAGGTGTTATTCTTTGTAGAATGAGGTTTGCAGAAGTCGGAATAAGCCGTCTGATACTTCAGAATTATTTCAAAGCTCCTGAGTCTCTCTGTTTTTGTGCTTCTGAGCCATCCCTAGGCTGGGCTGTAGTTCCTTTGAGATACTTTATTCTGATCTGTCAGGGTGTGAAACTCAGAGTCAGGGCATAGGGGTCCTGTTCCCAGGGGTGCCCCAGGCTGGCTGTGTGAGGTCAGACAAGGCCCTTTGCCTTTTTTCCTCCTTCTGTCCCCCTCCTGCCTGTCCCATGGTGGGGAGAGCTGTGTGAGGGTGTTGCTAGCAGCACTGAGTACTAGGAGGTGTCCTGTCACCTGGGCTCCCTGTAGGGCTGCCAAATGGTTTCTACAAAAATACCGGACACACTTGACATGACACCACAATCGACATTATTGTTATTATTATTTAGAAACTACCGGTCATTTCTATTTCTATTTTCTCAGTTTGTTTCCTGAACAGAAAGCTCAAATCCTGGACTGTCTGGTTCAAAACTGAACATCTGGCAACCCAGCTCCATGTCAGCAGGGAAACACAGTCGAACAGCTCCCCGCATATGCTGGCCCAGCCTTGTGTCTGCTGGTGGGGCTGCCTCCCGCCATCAGTGGGGCCTCCTGCCCCTGACTTGCTGCAGCAACTGCCAGTCTGCCCGCACCCAGGCCTGGCGGCCATGTCCTGCTGTTTCTTCCTGAAACTGCAGTTCCTGGGGCTCCTCTAAGTCAGTGGTAACAAACTGCCAGTCCACAGACCAGCAAGGGGCCAGGAACCCCTGCCTGCCGGCCAGAGGTGAAAAATAACTAAGTAGAAATACTTGATCACACTGCTCAAGACCTTTTTTGGGTGTTTGTACTTTACTCAAGTCATTTATTTTTGTCACATTTTGACGTTTAATCAAGTTGGGTTTTTTAGACAATATTGTACTTTTTACTCCACTCCCATATCCAGAGGCGCTGGGTTACTCACGACTCGCATCGTTCTGCTTTGCTAAAGCCCAGCTGCATGTGCAAGCACCAGTCATCCAAGAAACAGCCAATCCACAAGCACAATGCCCCTGCCAAGGAAGAAGCCTTTTAATAAACTGCTCCAGCACCTTGTCATTCAAACCCAGTATCCCTGCAGGCTCTGCCAGCCTGAGTCCGGAGCGAGCAGGGCGGCTGCCCAGGGGTGATATGAGCAGTCTCATATGACCTTACCTGGGGCCAGGCAGCTAAACAGGAGGGGACCCAGCAGCTGGTGTTAGGGGGGACAGAGGCACTTACTTGTGTCGGGTGAATCCTCTGCTCTGGGGGGAGCAGCAGCAGGGGGGAGGATGCCGGGGGCAGGGGCTCCCCATTCTCCCTGGGACAGAGGCCCCTGTGGAAGCCCTGTGGGGGGAGGTGGGGCAGGCTGTACTGGAAGAGGCTGGGGGTGGGCGGCTGAGGGGGATGGGGATTGAAGAGGCGTCTGTGTGGGCACTTGGGCAGCCAGCTCGTCAGTGAGCAGCAGAGCACACGGGCCCGTCGCCCCCCAGCCGAGCCCCCCAGCTGCTCTCCCAGGGCTGTGGCCGACCAGCCTGCACTACTGCCAGCCCGGGCTCAGCTCTGCCAGCGACCTGCCCAGCCGCCTCCCTGCCAGGGGCTGCAGACATGTCTGCTGGGATAGAGAGGAGGGACGTGTCTGCCCAGCCAATGTGAGGGGTGAGCCTTTGGGACAGAGAATTTCTGTCCCATCTCCTTGCTTTTTGCGTGGCCCCAGTGGCCTAATGGACAAGGCACTGGCCTCCGGAGCCAGGGGTTGTGGGTTTCAGTCCCACCTGGGGTTTAGAACTGTGACCTTCTGAGGGTTGATTGGAAGCCCTGGCTTGTTTTTTCCCCATGGGAACTGAGAGATGGTTTTCCCAAGAAGTGCCACATCCCATAGAACAGCTGCTGTCTAGTCCCACCAGCTCCAGGAGTGACTCTGACAGAGGGAGGGGGCTGCAGCAGAGCAGGGTCTGTCTGGTGACAGGGCAGAGCCTGAGGAGGGGCAGCTCTGGCAGAGGCTCAGTAGGAGCAAGGGGGAAGCTACTTTGGCCTGGCCCTTTTACAAAGCCCTTGAGCAAGGGGCTGGCATTGGGGGAAAGTTCCCTCAGTGATGGGACAGAGAAGAGGCTGGTCTAGGAAGGCGCCATTCTCCCTGCTCTTCCAACCTGGGCAAAGCAGCCTGCCCCAGGCACCTTCCATAGCTCAGCTGGCAGAGCAGAAGCCTGAAGCGGGTGCTTGGCAAGTGTCCTTTGGCTGCTGGTTCAATTCCAGCTCAAAGGAGAAATTCTTTTCCTCCCCCTGGCTGCAGGCCCGGCCTTAGGACCAAGCGGCTGCCTTGGGTCTGTGCCCTCAGAGCCCGATGCTACAATTGACAAAATGGTTTTGGGTTCCAGCTGCCAATCAAATGCCTTGGGCTGCGCAGGCCTTGAGTCATGGCAAGAGCTGGAGGGGAACGGTGAGCGGCTGCACTTTGGAATGGGAAGGGGGTGTCTGGAACCATAAAGTAGAACAGTTTGAGGACTGCCTTTAGGGAGGGCACCATGGCTTAGTTGGCTAAAGCACCTGCCTTGTAAAGAGAAGATTCTGGGTTCAACTCCCAGTGTTGCCTTGTGGTGAGGCCAATGTGTCTCTTCTTTCCACCATATCCCAACACATGTCTGGAATTGGTTTTACCTTTTGTTGAGTTTGCTGGTGTCCTCACAGTGGGAGTAGGATGGCAGCAAAGAGCAGGAGCAGTGTGTATTGGTGCAGGTGCCCTCTTGGTTTGATTTAGAGAGTCGTATCTAGACTTGCTAAATCAAACTCTGGGAGATGGATTGCAGCAGAAATCTCCACCTGAGTGAAGACATGGCCTAATGGTGCAATTAGTTAGATGCTGACAACGGCCGCCCTGAGCCATTCTAGTGCTCCGGGCATGTGGCACTGCCCCCGGGCTCACAGTGCATGTGCGGCTCCACCCTGGGTGCACAGTGCATATACAGCCCCTCCCGCTCCATGTGTGGAGCTTGTGGTGGCAGGGACAGTTGTGGAGTCTGGGATGGAGACACCTGGGCAGCAGCGGCCGCAGCTTCAGGACAACAAACCTGCTGACCAGCAGCTCCAGGATAAAGAGAAGGAGGATTCCAGGAACGTTGTGACCCTCCCCCTGGAACTGGTCCCCCAGATGCAGGAGGCCTCCCAAATGTCTTCGGGCACCCGGGAGGGAACATCAGGTGAGTGCTGTGAGGTTGCAACACACACAGGGCAGGCGGGAGCACAGGGGGTGATGCGCTATTGTGACGTGTCATGCTGATTGTAGGTGGGGGGACACCACACATGTGTGACCCCATAGAGGGCCGTCCTCCCCCCACCATGTGTGCAAGGCACCACCTGCTCCTGCAGAATGTGCTGCTAACAGCTAATTTCCTAACACTGGAGGCAAGCAAGCAAGTGTAATGGGGGTGTAGCTCAGTGGTAGAGTGTTTGACTGCAGGCAAAGTGGTTCCTCGTTCAACTCCAAGTGCCTGCTGAAAGGTTGGTTAACTTCATTGAAACCTTTGCATCTCCAATTGTATCACATTCTGAATTTCTGCTGTGCAGAGATTCCTAAATTACTGCAAACCCCTAGGCTGTGTCTACACTGGGCCATTTATTCCAGAAAAGCAGCAACTTTTCTGGAATAACTTGCCAGCTGTCTACACTGGCCCCTTGAATTTCTGGAAAAGCACTGACGATCTACTGTAAAATTGTCAGTGTTTTTCCAGAAAAACTATGCTGCTCCCATTCAGGCAAAAGTCCTTTTCCGGAAAAACTGTTCCGGAAAAGGGCCAGTGTAGACAGCACAGTAGTCTTTTCCACAAAAAAGCCCCGATCGCGAAAATCACGATCGGGGCTTCTTTGCGGAAAAGTGCGTCTAAATTGGCCACGGACGCTTTTCCGGAAAAAGTGCTTTTCCGGAAAAGCATCCTGCCAATGTAGATGCGCTTTTTCCGGAAATACTTATAATGGAAAACTGTTCCATTATAAGCATTTCCAGAAAAGGCTGCCAGTGTAGACGTAGCCTTAATGTGTTCCTGTGTCAATGCACATAAACCAGGCAAACCCATCTCAACTGAAACAAGTTCAAATCTGCTGTGTGTCTGGTTTCTATTCCCATCAGTTCAGCAAGGGTGTGATCTGAAGGTCCTTGGTCTACCTGGGCTGTGCTGTGCAGAAGAACAAGAATCACACCCAGTGGGGGAGGAATGGCCACAATCAATCTTCTGGAGTTTGATTTAGCAAGTCCAACTAAGACTCACGAAATCAAATTCAGAGGGTACCCCACCAGCTTCCAGTAATTCTGCTCTTTGCTCCCTTTGGGTTTCTGCAGTAGGGACACAGCCAGGCTCAACTGAAGGAAGCCAACTCTCGCTATGTAGGGTATGTTTACACTTGCACCCTCTTTCCAAGAAGGGATGCAAATGTAAAGACTGAAAACTGTAAATGAAGCCACCAGGGACACATACAATGGGCCTGCAAAAAAATGAACCAGCTGAGAACTTTGCAGAGAACAGGCCATAGCCCTGCTGGGAGAGGCTCCATCATGCACAGACTCTGTGCAGGGCCAGACTGCTGGGAGAAGGCTCTGGCCATGGACTTTCCTCCCCTCTGTGTTACCTCCAGCATCTGGGACTGAAAGGGACGTGGGCTGCAGGCTGGTCCTGCCCAGCTGCCTTTCCCAGTGGGAGCAGAAAATGCTTATGGAAGGGCCCACACATTGTCCCAATGCATTCACCTGGGGGCCTGAATTCTTGCTGCTCCTGGGTTCACCCAAATGCCACTTCTGGGGGGAGGGGCGGGCTCCCCAGCTCACACCCCTCCTTTCACAAGCTTGCCAACGGGGTTGATTTTCCTCCATCTCCCCTTGCTTGCTGCTGCACTAAAAGAAACCCTGAAACCAGCCCCGTCTCCTGTCACTGGAGAGATGGCCCTGTGCTGGGATATGAGAGAGTGTCCCAGTGATGCTCCTCGCAGCCCAGGAGAAGAAGGGGGCTCTGGGTGGAAGGTCCCAAGTAAAGCAGGTCCCAGAGGGCATGAGCTGGGCACCAGCTTGGCCCAGTTGAGTGAGGGGAGATTGGTCCCATCGTGTCAAGGGCAGCGCTCAGGACTCTGCTGCTGCTGGCAGAGAAGAAGCTGGAAGGCAAGGTGCTGGCAGCAAGAGATTCCGGCTGCCTCTTTGCCCTGGGTCTGCCGGCCGCCAGCCACCTTGACCAACCCTCAAATCAGCTGGACTAGCCAGCCCACGTCACAGTAAGTCGCTAGTGGCCCTGTCAGAGAAGAGCCATTGGCAGCTTCAGAGACGTCCCTGCTGCTGCCTGAGGAGCCTTTCTTGAAAGGGCCCCTGGTGAGCTGCTTTTTTGTAGGCCAGCTAGCTCAGCTGGTTAGAGTGTGGTGCTAATAACGCCACGGTGATGGGTTCAAGCCCCATGCTGGCCACAGGGGTGTTTGGTTTGGTGACTTCCCTTCCTTTGGCTGCCTGCTAGGGACAAGGAAGCAGAAACAAGCAAAAGGCTGAGAGCTTTGCAGGAAGCAGGGCAGAGATCTGGTAGGGGGAGGCTCCAGCCTGCACAGCCCCAGTGGCTAAAAGGGCCTGGGCCTGGCTTCCTGTCCCCAAAAGCAGGGGACCTGATGCCCAAATTCCTGCTGCTGCAGTGGCTACCTCAAGGCACCAGCTGGGGGGCAGGCTCTGGAGCCCAAGCCACACGGGGAGACTCAATATGACCTGGAGGCCTGGAGCGTGTGAGCCCTGCACAGAGGCTGCTGCTGGGGGCCTGCTTCAGTGGCCCAGCAGCTCAAGTTCCCCTAAACCAGCTTCTCCTCCTGGAGCCACCCCCCCAGCGCTGCTGAGGCCCCTGACATGAGGCAGTGGGACCATCAGAGGAAGGTGCCAGCCTTAGCCCTTCCTCCCAGCCTCCTCCCCCTCCCAGGGTCTTTCCCCAGCCCCTGCCCAGTTCTACATTCCCCACATAAAAACCAGAGAGTTTGTTCTTTCAACAGGGAAAAGGGAAAAGTCCTGATTGTGTTGGCGGGTGGGCAGGGTAGTGGGAAAGGTGGTGTGTTGGAGGGGAGACACAGAGGGCAAAAAATGAGGAGTAAAGTTAGTTGGAGCCAAGGGGCTGGGTTTAAACTACTGCAGAAAAAAGGACTCTGGACTCTGCCCCTGGAGCTGCCTTGTCCTCTCCAGAGCCCTTAGGTTGGCACTGGGGAGGCCTGAGCCCAGGCAGTGCCCAGCAAAGGGGGAGGGAAGGGAGGGAAGGGAAGGGCTGGGGGATGTTCTGATAGGCTGCTGGCACCATTAGACCCCTTTTTTTTTAGCAGTGAGGGAGAGGTGGGAAAGGAGCCTGAGTTAACCTCTTGGGTCACAGCTGCTGTAACATGTGGCAAGAAAGTTGACTAAGGCCATGAAAGTTGACTATGGAGTTGTTTGGTGAGAGTTACCAGGTGCTTCCCTGACTGGGAATTGAACCCAGGCTACAGCAGTGAAAGTGCTGGATCCTAACCACTAGACCATCAGGGACACATAAAGCATGCTTCCTTGCTCACCTACACTAGCCTTTCGCAGGCCATTTAATGTCCACTTCAGGATGAGGGGTGGTCCATTCTCCCTTGCCCAGAGGGGACAAGAACAGCCAAACAGAACATCAAAGCAGCCAGACTGGGCCATGCCAGTTTGCCAGACCAAATAACTAGCCCCCCTGCTCTGGAGTCTCTGCCTCTCATGGGCCTTCTCATCCTCAGGCTCCGCTTTGTCTCCAGACAGACCCTGCTCTGCTCCAGCCACCTCCCTCCTGCTGTCACTTCTAGAGCAAAATGCATCCCCTTCATTCTGACTTTGCACACCTGGGATTTTAGCACTCAGATCTGCACCTAACACCAGCATTGGCTAGTGAGAGGTCTGAACAGCTTCTGCAGAGAGAGTGAAAGAGAGACAGCCACTGTGGAGCATCCTTGCCAACTGTCTCAGAAAGCAGAGGAATGTAAATTCTTTGTCAGGTGGGACAGTGCCAGAGACAGAAATTCACCTTCTAACTGTCCCTTCTTCAACTTTTAGCTCCTTACATAGCCCCTTTGAAGAAGCCAGATACACAGGAAGGGCTGATCACACCCCTCTGAAAATCAGCTTTCCATGGGTATCGGTAGCTGGCTCCAAATCATGGGACTTGAAATCTCGTCTCCCTCCCGAAACCAGGGAAGTGTCTCCCACCTCTGCAGCCTCCTGAGACTCTATGGCCCTGTCTGTACAGCAGGGACAGCAACACTCACAGCCCCACAGGAGGGCCCCTGGCCTAGCAATGTGGCCCCCTGAGCAGCCTCTGATGTTCCCTGTGTGAGCCCCAGAACCAGCCCTGAGTGACGGGGGCAGAGGGGGAGCAGCTCACACATGCCAAGGGGCTGGCCAGGGGCAGGACATGAGCCCTGGGAGGCAGCAGTGACATCACAAGGAACTTTTGCAGAACCTCAGCTCATTGGCTGGGAGGCAGTGACCTCACAGAGGGACCATGACAACAGCCAGGTGGGACAGGCTGCAGGGCTGGGGCATCTCAGAGACCCCCCTGGCCTGGCTGCCTGGAATCTCCTTTGGGAGGTTTCCCCTTGAGGGCAGAAGGGATTGAGGGTCCCAGCTGGGAGTGTCTCTGTGGAGATTTCCCCTTTCCCAGGCTGCAGTGGGAGGGGCTGGGGCAGGCAGGGATACAGGAGGGGCTGGCACTGAACCTCTGAGAGAAGCAAGAGGAAAGGCTGCCGACACCCAATGAGGATGGAATTCGAACCCAACGTGTGCAGAGCACAATGGATTAGCAGTCCATCGCCTTAACCATTCGGCCACCTCATCTGAGCTGGTAGGATTTGCTTCAAATCACCTGAAGTCAGCACTTCAGGGAACCTTTCTACCACTTGCTGGCTGGCCAAGGACACCCAGGGCAGGAAGATTTTGGCTTTTCACAATGTTCCCTGGGCTGTTGTACAAAGCTCAGTGCTGGTAACAAACCCAAACACCCCCTGGCTACATCTACCCTGCAAACTTCTTGCTCAAGAACTCTTTTGTGCAAAAGGTCTTGCCCAACAGTGTGTCCACACTGCCATGTGCTGTTGCACAAGAGAAGTGCTTTTCTCTAAAAGCAGCCATGGCAGTGTGGATGCTCTCCTGTGCAGGAAAACTCTGATGGGCATTTGAGATATTCGGCTTTCTTGAGCAAGAAACCCCTGTTGCTGGTCCACACTGCCTCCTTGTGGATGAGTTCTTGCACAAGAGGGCTTATTCCTCATGGGGAGAGCAATAACTTCTGTGCAAGAAGCCCTGTTGTCTGATGCTGCACTATACATTTACTTGCGCCAAAATGTGCCTTCAGTGTAGATGCTCTGCAAGTTTTTACACAAGAGCAGTTGCTCTAGCACAAAAAGTCTGCAGTGTAGACGTAGCGCTGCAGTGTAGACACAGTCTGAGAGACACAAGGAAAGGAAGTGGCCAGATCCTCCCCCAAGCAGGCTGGCCCTCAACAAGATGGGCACGTCTACACATCACCCTCACCTCGAAGTGAGCTGTGCAATGTGAGTGGCTGCCCGGGACCCCAGGGGAAGGTCTGTGGGGAGTTTCCAAGGCAACAACAGCTACAAAGTTTCATAATCTACACTCACGTGACTGTGATTTATTCCTCCACTGGCAAGTGTCTCTGAAGGGATGAGAAATGCAGGGCCCAGGTGCAGGGAGCCGGGTCACAGTCCTGGCTGAAGCCTGGCTACAGAGAGAAGAGGCCAATGCAAACAGCCCCATGGCAGTGAGGGAATCAGTACGTGGGTGGGTGAAGCTGGGGGCAGAGTTCAGCTCTAACTCACTAGGGGTGCATCCCATAGCTCAAAATTATCAATGCGCCTATTTTGAAATAGCTTATTTTGTAATTTGGGGCTGGCTACACAGCACTTCGAAATAAATCCCCATGCAGGGATGTCGGAATAGCGAGCCTGTTATAGCTTGAAATAAGGGGCTTGCTCTTAAGACGCGTCTGTGTGATATGAGCACCACGTCCTAAACCTCCGAGCTAGCCGGCCCACGGGTGTCAGTCTCACAAGTAGCACTCGCAGGGATGTTGTGGGCTCTGGAACAAGGTGGGTGAGGCAGTAAAGCCTTTTGCAGGCAGGGGAATTAGCTCAAGTGGTAGAGCGCTCGCTTCGCATGCGAGAGGCAGTGGGATCGATGCCCACATTCTCCAATTACAGCTCTCTCCTTTAATTTCAGTGGCCCCCTCCCTCTTCCTACGTTCTCTCCCAAAAGAGACAGACCCCCCTCCCCTCCCCCAGCACTTGCCATGCTGCAAAGCAGAGAGTGGAGATATCCAACTCACCAGCCCATCAGGCTCTGGGGTGCAATGGAAAGCATGTTGGACTTCTAAGCTGTAGTGGTTAATGTGAGTCCAGCAAGACATTCAAAGATTGTGGGTTCAAGTCCCACCAGAGTCACTTTAGCTGCTTCCTCATTTCCAGGATGCAGCTTTTACAGACCAGTCAATCCTTAGGCTGACACTGGGGTGGGCTGGCATCCAGGCAATTCCCAGCAGACCCCATTAAGGGTGGAGGGAAGGGCTGGTCCTTGGGCTGGGGTGGGGGTTGTTCTGAAAGGACCATTTTGTCCCTCCCTGTCTCCTACTAGTGCTGAGCAACACTCAGGCTGTGACACGGCTGCCAAACACCCTGGACAGTTAATAATGAGCCAGACGGGTTTGTTCGCAGCTCAGTGTGCGGAGCCTTAGATGAAACATTTAAAGGTCCCTGGTTCAATCCCAGGCTTTGCCATGTCTCTCGGTGCAGCAGGGCCCTCTCTGCTCCCCTGGCCATGCTCGTGCCCTGTGACATCCCCTCATCCATCCTGGCAGCAGCCCATCTTTGCTTCTAAACCTCCCTCAGAGTGGCTGCTTCTGCTTCCTTGGCTAAAGTCCCTCCCCCTGTGCGTGTGGCTGGCAGGGATTGCTAGAGGGATCCATTTACATGTAGCTTCACTGAAACCCCCCTCATTGGCCTGCGCCCAGGTCAGTCCATGTGTGTTAAAGGGCCTCAGGGAGCACAGAGCAGAGGGATCCCCTCGACACACACAGTCCCAGCCCCAAGCCTCCCCCATATCCCAGGTCCTGTGCCCTGACTTCTCTACCCTCCCACATCCTCACCCCTGCCCTGAGCCCCCCCCCCCCACTCTCACACACTCCCCAAATCCCTGCCATGAGCCTCCCACACTCCACACTTTAATTTCTCACAGGTACTGTCCTATCACAACCTATCACAACCCCTCCCCCAACTTCCTGCCTTGAGCCTCCCCCCGCCCAAGGGGTGGTGCCCAATAGAACAGGCCCTGTAAGAAATGTGTCACTTTCACCCCTGGGAGCAGCTCAGCCATGCAAAGGGGCTGCCTGGGGCAGGGGTGGGTGTGGCAGTGACATCACAAGGGCCTTTTGCAGCCCCTCAGCTTATTGGCTAATGGAGGTTGGGAGGTGATGACCTCACAGAGAGTCCATGACAGTGGCCAGGTGGGACAGGCTGCAGGGCAGGGGCCATCTCAGAGCCCCCCCCCCCCCCCCATGGCTTTGCTGCAGGGAGTCTCCTTGAGAGTTGCCCTTGAGGCCTTTTCGGAGCCTTCTCCTTTCCCACGATTAACTGACTTAGAAGGCCGACGTCTCTGTGGAGAAGGGAAGAGATTCCAAGAAGACCATTGTACAGGCAGCAGCAGAATTATTTCAAGTGGTAGCAGGGGAATTAGCTCAAGTGGTGGAGAGATTGCTTGTGAGAGGTAGTGGGATCGATACCCACATTCTCTAATGAGGGGAGAAATTTCCAATTTTTGTTTTTGCCAGCCCGGGGGCTAAGTGGCTCCAGTATCCCCCCCCCACCCCGGTCCCCACTTCCTACTTGCTCTCCCCAAAAGCCAGCCACGTTGGGCCAGAGAGCTGCTGGACACCAGCCCTCCTGGGCCTGACAGTGGCAGGAGCACTGGAGACAGGTTGCAGATGGGGCAGAATTAGCTGCATTGGAAAAGTGCTGCCTTTGCGCATGAGAGGTAGCAGGATTCACTCCCATCTTCTCCCACCGGCTCGCTGGTGCTCAGGGGTTGGCCCCTTTCCTGTGCCCTAACTCTTATTCCCACAATGCACTTTGTGCAGGGGCCATTGGTCTTTCTGCCAAGGTGCGTGGCTGGGAGCCAGGACTCAGGACCCTTCCTAAGATATACAAATCCCCGCCCCCCACAACCCTCTTTTCCACTCACACTGTCTGGCTGCTGCCCACATGGAGCTCAGGGGCCAGGTGGGTGACTTGCCTTGCAGCTGTGACAGCATCAGACCCCTGCCACCCACCTGCTCAGTGTGGAGACCAAGCCCAAGGGTGGCACCTGGGATGTGAGTTACACAAAAGCCTCTTGTCTCTTGTTCCTTGTCCAGTTCCCAACATTGGCTACAGATGCCAGTTTCTCTGGGGGTGTAGCTTAGTGGTAGAGTGTTTGACTGCAGATCAAATGGTCCTTGGTTCAAATCCAAGTTCCCCCTTGAAAAATTTCCTTCTAGTGGAAATATTTTCCTTTCCAGTTCCATCACAATCTGGCTTTACATTGCTTGAGGTTCTTGACATTAATAAGAACCCATAATGCAGAGCTACTCAACTTTGGAAGCCCTGGTGGCCACAATGAATGGCATTTCACCAGGATGGACAGGGCAGGTGTCCCTAGTTAGTGTATTACAGGAGCTGGGAATGGGTGACTGCAGGGATCACTTAACAAGTGTCTGTCCTGAGGATTCCCTCGGGACAATGAAATTGGCTGCTGTTGTGAGACAGGATCCTGAGCTAGTTGGGCAACTGGCATGGCCCAGTCTGGCTGCTTTGATGTTCTGTTTGGTTTCTGTTCTTGTCCCCTTTGGGCAAGGGAGAATGGCCCCTCATCACCCTCATCCTGCGAAAGGCTAGTGTAGGTGAGCAAAGAGGCATGTGTCAGGTGTCTCTGGTGGTCTAGTGGCTAGGATACAAAACTCTTGCTGGTCTGGTCTTGGTTTGATTCCCACTCAGGGAAACCAGCCTGATGTTTCACTTGGCCACTGTCTAGTCATTTTTCTCACCTCTTTGTCTCATTGTCACATGTTACAGCAGATGTGACGCAAGAGGTTACTTCAAGCTCCTTCTCCCCACTCCCAAGGCAACACTTGCCATTTTCACATTGGGAAGAGCTGGGTGACTCAAACTGCCCCTTCTCTCTCCTGCATGGGCAGCACTACAGGAAGAGGAAGAGGGGCTGACACTCTGCTCCATGCTTCCTTTTTGCTGTTTCCCCTCTCAGGGCTTGTTTCTTTTGCCTTGTTCATAGCAGGTAGCTACGCAAAGGCAGGGCACCGAACCAAACAGCCTTGGCACCAGCATGGTGCTTGAACCTACAACCTTGGCATTACTAGTATCAAGCATTAAACACCCAAGCCAGCAGCGCCACAAGAGAGCTGTTGGAAAAAACACTACAGACAGCTACAGGGACGTCTCTGCAGCTGCCAAGGGCTTTTCTCTGATGGGGCCACTAGTGACTCTCTGTGATGTGGGCTGGCTAGTCCAACTGGTCTGAGGCTTGGTCAAGCTCATCTTGCCCTACAGGGCCACTGGCAACAGCTGCTCTCTGGTGTGCTGCTGTGGGGAAAAGCTTCCCTGACAGCTGCTGAACTAGCTTGGTGGGGACAGTGTTAAACTGAAGATTTAAAGGTGTCTGGTTCATTTCCTGGCTCTGGCAGGAGACCTTTGTTTCTGTGGCTGAGCTGTTGGTTGGGTCCTCTGTAGAGAACCTGTCTGTCCCCCCTAAAAGGGCCTTGCCTGCTCTGCCTCATCCAGGGGAGGGGAAAAGAACTCTCCTTAGAGGTGGAGTCAAACCAGCCACCTAGGGGCAGCTGCTCCAGTCCTCTGCTCTATAAGCTGAGCTATGGAAGGGCCTTTTGGGGCTGCTTCTCTGTCCAGGTGTCTCTGTCCACAAGGGCAGGAACAGAATCCTGGAATCACCTTCTGCCCAGACTCACCCTCTTGGAAACAGCTGGTTGCAGAAGGTAAGGACAGAGGGTCTGTGCCCATCTGCCAATAGCTCCTGGGGTGGGGGGCAGGGCTTTGTGTGTTGTATCACATGTGACATCACAATGCCCCGATGCACATGGCTTGACACCCCCTCCTGGAGCAGCAGCAGCAGCAGGCTGGGAGGGCGGCGCGCTGGGATGGAATAGGCTGTCAAGCCTCTTTGGCTCCTGCCATCTGCTGCTACATGGCACCA
The DNA here is from genome assembly GCF_049634645.1 of Pelodiscus sinensis. Lineage (NCBI taxonomy): Eukaryota > Metazoa > Chordata > Testudines > Trionychidae > Pelodiscus > Pelodiscus sinensis. The sequence goes on from NW_027466036.1 coordinate 638,661, forward strand.
AATTTTGGAAAACCCTGTTCTCTGGACACGTCCCTTCTGCCTCGTAGAAAGAGTGTCCTCTTCAGTGTGGATGTGGCACTGAAAGAAGTAGAAGGGGATTGACAGGGGATGGGGAGTGTGGGGAGTGTCTCAGGGGTTTTTTGCTTTGGTTGGAGGTGTGGCCAAAACACAGACCTCGCTGTGAGGAAGATTTGAACCTTTGCAGGGAAACCCTATTGGATTGCAAGTCCAACGCCACTCGGCCATCACAGCTGTGAGCTCAGCAATGCTTCGGCAACAGCAAACAAAAGGTCTGAGGGCCACATAGTCGTTCCCTTCGGTGGGGCCCTGCTAGTCTGTAGCTGTGAAAGCTTAAAAACCAACAAATGGTCCTAGAATGAGAGAATCCTGCCTTGTGTCCATGTTCGCTGTCCCAGAGAGTGGCCCCATGACTAAGCTGGCCCAGGCACCTGCCAGGTACGGGGGAGGTGAGGGAAGCAGCCCCCAGTGGTGCCTGCCCAATGTATCTGCTCTTCCCACCATCCCCCCTTATGTAGCTGGAGGCAGCTTCCTTCAGTTGAGCTTGGCCATGTCCCCACAGCAGGAAGCCAACGGCAGCAAGAGCAGATTTCTGGCCCCTAGTCAGGTGCTCTCTGGTCTTAGTTGGACTCACTAAATCGAACTCCAGAAGGTTGACCGCAGCCCGTCCTCCCCAGCTGGGTGTGGTTCTTGTTCTTCTGCACAGCCCAGCCCATAGAGACCAAGGACGTGCCAATGGGCATCTACATCACACCCTTGCTGAATTGCTGGAAACACAAACCAGACACACAGTGGGTTTGAGCTGGTTCCAGCTGAGGGATGGGTTTGCCTGGTTTATGTGTATTGGTGCCAGAAAACATTAATGGTTTGTATTCATTTAAAGAGTCCACATACAACAGAAATCCAGGAGGCAATAGAACTGGAGAGGTACATGTTTCTATTCAAGGAAGATTTCCTAAGGGGGCACTTGAATTTGAATCAAGAACCACTTGATCTGCAGTTGAACACTCTGCCACTGAGCTACACCCCCACACAAAACACATACCTGCACCCTGTATTGTGCACTAGGCAGGTGTCGAAGCAAAAACACGCTCCTCTGTGTTTAGGCAGCTAACAAACAGCTTTATTAATTAATAAAGCACAGCATGAGCCAAACGTGGTCACAGTAGAGCCGGGCCCAGTAAGGCTGCTAATACAATCAATCCTAGTATCTTTATACCCTTAACCAAACAGTCTGACATCAGGGCATCCAATTACAGAAATCCTCAATTAAATTTGGAAAAAAACAAAGCCTTATCAACAAGATGGCAGACAGGTATGAGGGAGTGCATCTCCTGTCCCAGCCAGCCCAATTAACACATACCAATAGCCCATCCTGTAGGCCTCTAATCACGGGGTGACAGAAAGTTCACTCTGGTCTACGTGCTTGAGAGAAAAGCTGAAATGGTTTCTGATATACAAGATGGCTTCTAGCTAAACATAAAATAGCTTCTGCACAGGGAACACGAGGCTTTTGTGTAACACACATCTCAGGTGGGATGGACTCTCACTGACCCCAGACTGAGATGGACCCTAATGAGGAATTTGTCCTGAACGCAGCAGAGCTGGGGCAGGACACAGGTTCTGTCCACACAGAAAAGTTATTTTGGAATATGGCCATTTAGAATAACAATGCCAAAGTCTGTGCAGCAATTCCGTTAATGTGAAATAATCTGAAGTAAAAGATGGTTTATTCCAACTTCTGTAAACCTCATTCTACAAAGAATAACACCTGTTCCCAATTAGCTATTTCAGAATAATGCGTGTGGAGATGCTCCACTTCCGCTATTTCAAAATGGCCCCTCCCTAGGCCCATTCTAAGTTATTTCTACCAGGGCTCTAAATCGAGATAACTCGTCTACATTAGCGGAGCCTGACTCGGACTCATTCTGAAGTTTCCCCGCAGTGTAGACGTGCTATTTTTAAATCACTGTTCAAGAATAGCTTATTCCAAAATAAATGTGCCGTGGAGATGTAGCCAGAGAGTCCTGAGAGATGAAACTGTTGGGCTATGTCTACACTCGCGGCTTCTTGTGCGAGTAATATGCAAATGAGGCTAAGCATGGAATCTAGCTGACCCTCATTTGCATACCTAATGAGCCACCATTTTTTCAGAAGAGGCTCTTGCGCAAGAAGGAGTGTCTACACTGCCCCTTCTTGCACAAGAAAAACCCTCTTACGCAATGCTGTTCTTCCTGAAAAGTAATAGATGTAACTCCTTCTTGCCCAAAAGCATCTTCTGAAAAAAATGGTGTCTCATTAGGTATGCAAATGAGGCTTGGAGATATTCCATGCTTAGCCTCATTTGCATATTACTCGCGCAAGAAGCCGCGAGTGTAGACATAGCCTTGGTGGGAAGCCAGGAGAGCAGAGGCCAGCCTGAGACCTGAATGTCCCAGGTTCCCAGGAGAACCTGTATATGTAGGTCCCATGGTGTAAGGGGCAGCACTCAGGACTTTGAATCCTGCAATCTGAGTTCAAGTCTCAGTGGGACCTGCTGGGCTGGTTGCTGTGAGCTCCTTGTGCTCCATGGGTTTTACATTTTTTGTGCTGAGATTCCCCAGGGGCAGTTTTACTCCTGGGCTGGGTGTCTGAGGCAAAATGGAGCTTGGTCCCCAGACTGATGAGACTTCTGCTCAGGTGCCTGATGCTCTCCCAGCTTTTGGTCAGGTCATCTGCTCAGCCCATGCTGGAGGCAGCCAGACAGTGTGAGCTGAACAGAGGGTTTGTGTGTGGGGGGGTTCTATATTTGGGGAAGGGTCCTGGCTCCAGGGCAGATGGGCAGCAGGAAAGGGGCCAGCCCCTCAGTAGGGCAGACAGAGCCTGAGTGTTGCTCAGCACTGGTAGGAGACAGGGAGGGATAAAACGATCTAATGGCACCTGCAGCCTTTCAGAACAACTCCCAGCCCCAAGCGCAAGAACCAGCCCTTCCCTCCATCCTCACTGGGGTCTGCTGGGAAGTGTCTGGACTCAAGCCCACCTCAGTCTCACCCTAAGGATTGCCTGTTCTGTAAAAGCTGCGCCCTGGAAATGAGAAAGCAGCTAAAGTGACACTCGAGGGACTTGAACCCACAAACTTTGAATGTCTAGCTGGGCTCACATGAATCACTGCAGCTTAAAATAGTGATAGAAAAGTAGCCATGTTAGTCTAGGGTAGCTGAAACAAAATACAAAAAAACCCAGTTTCTTGCCATTTTAACTCAGTAAGGACATTATCTCAATGACTTAATTACCTGCATCCTGCTTCAAAAGCCTTTTAAAACTGCACTTTAAAGGGAATCTTCTGAACTGTTATTCATGCTAAAATTCGACACTTTACGGTGGGGTCCTAACAAAGACTCTAGTTATCTTACCCATTACAAAGATAGCTTCCCCAATTATCACCTCTAATATCATTAGCTCACAGACATTTACCTTCCCCCCCGCATCCCCGTTCTGTTCTGAAATTTGATTTGTCCTTTTCATATGTGTTTGGTTTTTTTAAGTGTATCGTTTGGTATATATGGTTGTGAAATTTTCTTCCACTATTAGATCTGAGGAAGTGGGTCTGGCCCACGAAAGCTCATCATCTAATAAACCATCTTGTTAGTCTTTAAAGTGCTACATGTTGTAAAGCAGGCTTTTTCTGTCCACGGCCTTCGCCTATAGCCCATCCTGCCACACAAAACCCAGATACTCAGGGGAGCATGGGAAGCACAATGCAGTTTTAGTGAATGGAATTTAACCTTATAGGCATCCTGGAACTCAAAGGCACCAAGAAAATAGGGAGGTGAGCATAACTAGATAACGCCTAGCTGAATTTAGAGATAAGCCTCATTTGACCATAGCTTGACCAGTCTTAGGGGCTAGGGAAAAAGCAAACATAGGGTAATAAAACACAATTGTCTTACACTAACTATGCCCCATCTGGTCCTGTCCACGAGGGGATCACGCATACATCACGAAAATTCCTATAGGGCAGTATTGTCATACTACCTCATCACTAGCCTATCAGGCCCTGCCAAATGCAGACCCTAGCATGGCACAGACACTGAAGTTTTGTATAAAAGACCCTCTACCCCTTTGTTCGACGGAGGTTCCGTGTATTGAGGGCACGTGTCTTTTTTTTGCCCGGCTAAAGGTTTGATCACCCTGAGTCTGCCTCTCCACCCTTTGAATCAAATATAGGGGTGCACGAGTCCTGAGCATGCTCCGAGTTCTAGCGTGTCTCTGTGTTGTTATTGTTTCCAGATTAGTAAGTATTGCTTAAATGTATTGGTTATTGGTTTAATTAATAGTTAAATTGTGTTAATTTCACTGTGTAATTCTGTAAAGTGTATCTAAGTTCTGTTAACCACACTGTGTAAATTGTATAATTTTGTGTTGTATAGTAGTGTGGTATTTAGGTTAAGTATAAGTGTTAGAAATAGAAGCCCCGGAGTTGTTAAGTTGTAAAAGTAGATTTATGACTAACTCCACCAGCTGTCCTAAAATAACCATAGAGGGTCTGGCTTAGGACGGTTCTTTTATTATCATTACTTTGGCTTTGTTTTTTGTATTTTTTATTTGTATGCTGCGTTGTCTTAGGCAAATTAGGGATAGTGATTTGATATGAGTGAATTGTAATCAAAGAATTGTAATCAGTTGGGTATAATTGTGCCCAAGCTTTTCTATGCAGTAAAAGTACTGAGCAATTGCTAGTTTAAACACCTATTTGGTAATTATTGGTTTTGACCACTTAATAAAGATCATTTGTTTCACCATCATCCAGTAGTTTTCACTGGGTAGTCGGCTTTAACCCTTGAGGCTCACATCACATCACAGAACCAAAGTGTAACACTACATAGTCCTGTATTTTGTTGTAGTTTAAAAGTCCAACATGCTTTCCAGTGCACCACAGAGCCTGATATCTCCACTCTCTGCTTTGCAGCATGGCAATTGCTGGTGGCAAAGAGAGGGGAGCCAGGTCTGTCTCTTTTGGGAGAGCAGGTAGGGGGCCACTGAGCCCCTGACAGTGACAATTAGGGGTAAGAGCTGAGCTGCAGTTGGAGAATGTGGGTATCAATCCCACTGCCTCTCCCTTGCTAAGCAAGTGCTCTACCACTTGAGCTAATCTCCTGCTACCATTACACAGCCCTTCTTGGAGGCTCTTCCCTTCTCCACAGCGACGTCTGTCATCTAGGTCAGTTAGTCGTGGGAAAGGAGAAGGCTCCGAAAAGGCCTCAAGGGCAACTCTCAAGGAGACTCCCTGCAGCAAAGCCATGGGGGGGGGGTGTCTCTGAGATGGCCCCTGCCCTGCAGCCTGTCCCACCTGGCCACTGTCATGGACTCTCTGTGAGGTCATCACCTCCCAAACTCCTTTAGCCAATAAGCTGAGGGGCTGCAAAAGGCCCTTGTGATGTCACTGCCACACCCACCCCTACCCTCCAGGGCTAATGTCCTGCCCCAGGCAGCCCCTTTGCCTGGCTGAGCTGCTCCCAGGGGTGAAAGTGACACATTTCTTACAGGGAGTCCTGGGAGATGAAGCAGCTGGAGAGAAGCCAGGAGAGCAGAGGCCAGCCTGAGAGCTGAGAGTCAGAGGTGCCCACTGCACTGTCACACCACAGGTCCCATGGTGTAAGGGGCAGCACTCAGGACTCTGAATCCTGCAATCTGAGTTCAAATCTCAGTGGGACCTACTAAGACTCAGGGGGTTGTTACAAAGTTCAGGTGCTTTGGCTTCTATTCCCTGAGATTCAACAAAGAGATTTTTGTTCCTCTTGCTGGGTGTCTGAGGCCACTGGAGCTCCATCTCCAGAAGGAGCAGACCGGCGGGAAGGGCCTGATGCCATCACAGCTGCAGGGCAGGTCACCCACCTGACCCCTGAGCTCAGCCTGTGCTGGAGGCAGCCAGACAGTGTGAGCGGGTCAGAGGGGGGATTGGGGGAAGGGTCCTGAGTCCTGGCTGCCAGCCACGCACCTTGGCAGAAAGACCAATGGCCCCTGCACAAAGTGCATTGTGGGAATAAGAGTTGGGGCAGCAGGAAAGGGGACGGCCCCTCAGTACCAGGGAACGGCAGGAGAAGATGGGAGTGAATCCTGCTACCTCTGCCATGGCTTGGCCCCGGAGGGCTGGGGTCTAGTAGCTTTTCACCCCAGCTTTGTGGGAGGCCAAGTAGGAAGGGGCCTCTGGAGGCTCATAGCCCCCTGGCCTGCTGTGTCTGTGGAAAGGGGGAAGAGGACACATACCTCTCACTGGGGAACAGGGCGCATGGATCCCACTCGTTCCTGCAGAAAATGAAACAGGCTGAGCATTTTGCGGAGAACAGGCCAGAGCCCTTCTCCTGTCCCTGGAGAGATGGAAATGGGTCCGTTCCTTGTGGGGAAAGAAGTGGATGAGTTGGGAGTGGGGTTCGAGTTCAAACCCTCTCCACAGAAGCAGAACCCCACATTAGGGGCAAGAAAGAGCCTTGAGTCAGGCAGTGGAGAACACTTGGCTCCTGTTACCCTGAGATGGGATATTAGGAAACTTTCCCCACCCAGCCTGGCTAGCTCAGTTGGTAAAGCATGAGACTCTTAATCTCAGAGTCATGGGTTCAAGCCCCATACTGGGTGGTCCCCTTCCTTAGATCACATTCTCAGCCTGTGAGCAATTGGCTCTCAGTTTTCACCAGGCTTTTAGAAAGAAAAAGTCTAGTCCTGGGGTCCAGCTTTAGTAGAACCAAAGAGAGAACCAACGGCAATTTCCATCTTCTGAGGAGAAGGGAAGAGGATTTTCTTCTCCTCAGTTCTAGCCACATCAGCCCAGGGGGGAGAAAAAATAACCCTCCGCCCGCTGATTGTCCCCCGTCAGCTTCTGTAGCTTCACCTCCTTCCACAGCAGCTCCAGCTTTGAGCTACAAATCTCAAGGGGCTGGTGAGGAAATGAGGCGCTTCCCTGAGAACAAGAGGTGGAGTGTTCACAAGGAGCATCCCCCTCCCCTGCAGAGCAGGGTGTTAGAAAGAGCCAGGAACAGAACAGTCAGACAAGTTCCACCCCTGGAAATGTGTTTCTGTGGTGTAGTGGTTATCACGTTTGCCTAACAAGCAACCGGTCCCTAGTTCAAAGCCAGGCAGAAACATAGGGTCTTCTCTTATTGCGGTGCCCAGGTAACTGCAGCTGCTGCTGACCAGCCTGTTGATGAGCCCAAGGCTCATGTGACCGGGGGGGGGGGGGGGTAACGTCAGCTGATAATGCCCCTGGGTGCCAACCTGGGGAAGCCAGATGAATCAGGCCAGGCAGCTGCTTGTGCCTTGGCCTCCCCTGCCCTGGGAGGCTGGTGCATTGGGCCGGCTCTGCCTGCTGCCTCCCTTGTGTGACTTGCCCAGTGTAACAGGCCAAATGTCCGAAAAGCCTCTTCTAAAAAAAAAAGCAGAAGAAAAAGCTGCACAAATTGGGTTTTGAAATGTGCGTAGCTTTTCCCAGAAGAGCAGTGTAGGGCAGACATAGCCTGAGTGTTGCTCAGCACTGGTAAGAGACAGGGAGGGATAAAACGATCTAATGGCACCTGAAGCCTTTCAGAACAACTCCCAGCCCGAACCGCAAGAACCAGCCCTTCCCTCCATCCTCACTGGGGTCTGCTGGGAACTGTCTGGACTCAAGCCCACCTCAGTCTCACCCTAAGAATTGCCTGTTCTGTAAAAGCTGCGCCCTGGAAATGAGAAAGCAGCAAAAGTGACACTCGTGGGACTTGAACCCACAAACTTTGAATGTCTAGCTGGGCTCACATGAATCACTGCAGCTTAAAATAGTGATAGAAAAGTAGCCATGTTAGTCTAGGGTAGCTGAAACAAAATACTGAAAAAAACCAGTTTCTTGCCATTTTAACTCAGAAAGGACATTATCTCAATGACTTAATTACCTGCATCCTGCTTCAAAAGCCTTTTAAAACTGCACTTTCAAGGGAATCCTCTGAACTGTTATTCATGCTAAAATTCGACACTTTACGGTGGGGTCCTAACAAAGACTCTAGTTATCTTACCCATTACAAAGATAGCTTCCCCAATTATCACCTCTAATATCATTAGCTCACAGACATTTACCTTCCCCCCCGCATCCCCGTTCTGTTCTGAAATTTGATTTGTCCTTTTCATATGTGTTCGGTTTTTTTAATTGTATCCGTTGATATATATGGTTGTGACAATTTTCTTCCACTATTTGATCTGAGGAAGTGGGTCTGGCTCACGAAAGCTCATCATCTAATAAACCATCTTGTTAGTCTTTAAAATGCTACATTGTCCTGTATTTTGTTGCAGCTTAAAAGTCCAACATGCTTTCCATTGCACCAGAGAGCCTGATATCTCCACTCTCTGCTTTGCAGCATGGCAATTGCTGGTGGCAAAGAAAGGGGAGTCGGGTCTGTCTCTTTTGGGAGAGCAGGTAGGAAGAGGGAGGGGGCCACTGAGCCCCTGACAGTGAAAATAAGGGATAAGAGGTGAGATGCAGTTGGAGAACATGGGCATCGATCCCACTACCTCTCACATGCTAAGCAAGCGCTCTACCACTTGAGCTAATTCCCCTGCTGCATTTATAGAAGCCTTTTTGGAGCCTCTTCCCTTCTTCACAGTGACGTCTGGCATCTAGGTCAGTTAGTCGTGGGAAAGGAGAAGGCTCCGAAAAGGCCTCAAGGGCAACTCTCAAGGAGACTCCCTTCACTGAAACCCCCCTTGTTGGCCTGCGCCAGGTCAGTCTGTGTCACTGGCTCAGGGGTTTCTCCCCCCAGTACGCTGCAGAGAAAGCCCTTGTGTGTGAAAGGGCCTCAGGGAGCCCAGAAACCAAGTTAAAAATAAACTAAAAGGAAACATTTTTGCGCCCAGTGGAACTCCTTGCCAGAGGATGTTGTGAAGGTGAAATCTACAAGAAGGTCCAAAACAGAACTGGATAATTGAATGCAGGAAAGGTCAATCAATGGCATTTAACCAGGATGGACAGGGCAGGTGTCCCTAGCTGGTGTATTCCAGAAGCTGGAAATGGACAATTGTCTGTTCTGAGGATTCCCTCGGGACAATGAAATTGGCTGCTGTCATGAGACAGGATCCTGGGCTAGCTGGACAACTCACATGACTCAGTCTGGCTGCTTTGATGTTCTGTTTGGTTTCTGTTCTTGTCCCCTCTGGGCAAGGGAGAATGGACCCCCCCGCCCATCCTGAAGTGCACAGAAAATGGCCTGCGAAAGGCTAGTGTAGGTGAGCAAAAAGGCAAGTTTCATGTGTCCCTGATGGTCTAGTGGTTAGGATCCAGCACTCTCACTGCTGTGGCCTGGGTTCAATTCCCAGTCAGGGAAACCAGCCTGCAGTTTCACGTGACAGCTGCCTAGTTTCTTTTCTCACCTATGTGACAGCAGCTGTGACCCAAGAGGTTACATCAGGCTCCTTCCCCCCTCTCCCTCACTGCTAAGACAGCACTTGCCCGTTTTCAGAAGAGGCAGAGCTGGGTGACTCAACCTGCCCCTCCCCTCTCCCATGTGGACAGCCCTGCAGGAAGCTCTGTGGCACACACAGCACTAGCCCAGCGCACAGGCAGGTGGGCACAAGATCCATTGGTTCAGTTTGGTTTTTGAAGGAGACAACACGGAACTGGCTCCAGCCCCCACTCAGTAACCTGGGGAAATGACCCACCAGGCCTGGGCCCCTCGGAGAGGCAACGATTCCCCACTGGCCAGGGCAGAGCCTCCCTCTGACACAGTCCTGGAGCCTTCTCCCCCTGGTCCTGCCTCCCCCTTCACGCAGCTCTCACTGCTCGGTGCTGCCAGGGAGGGGCCTCACCGCTAGTCAGTGTTCCTGTTCCAGGAGCAGGTGAGTTTTGTCTTGTGCACCAATATTGAGGTCGTGTGTCTCTGTTCGGGGGTGAGCCCCCGCGGCGCCTGCCAGTTACTAACAAATATCTTAGCTACACGTTATGGGAGAAAGACACTAACCCAAGGGATAATTAACACTGGGCTGCGGCTAGTCTCTGCCTCCCACAGGGCCACTAGGGAACAGATGGGAGACAAGGCATAAGGCAGATCCAAGGGGCTGGCTAAGTCCAGTGTGAGAAGCACATGGAAAAAGACCCAGCAGCAGGTGAGAGAAAAGCATGAAAACATCAGGATCAGGATCAGGACCAGAGCAGTTCGGCTATGTCTACATTGGCAAGATTTTGCGCAAAATCTTGCCGCCCGTCTACACTGGCCGCGAGTATTTGCACAAAAACACTGAGTTTGTAATGTACAATATCAGTGGTTCTTGCACAAATACTCTGATGCGTCCACTCACGGATAAGCCCTCTCGTGAAAGTATTCTTGCGCAAGAGGGCCAGTGTAGACAGCAACGTTAATTTCTTGCACAGCAAAGCCCAATGGCTAAACTGGCCATCGAACCATCGGAGCTTTCTTAAACAAGTAAGCATCTACATTGGCACAAATGCTTTTGCGCAAAAGCACATGCCAGTGTTAGTGCTCTCCTGTACAAATGGTTTAATGCAAAAATTCTTGCGTTAAAAGTATTTGCACAAAGGCATACCAGTGTAGATGTAGCCTACAAGTAAATCCAGGAATTAAACAAAAACCAAGACAAAACAATAAAGTGAAATCCCCCTTCCTCTCTACTGCAAAACTAATTTTGAACTTTTTGACAGTAGCTAACCACTCAGCCTGTGCTCTCTTCCTCCAGCTTCCCAACAGGAAAGAAAGAACAATCATCAACAACAAACAGCAATTACATTAAAGCAACACCATCTCCTTGCTTCATGCTCAGAAGAGAACACTGTCACTCATCTTCATGGATAGCAAAACCAAACACTTTCAGCTGCATTTCTCTAGTTACCAACTATAGAAATGATCCCTGAAAGTACAGTCTTATTAGCACCCACTTCCCTACACACCCACACTTGTGTGCATTCACTTTCTCCTCATGAGGAATGTTTTTACACAACACTTAGAAAACTAAAGAACAGAAATAATCTCAGCAAATCCCATTCAAACACACTCCACCAGGTTTAGAAATCTGCATATTAGAATATGCTCCATGTCCCTGATTACAGAAACACGCCTCCTGATTAGCATGTGGAGCACCTGGCAGCCAATCAAAATCTCCTGGGCTACGTCTACACTGGCACCCTTTTCCGGAAAAGGGATGCAGATGAGCCAAGTCAGAATTGCAAATGCAGCGGGGATTTAAATTTTCCCCGCTGCATTTGCATGAACATGGCTGCTGCTTTTTTCTGGCTCGGGGCTTTGCCGGAAAAAAGCGCCAGTCTAGACGGGATCTTTCGGAAAATAAAGCCTTTTCCAGAAGATACCTTATTCCTCTTAAAATCTGGAAATTTTAAATTCCCGCTGCATTTGCAATTCTGACTTGGCTCATCTGCATCCCTTTTCCGGAAAAGGGTGCCAGAGTAGACACAGCCCTGCTGATTCTTCCTGAAACTGCAGTTCCTGGGGCTCCTCTAAGTCAGTAGTAATAAACTGCCAGTCCGCAGACCAGAAAGAGGCCAAGAACCCCTGCCTGCTGGGCAGAGGTGGAAAGTAATAAAGTAGAAATACTTGATTACACTACTCAAGACTTTTTTGGGGTATTTGTACTTTACTCAAGTAATTTATTTTTGTCACACTTTGATTTTTATTCAAATTATTTTATTTTTTTTAGACAATATTGTACTTTTTACTCCACTCCCATTTCCAGAGGTGCTGGGTTACTCACGACTCGCATCGTTCTGCTTTGCTAAAGCCCAGCTGCATGTGCAAGCACCAGGCATCCAAAAAACAGCCAATCCACAAGCACAATGCCCCTGCCAAGGAAGAAGCCTTTTAATAGCTGCTCCAGCACCTTGTCATTCAAACCCAGTATCCCTGCAGGCTCTGCCAGCCTGAGACCTGAGCGAGCAGGGCGGCTGCCCAGGGCTCTGTGCTAAGGGGGTGATATGAGCAGTATCATGTGACCTTACCTGGGGCCAGGCAGCTAAACAGGAGGGAACCCAGCAGCCGGGGTCAGGGGGGACAGAGGCACTTACTTGTGTCGGGTGAATCCTCTGCTCTGGGGGGAGCAGCAGCAGGGGGGAGGATGCCGGGGGCAGGGGCTCCCCATTCTCCCTGGGACAGAGGCCCCTGTGGAAGCCCTGTGGGGGGGTGGGGCAGGCTGTGCCGGAAGAGGCTGGGGGTGGGTGGCTGAGGGGGGTGGGGATTGAAGAAGCGTCTGTGTGGGCACTTGGGCAGCCAGCTCGTCAGTGAGCAGCAGAGCACACGGGCCCGTCACCCCACAGCCGAGCCCATAGCTGCTCCCCCAGGGCTGTGGCCGACCAGCCTGCACTGCTGCCAGCCCGGGCTCAGCCCTGCAGCGACCTGCCCAGCTGCCTCCCTGCCAGGGGCTGCAGATGAGTCTGCTGGGATAGAGAGGAGGGACGTGTCTGCCCAGCCAATGTGAGGGGTGCGCCTTTGGGACAGAGAATTTTTGTCCCTTCTCTTCATTTCTTGTTTGGCCTCAGCGGCCTAATGGACAAGGCACTGGCCTCCGGAGCCAGGGGTTGTGGGTTCAAGTCCCACCTGGAGTATGGAACTGTGACCTTCAGAGGGTTGATTGGGAAGCCCATGGGAACTGGGAGATGGTTCCCCAAGAAGTGGCACATCCCATAGGACAGCAACTGTCTAGTCCCACTGGCTCCAGAAGTGACTCAGATGGAGAGAGGGGGCTGGAACAGAGCAGGGTCTGTTGGGTGACAAGGCAGAGCCTGAGGAGGGGCAGTTCTGGCAGAGGCTCAGTGGGAGCAAGGGGGGAGCTACTTTGGCGAGGCCCCTTTCCAAAGTCCTTGAGCAAGGGGCTGGCACTGGGGGGAGGAGGCTGGGCTAGGAAGGGGCTGTTCTCCCTGCTCTTCCAACATAGGCAAAGCAGCCTGCCCCAGGCACCTTCCATAGCTCTGCTGGCGGAGCAGAGGCCTGTAGCAGGTGCTCGGCAAGTGTCCTTAGGTTGCTGATTCAACTCCAGCTCAAAGGACCAGGGGGCTGCCTTGGGTCTGTCCCTTTGGGGCCTGGTGCTACAATTGACAAAATGGTTTTGGGTACCAACTGCCAATCAAGTGTCTTGGGGCTGCACAGGCCTTGAGTCATGGCAAGAGCTGGAGGGGAACGGTGAGCGGCTGCACTTTGGAATGGGAACATGTTCTCTGGAACCATAAAGTAGAACAGTTTGAGGGCTGCTTTCAAGGAGGGCACCATGGCTTAGTTGGCTAAAGCACCTGGCTAAAGCACCTGCCTTGTAAATAGAAGATCCTGGTTTCAACTCCCGGGGGTGCCTTGTGGTGAGGCCATTGTGGTGAGGCCAATGTGTCTCTTCTTTCCACCATATCCCAAATCCCAATACATATATGGAGTAGGTTTTACTGTTTGCTGGTGTCCTAACAGTGGAAGGAGGATGGCAGCAAAGAGCAGGCGCAGTGTGTATTGGTGCAGGTGCCCTCTGGGTTTGATTTAGAGAGTCTTATCTAGACTTGCTAAATCAAACTCTGGGAGATGGATTGCAGCAGAAATCTCCACCTGAGTGAAGACATGGCCTAATGGTGCAATTAGTTAGATGCTGACCACAGCCAGTCTGAGCCATTCTAGTACCCTGGGCATGTGGCACTGCCCCCGGGCTCACGGTGCATGTGCGGCTCCACCCTGGGTGCACAGTGCATATACAGCCCCTCCTGCTCCATGCGTGGAGCTTGTGGTAGCAGGATGCTCTTGTGCTGCACAGCCTGGCCCTGCCACCACCGCTGGCGTGCAACCCTGGGTCCCCTGGGGCAGGCCATGCAGAGCCCCACAGCTGCATGGGGAAGGGCACTGCTGACAGGTGCTGTGGAGGTTAATGCAGCCCCAGGGAACTGCTGTAGTCTGCCAGGAGCCAGTGCCTGATGGCAGCTGCCCCACTAGCTCAACCCTTAACCCAGTCCTGATGCCAACAGTAACAGCCCCACTGCTGGTAACTCTCAGAGGCCCTTGCTGCCCAAGGAAGAGGTGTGGGCAAAACACAGACCACGCTGTGAGCAGGATTTGAACCTGCACAGGGAAACCCTATTGGATTTCTAGTCCAACACCTTAACCACTCGGCCATCACAGCTCTGGGAAAAGTGGATCCAGGGAAACTGGTAAATAATCCCAGTGCACAGCCCTAATGTCACCTGCCACAGAGTTCACACAGCAAACCATTGCAACAGCTGTGCAGAGGAGTCCTGGCCGTTCTGCTCTTAGGCTGCCTTGGAGGTGAGTTCTGCTTCAAGGTCTTCTCTCCTCCTTCTTGGTCTTCCTTTCCCCTTTCCTTCCTCTTCTCTTCTCCCCTTTTCCTTCTTCTTGCTGGTCTCCTTCTTGGATCCCAGTTTATAAAGAGAAATTCAAGTACAGCTTAGTTCTACCTTAACCAATTATTTTAGTATAATTTCACTATCCAGTTGGCTAAGATCGAGCGCTTCCAGCCTCTTGGAGAGCCATGTCACAGGCACAAGCCCCCAGAGACCCCTCTGGCCCTTCCAGGGACACATCGCAGGAGCAAGCAAGTGGCAGCAAGTGCTGGGCCCTCTCATGGTAGGGGCCAGAGATAAAGCTGTGGTCCAAGGAGGAGTCTCTGCAGGCCCTGCAGTCCAGGCGGAGGAATGCAGATATCTATGGCTGAATGGTTGACGGCCTTGCAAAGAAAGGCCACCTCCCCCCACCCCAGACCAAGTCAGAGCCAAGGTCAAGGAATTGCGGCAGGGGTATGTGAGGACCCGTGAGCGCAGTTCCCGCACTGGGGAAGCATCGCAGCACTGTGCATACTATGAGGAACTGGACTAAGTCCTGGGGGTTGGGGAACCCTGTCTCCAGGGACAGTTGTGGAGTCTGGGATGGAGACACCTGGGCAGCAGCGGCCGCAGCTTCAGGATGACAACCCAGATGACCAGCAGCTCCAGGATGAGGAGAAGGAGGATTCCAGGAACGTCGTGACCCTCACCCTGGAACCGGTCCCCCAGATGGAGGAGGCCTCCCAAATGTCCTCGGGCACCGGGGAGGGAACATCAGGTGAGTGTTGTGAGGTTCCAACACACACAGGGCAGGCGGGAGCACAGGGAATGATGCGCTATTGTGACGTGTCATGCTGATTGTAGGTGGGGGGACACCACACATGTCTGACCCCATAGAGGGCCGTCCTCCCCCTGCCATGTGTGCAAGGCACCACCTGCTCCTGCAGACACTGCTGCCAGCGGCTAATTTCCTAACACTGGATGCAAAGAAGCAAGTGTAATGGGGGTGTAGCTCAGTGGTAAAGTGTTTGACTATAGGCGAAAGGGTCCCTGTTTCCACTCCAAGTGCCCCCTGAAAGGTTGATCAACTTCTTTGAAACCTTTGCATCTCCAGTTGCATCTCACTCTGCATTTCTGATGTTCAGACATTACTACAAACCCCTGGGCTGTGTCTACGCTGGGTCACTTATTCTGGAAAAGCAGCCGCTTTTCCAGAATAACTTGCCAGCTGTCTACATTGGCCGCTTGCTTTTCCAGAAAAGCAATGACGATCTACTGTAAAACTGTCAGTGTTTTTCCAGAAAAACTATGCTGCTCCTGTACGGGCAAAAGTCGTTTTCCAGAAAAACTGTTCCGGGAAAGGGCCAGTGTAGACAGCCCAGTAGTCTTTTCCGCAAAAAAGCCCCGATCGCAAAAATGACGATCGGGGCTTTTTTCCGGAAAAGCGCGTCTACATTGGCCACGGACGCTGTTCCGGAAAAAGTGCTTTTCTGGAAAAGCATCCTGCCTATGTAGACGCGCTTTTTCCGGAAATCCTTATAACGGAAAACTGTTCCATTTTAAGCATTTCTGGAAAAGGCTGCCAGTGTAGACGTAGCCCTAATGTGTTTCTGTGTCAATGCGCATAAAACAGGCAAACCCATCTCAACTGAAACAAGTTCAAATCTGCTGTGTCTGGTTTCTATTCCCATCAGTTCAGCAAGGGTGTGATCTGAAAGTCCTTGGTCTACCTGGGCTATGCTGTGCAGAAGAACAAGAATCACACCCAGTGGGGGAGGAATGGCCACTATCTTTCAATCTTCCGGAGTTTGATTTAGCAAGTCCAACTAAGACTCACGAAATCAAATTCAGAGGGTACCCCACCAGTTTCCAGTACTTCTGCTCTTTGCTCCCTTTGGGTTCCTGAAGTAGGGACACAGCCAGGCTCAACTGAAGGAAGCCAACTCTCGCTATGTAGGGTATGTTTACACTTGCACCCTCTTTCCAAAAAGGGATGCAAATGTAAAGACTGAAAACTGTAAATGAAGCCACCAGGGACACATACAATGGGCCTGCAAAAAAATGAACCAGCTGAGCACTTTGCAGAGAACAGGCCATCGCCCTGCTGGGACAGGCTCCATCACGCACAGACTCTGTGCAGGGCCAGACTGCTGGGAGGAGGCTCTGGCCATGGACTTTCCTCCCCTCTCTGTTACCTCCTGCACCTGGGGCTGAAAGGGACGTGGGCTGCAGGCTGGTCCTGCCCAGCTGCCTTCCCCAGTGGGAGCAGAAAATGCTTATGGAAGGGCCCACACATTGTCACCAATGCACTCGCCTGAGGGACTGAATTCTTGCTGCCCCTGGGTGCACCCAAATGCCCTTCTGGGGGGGCAGGTTCCCCGGCTCACACCCCTCCTGTCACACAAAGCTTGCAAATGGGGTTGATTTTCCTGCATCTCCTCTTGCTTGCTGCTGCGCTAAAAGAAATCTTGAAACCAGCCCCGTCTCCTGTCACTGGAGAGATGGCCCTGTGCTGGGATATGAGAGAGTATCCCAGTGATGCTCCTCGCAGCCCAGGAGAAGAAGGGGGCTCTGGGTGGAAGGAAAACAAGTAAAGCAGGTCCCAGTGGGCATGAACTGGGCACCAGCTTGGCCCAGTTGAGTGAGATGAAGGTTGGTCCCATGGTGTCAAGGGCAGCGCTCAGGACTCTGCTGCTGCTGACAGGGAAGAAGCTGGGAGGCAAGGTGCTGGCAGCAAGAGAGTCCGGCTTCTCTTTGCCCTGGGTCTGCCGGCCGCCAGCCACCTTGACCAACCCTCAAACCAGCTGGACTAGCCAGCCCACATCACAGAGAGTCACTAGTGGCCTTGTCAGAGAAGAGCCATTGGCAGCTTCAGAGACGTCCCTGCAGCTGCCTGAGGCGCCTTTCTTGAAAGGGCACTGGTGAGCTGCACTTTCATAGGCTGGCTAGCTCAGCTGGTTAGAGCATGGTGCTAATAACGCCAAGGTGATGGGTTCAAGCCCTATGCTGGCCAAAGGGATGTTCCGTTCAGTAACTTCCCTTCCTTTAGTTGCCTGCTATGGACAGGGAAACAGACACAAGCAAAAGGCTGAGAGCTTTGCAGGAAGCAGGGCAGAGATCTTGTAGGGGGAGGCTCCAGCCTGTACAGCTCCAGTGGCTAAAAGGTCCTGGGCATGGCTTCCTGTCCCCAAAAGCAGGGGACCTGATGCCTAAATTCCTGCTGCTGCTCAAGGCAGCAGCTAGGGGGCAGGCTCTGGAGCCCAAGCCACACGGGGAGACAATATGACTAGGAGGCCTGGAGCCTGTGTGCCCTGCACAGAGGCTGCTGCTGGGGGCCTGCTTCAGTGGCCCAGCAGCTCAAGTTCCTCTGAACCAGCTTCTCCCCCTGGAGCCACCCCCCAGCGCTGCTGAGGCCCCTGACATGAGGCAGTGGGACCATCAGAGGAAGGTGCCAGCCTTAGCCCTTCCTCCCAGCCTCCTCCCCCTCCCAGGCTCTTTCCCAGCCCCTCCCCAGTTCTACATTCCCCACATAAAAACCAAAAAGTCCTGTTTGTGTTACCAGCAAGGGGAGGGGAAGAGGGAAGGGGATGGGTTGGGGTATGTTGAGGTTGGGAGGGAGGCACAGAGGGCAAAAAATGAGGAGTAATGTTAGTTAGTTGGAACCAAGGGGCTGGGTTTGAACTACTGCAGAAAAAAGGACTCTGCCCCTGGAGCTGCCCTGTCCTCTCCAGAGCCCTTAGGCTGGCACTGGGGAGGCCTGAGTCTAGGCAGTGCCCAGGCAAGCAGGAGGGGTTAGGGTTAGCCCCATGCTAGGTCTCAGCTGCTGTAACATGAAGCCAGGCTTCATGAACTGGGCTTGTTTAGTTTGGAAAAAAGAAGATTAAGGGGGGACATGATAGCGGTTTTCAAATATCTAAAAGGGTGTCACAAGGAGGAAGGAGAAAATTTGTTCCTCTTGGTTTCTGAGGACAGGACAAGGAGTAATGGGCTTAAAGTGCAGCAGGGGAGGTTTAGATTGGACATTAGGAAAAAATTCCTAACTGTCAGGGTGGTCAAATATTGGAATAAATTGCCAAGGGAGGTGGTGGAATCTCCCTCTCTGGAGATATTTAAGAACAGGTTAGATAGACATCTGTCAGGGATGGTGTAGGTGGAGCTTGGTCCTGCCTTGAGGGCAGGGGGCTGGACTCGATGACCTCTTGAGGTCCCTTCCAGTCCTATTATTCTATGAGGCAAGAAGATTGACTAGGGACATGTTTTGGGAAAGTTGCAGCTGGTTTCCCTGACTGGGAATCGAACCCAGGCCACAGCAGTGAGAGTGCTGGATCCAAACCACTAGACCATCAGGGACACATGAAACAAGTCACCTACACTAGCCTTTCGCAGGCCATTTTCTGTCCACTTCAGGATGAGGGGGGGTCCATTCTCCCTTGCCCAGAGGGGACAAGAACAGCCAAATAGAACAGCAAAGCAGCCAGACTGGGCCATGCCAGTTGTCCAACTAGCCCAGGATCCTGTCTCACAACAGCAGCCAATTTCATTGTCCCGAGGGAATCCTCAGGACAGACAGTTATTAAGTGATCCCTCCCGTCGCCCATTCCCAGCTTCAGATATACATCAGCTAGGGACACCTGCCCTGTCCATCCTGGTTAAGTGCCATTGATTGACCTTTCCTGCATTAAATTATCCAGTTCTTTTTTGGACCTTCTTGTAGATTTCACCTTCGCAACACCCTCTGGCAAGGAATTCCACTGGGTGCAAAAATGCTTCTTTTTTAACTTGGTTATTTACCAGTTTCATTCTGTCACCCTGGTTCTTAAGTAGGCGAAAAAATAATTTCTTATTTGCTTTCTTCACCCCTGTCATCATCACATAAACCCCTGTCCCGTTGCCCCTTGCTTGTTCTTGTCCCAAGCTGAGAAGAAGAAGTTCCATGAACTCCTGGGAGCTGCTTACCAAGGAAGAGGCATTTCCAGAAGAGAAGATGCCAAACCCAATCCCCCTACACAAAGCCCCAGGAAATACCAATGGAGATTGGGAAAGCTCCCTCTCGGGCAGCGCTACGGAATGGACCCGGCTGGCCATCGGGCTGACTAACCCATCAACAGACGAGTCCCCGTGAGACTTCTCAGCCCAAGTGCAGAGACTGTGGAGTCTCCCACTCCCAGCCCAGTGGCAGAGGGGCAGCGCCCTGAGGAGGCAGGTCCTGAGGCGGAGGAGACCTTTGAAGGGAACGGAGACAAGGGAGACGTGTGGTGAGAGGAAGGGGAACAAGTCGCCTCTTCTCAAGGGAGACATGGTGGGAAACTGCCGGTTCCGGTGCAAGCCGAGCTCCAAGGGCCGGTTCCTGCCCCGGTGGCTCCTTGCAGGGCCTGGCTTGAGACGCACCAAGAAGTGCCATGTGTGGCCAGGAGAGCGGGTGGGGAGAACGGACGGTGTTGGAGCAAGCTGGGGCTGCTGGGGGATTTGAGCATCAGGGGGGAACCTTACCTGGTTTTGTGTCCCCTTGCAACAGAGGCTACAGATGTCCCAGAGGCTGGAGGTGCTGTCATTGGCCTTGGGTTATGTGGCTGCAATGCCCTCATCTCTGCCAAGTACCACTGAGGAGCCTCAACCCCAGCGGCGCCTCCTCCCATCTCAGCCTAACCTGCCCAGCTGTCTCCTCTGTGCTCCTGACAATCAGCACACACATACCACCCTGCACTGGGGGCAGGCCCTGGAACTGCCTCGTGGGTACCAAAGGGAGCCACAATAGGAGAAGATTTTTTGTTTCTGCCTGGCTTTGAGTCAGTGACTTTCTGCCCATGAAGCAAACGTGAAAGCCACGACACCACAGAAACAGCCGTAAGTGCACCTTCTCCTGTACTTCAATGTAGATAAATATTCTGTTACTGAGGGTCTGTCTGCCTTGATTAGGCCTTCGAGAGAGGAATGCAAATGTAGACATCCAAAGTTGCAAATGAAGTGGGGATTTAAATATCCCGTGTTTCATTTGCATAATCGCAGACCGGTGCTATTGCGAAATAGCGCTATTGCGAGAGAAAAAAACGGGGATATTCCGAGGGAAAATCCTTCCCTCAAAATAACCCTTACTCCTCAAAACATGAGGTTTCTAAGGAGTAAAGAGTCTAAAGAGTTCAGGTGCCTTCAATGGAACGTTTGGAGCCCTGCGCTGGGACTGTTCACAGCCGCTCTGCGCACAGGCCCCAGCGCCTGGAGGGACACACCCACGGCTCCAGTGAGATTCAGGACTTTACCCTCCACCCTGCTAGATTTATTCCCCTCCTTCTGTGGAAGGGAAAGGCTAGAGCAGGGGCCTGGGGGGGTGCCTGGCTCCAGGGAAGGGTTAGAGCCAGGAACTGGGTGTTCAAACTTCTGACGTCTTTCCTTCCTTGTGGGTGGGCCGTGGGTGTATTGGTCAGATTTGGGGCTTCCAGTCTCTGCCCTGTGAGGATTGTGGGAGCTGGTGTTTGGTGGGGCGGACGGGGAAAGGAAGCGATTCTGGGAAGCAGGATTCCTGGGTTTCTTTTCTAGCCAGGCCACCTCTCCCCCCTTTAACTCCACGTTGTTTACTTGTATTTCAGTAAATATCGTATGGGCAGTTTTGTTTGATTTGTTAACATTGTGAAGCCAATTTCTGCTGAGATGTGTTTTAATAGTTAAATTCCTGGATTGCCCTTGCTCATTAAAACTGCTGTCATATGGTTGGAAATGGAGAAAATATTGCATTTTATTAACATTATCAGAACTGACTTACATAGGGTCTGTGTGTTGTGTAGTCTTGCCTTAATCTTTGTATTCATGCCCATCAGTGTGAAAGAAGATATTTGCATATATATTTGCATATACAGACAACTGTGGATAATTCCCAGTAATATTATCACTCTCATGTAACTTTGTATTAAGATCGTCTCCTTTTAGATATATCTCTACGTGTTCTTATAGAATCTCTGTAACATTTCTCCTACAACTTTGTATTAAGAGAAACTTTCCTTTTTAAGAAAAAAATGTCTTTTGAGCTCTCTCCTTTCCTTTATTGCCCTGTTGAAATGAATGAGGAGTGAATGGAGAATGAAAGGGGGGCACCTCCAGCAGCAGTTGCCAGGGTGGAGAAGGTCTGGAAGCCAGACCCAAGACAATACCTGTGCAGTGAGCTCATTAAGAAGACTGGACATACAGACTCCTTGGGAGTCAAGCAGCAAGTGCTGCCTTTGGAAGAACTCTCTCTGAAGCAGCATTAGGAAAGGCGAGGTAATGACTAATTGGCTGCATGAGAGGGATAAATAGAAGGGATAAGAGGGAAGGTCCTTTCATGGACTGAGAACTGGTTAAAAGACAGGAAACAAAGGGTAGGAATAAATGGTAAATTTTCAGATTGGAGAGGGGTAACTAGTGGTGTCCCCTAAGGGTCAGTCCTGGGACCAATCCTTTTCAACTTATTCATAAATGATCTGGAGAAAGGGGTAAGCAGTGAGGTAGTAAAGTTTGCAGATGATACAAAACTGTTTAGGATAGTCAAGACAGAAGCAGACTGTGAGGGACTCCAAGAAGATCTCACCAAACTGAGTGATTGGGCAACAAAATGGCAAATGAAATTTCAAGTGGATAAGTGTAAAGTAATGCACGTCGGGAAAAATAACCCCAACTATACGTACAGTATGATGGGGGCTCATTTGGCTACAACAAATCAGGAAAGAGATCTTGGAGTTATCGTGGACAGTTCTCTGAAAACTTCCACACAGTGTGCAGCGGCGGTCAAAAAGGCAAATAGGATGCTGGGAATTATTAGGAAAGGGATAGAAAATAAGACCCAGAATATCTTACTGCCCCTGTATAAAACTATGGTACGCCCACATCTTGAATACTGTGTACAGATGTGGTCTCCTCACCTCAAAAAAGATATTTTGGCCTTGGAAAGGGTTCAGAAAAGGGCAACTAAAATGATGAGGGGTTTGGAATGGGTCCCATATGAGGAGAGGTTAAAGCGACTGGGACTTTTCAATTTAGAAAAGAGGAGAGTGAGGGGGATATGATAGAGGTCTATAAAATCATGAGTGGTGTGGAGAGGGCCGCTAAAGAAAAGTTATTTATTAGTTCCCTAAATAGAAGAACTAGAGGACACCAAATGAAATTAATGGGTAGCAGGTTTAAAACTAATAAAAGAAAGTTCTTCTTTACACAGCGTGTAGTAAACCTGTGGAACTCCTTGCCAGAGGAGGCTGTGAAGGCTAGGACTATAATAGAGTTTAAAGAGAAGCTAGATAATTTCATGGAGGTTAGGTCCATAACAGGCTATTAGCCGGGGGATAGATATGGTGTCCCTGGCCTCTGTTTGTCAGAGGCTGGAGAGGGATGGCAGGAGACAAATTGCTTGATCGTTGTCTTTGGTCCACCATCTCTGGGGCACCAGTGCTGGCCACTGTCGGCAGACAGGATACTGGGCTAGAAGGACCTTTGGTCTGACCCAGTACGACCGTTCTTATGTTCTTATGAGGAGTCTTGCAGAGGGACCCTGGGTTTTCGTCTTGTCAATATGGGAGCATTGATCCGGTTGGGCAGAAGCCCGGTTCCACCCCTCTCACCCCCCCCGCCCCATCTAACTCACTTGGCCAGTGTAGTAAGGGGGAGAAACTTTTGGTAACAACAAGTCGGAGTGTGCTTGTGTGTGTGTGTGAGTGCGTGAGTGTGATGTGTCATATGATAAATATTGATTAATCTATGTATGGTCAATAAATGTGGCATGTTGCCTTATCCCCCTGAAAAAGATCCTGGGTGCCTTTTTAAAGCATAATACAACCACACTTAAGTTGTGGCATGTGCTGTGAGTATCATTGTGGCTCCTGTGTGAGCAGAACAGAGGATTGCAGGCGGGGGGTGGAATTCGTATATTTTGGGAAAGGGTCCTGAGTCCTGGCTCCCAGCCAGGGGCAGCAGGAAAGGGGCCGGCCCCGCAAGCAGGTGGGAGAAGATGGGAGTGAATCCTGCTACCTCTCGTGGGCAAAGGCAGCACTTTTCCAGTGGAGCTAATTCTGCCCCATCTGCAACCTGCCTCCAGTGCTCCTGCCACTGCCTGGCCCAGGAGGGCTGGCATCCAGCAGCTCTCTGCCCCAGCGTGGCTGGTTTTGGGAGAGAGCAAGTAGGAATTTGGGGAGGGAGGGGAGGGTCTGGACCCTCTTAGCCCCCTGGGTGGCTCTGCCAGTAAAAAGCAGAATGAGACTTGCACCCATCACGGGAGAATGTGGGCATCGATCCCTCTACCTCTCGCATGCAAAGCAAGCACTCTACCACTTGAGCTAACTCCCCTTCCACGTTATAGCCAGTCTTCTTGGAAGCTCTTCCCTTCTCCACAGGGATGTCTGACCTCTAGGTCAGTTAGTTGTGGGAAAGGAGAAGGCTCCAAAAAGGCCTTGTGACGGGGCAGAACCGCCCCGCCACTCGCTAGTGGTAGCTGGGGCCGCCGGAGAAAGAGGCACAGACGCCGCAGCGCCGGAGGACGGGAGGAACGGGGACGGGGAGGCCGTGACGCGTCATCACGGCGCGCCCGAGAGCGCGGCGGGTGACGTCACGGGCGCGACAACGGAGGGGGAGGGGGGAACCCGGAAGTGCGGGGGAGCAGAAAGGGGCCGGGGCGAGAGTGACAAGGGGGGAAGCAAGGAGGAGGAGAGGCGGGCCACGGGCAGAGGAGCCGCAGGAGGAGCGGTCCCGGACGGGAAGGCGGAGGATGGAGCGACCGGGTAAGCGGAGCAGCAGCCGGCGGAGTGGAGTAGGACCCAGGGCGGGTCGTGTATCCCGGGAGCAGGTGCGTTTGGGGTGCTAGCCCCCCTGCTACCACCGAGAGGTACGCTCTCGGTGTTAGGGCCCTGGGTCGGGGTCCGGAGTGAGGGCGGGCCCGGACCCCCCACTCCGCCGAGGAGGTGCGAAAGTAAGCGGTGCATTGTGCACAACTGGATTACTAATAGACCGGGGGCGGCGGACTGTGCTGCGCCCCGCGACACGTGGTGGAGAATGTGGGCAGCTATGCCCCTGTGACTTAGGGTGCAAGGGTGGTGGGTGTGTGTCCACTCTATTTTACTGCCATCTTAAACAGGCGACTGCACTATGGATGCTGACAAAATCGTAGAATGGCTGGTGGATAGCCAGCGCCAGCTCCAGAGACAACAGACGGAAGCATTGCGACAGCTAACCTCCGAGTTTAGGGAGCAACAGAAGCAGCTGGTGAGGGAGCTGAAGGATGGGACGGGGCTGATCGGACCCACCAGTGAAGGAGAGGAGGAGGCGGCGGGCCCAGCGCGACTCCCCATCAGGCTGGGCCTTCAAGCGGGTGGCCACGGCGGCCCACTGGCCCCAAGAACACTGGGCTACCATACTCGCCCCCTACCTGTCCGGCCCAGCCCAGCTCGCCTATCGGAGTCTGTCCGACCGGGATTCGTTATGTTACTACAAGGTCAAGGAGGCGATCCTCGACCAGCTGGGCATTTCTTCCGAAACATACAGGCAGAGGTTCCGGGCGGCCAAATATGCGGCAGGGGAGCGGCCGCGGGCAGTCGCCCAGCGGATCCGGGAGGCTGGATTGCGGTGGCTGGAACCGTCCACCAAGACCGCAGCTCAGGTGGCCGATTTGGTGGTGCTCGAGCAATACTTGCAAGTGCTCCCCGCGGAGGGCCAACAATGGGTACGTCGACACCTGCCCAGAACCCTGGAAGAAGCAGTGACACTCATGGAGCACTTCTTGGCTGCCGAGACGCCGGAAGGACACGGCAAGGTAGGAATGGGGACCAGCCCGGTGGGTCGAGGAGGCCCTAGCCCCAGAGGGAAGGAAGGGCGAGACAGCGCGGGACCGAGGGCTGGAAGCCCCCCAGCCCGAGGACCAGAGCGACGTTTGGCCCCGGTATGGCGCGGAACCGAGGACCACGGAAAAGGAGAGCCCCGGGCCGACACAGGGAAGAAGGTGGAGGAGGCGCCAAGGGCCCAGCCAAAACCGACGTGCTACCAATGCGGCCAGGAAGGCCACATCCGCCGGGATTGCCCCTTGATGGACTGCACCTACGGCCAGCCCAGACCCCGGAAAGGCCCGCGGCAAGAGGTAAGCCGAGCCCGTATGATAAGGCAGGTACGCCTGAACGGGGAGGTAGTGGAGGCCGTGCTAGACTCGGGGCGCGGACAGACTCTCGTGCGGAGAAACGCGTTAGGGAGAGCGGGGTACATGGGGGCACCGGTTTGGATCAAGTGCGTGCACCCGACGCCCCGGGTGACGTTACACGACGGGAGTCAGGGCAGGGAACTGCGGGTAGCGGTGACGCCCCGACTACCCTACCCCGTGTTGCTGGGCAGGGATTGGCCTGGGTTGCGGCGGCTGCTAAGCGAACAGGGCCCTACCGATCGGAGGGGCACCCAAGAGGCGTGGGCCACCCAGCAAGAGGAGGAGGGGATGACGACCCCGCAGGGGTTAGACGGGGAGGAGGCGTGGGCGAACCTAGAGGTCGACACCGGCGACTTCCTAGCCCATTAGCGGGAGGACCCGTCACTACGGCACGCCTGGGAGAACGCGCTAGAACCCCGGGGAGAGAGCGAGGGGACCCAGCAGCGAGGCGAACAGGGCCCCCACTTCGAGATCCGAGGGGACCGGCTGTATCGGGTCCCGGAGACAGCAGGCAGGGAGGCCCAGTTAATCGTCCCGAAAGCGTACCGGTGGTGGGTGATGGAGATGGCCCACGACAACCCCTGGCCCGGGCACTTGGGAACCGAGAAGACCCAGCAACGGGTGCTCCAACGGTTTTATTGGCCAGGGGTATACCAGGACATCAAGAATTTTTGTAGATCATGTCCCCAGTGCCAACGGACGGTGGAGGCCCGGGTTCCCCGAGCAGCCCTAATGCCCATGCCGCTAGTATCAGAACCCTTCGAGAGGATAGGCCTGGACCTTGTGGGGCCCTTGGAGCGGACTCGGAGGGGACACCAGTATATATTGGTGGTGGTCGATTACGCCACCCACTACCCGGAAGCTATCCCTCTACGCAAGACCAACGCGGCCACGATAGCCGACGAGCTGGTGAAAATGTTCGCCCGCGTCGGGCTCCCGAAAGAGATCCTGACTGACCAAGGAACGAACCTGGTATCGCGCCTAATGAAGGAGTTGTGCGGATGGCTGCAGATAAAGAAGATTCGCACCGCAGCCTACCACCCCCAGACGGATGGGTTGGTGGAATGGTTCAACAAAACCCTGAAAGCAATGTTGCGGAGGCTGGTCCAGGACGACCCACGAGACTGGGACAAACTGCTGCCACCCCTGCTTTTCGCAATACGTGAGGTACCGCAATCCTCAGTCGGGTTCTCTCCGTTCGAACTGTTGTATGGCCGACGCCCACGGGGTATACTAGACCTGGTGCGGGAGGGATGGGAAGAGCAGGCGTCCACTGCACTGGGGGCGGTCCAGTACGTAATTAAGTTACGGGACTGCATGCGGACTATAGGCAGGTGGGCGCAAGAAAACCTAAAAAGGGCCCAAGAAACCCAGGCCCGCCACTACAACGCAGGGACACGGCTAAGGACCTTCAGCCCGGGCGACCCGGTGTTGGTACTGTTGCCGGCAGGGGAATCCAAACTACTAGCCAAGTGGCAGGGGCCCTACCGGGTGACCAAGAGGATCGGGGAGGTGGACTACGAAGTCCAGGTAGGGGGCAGGCACCGTCAGAGCCAAGTGTACCATGTCAATTTGTTAAAACGATGGGTACCCCGGGAGGAGCCCCCAGTGGAAGCTCTTAGCACGGAGATCGAGTTCGGACCCTGGGGCGAGGAAGAGGTCACGTGGGCGGCTAGCCCCGTGGGGAAGGAACTAAACCATGTCCAACAGGCACAACTCCGGGCGGTGCTACAACAGGCGGCAGCCAGCTTGACGAGCCGACCAGGGAGGACGACCATGGCACACCACGAGATTACGACGAAACCGGGGAGACGGATAAGGGACCCGGTACGCCCCATCCCCTGAAAACTGTGGGACACGGTCCAGAAGGAGCTGCAGGACATGTTACGGTGGGGAGTGGTAGAAAAATCACGGAGCAAGTGGCGAAGCCCCATCGTATTGGTCCCGAAGAAGGACGGGGCCATACGGTTCTGCATTGATTTCCGTAAGCTGAACGCGATATCAAAGTTCGATGCGTACCCGATGCCCAGGGTGGACGAGATGCTGGAGCACCTGGGGCGGGCGGAGTACCTATCAACGATCGACCTTACAAAGGGGTACTGGCAGATACCCCTGGCGCCGACAGCCAGAGAGAAGACAGCGTTCGCCACCCCGTTTGGACTATTCCAATTCGTCACTATGCCGTTCGGGTTGCACGGCGCTGCAGCCACATTCCAGAGGCTGATGGACGAGATCTTAGAAGACCATCGGGATTACGCCACGGCATACATAGACGACATCGTCGTCTTCAGCAGGACATGGGAGGAGCACTTACAGCAGCTGGGAGCCGTCCTGCGGGCGCTCCAGCGGGCCGGACTCACAGCCAACCCCAAGAAGTGCCAGTTTGGAAAAAGGGAGGTATCCTACCTTGGGTATACGGTGGGGAGGGGTCGGCTAAAACCGCTATTAGACAAGGTACAGGCCATTAGGGATTACCCCCGACCCCACACCAAGCGACAAGTACGCCAGTTCCTGGGCCTCGCGGGGTACTATAGGCGGTTTATAAAGCACTTCGCCTCCCTGGCAGCCCCCTTAACAGACCTGACAAAGAAAGAGAAACCCCAGAGGATGGTGTGGACGCCCCAAGGGGTGTGGGCGTTTGAGACACTCCGCCAGTGCCTGGTGTCAGATCCAGTGCTACGGCCCCCTGATTTCGAAAAGCCGTTTCTCTTGCAGACTGACGCCTCCGAAGTGGGGCTAGGGGCAGTCCTCGCGCAGGAGGAGGAGGGCGCAGAGTACCCCGTGGCCTACCTAAGCCGGAAACTGTTCCCTAGGGAAAGAAACTATGCCGTGATAGAGAAGGAAGCGTTGGCCATTAAATGGGCCATAGACTCCTTACACTACTTTCTTACAGGCAATACCTTCACGCTGATAACGGACCACGCGCCATTGAGATGGATGCAGTCCATGAAGGATAACAACGCACGGATAATGCGGTGGTACCTGAGCTTGCAACCTTTCCGTTTTGACATTAAACACAGACCTGGTAAAGATAATGTGAACGCAGACTGTCTCTCGCGGCTGCCGGGTGACGAGCAACCGGGGGGCGGACAGACCGTAGGAAGGGGGGAGGTGTGTGACGGGGCAGAACTGCCCCGCCACTCGCTAGCGGTAGCTGGGGCCGCCGGAGAAAGAGGCACAGACGCTGCAGCGCCAGAGGACGGGAGGAACGGGGACGGGGAGGCCGTGACGCGTCATCACGGCGCGCCCGAGAGCGCGGCGGGTGACATCGCGGGCGCGACAACGGAGGGGGAGGGGGGAACCCGGAAGTGCGGGGGAGCAGAAAGAGGCTGGGACGAGAGTGGCAAGGGGGGAAGCAAGGAGGAGGAGAGGCGGGCCACGGGCAGAGGAGCCGCGGGAGGAGCGGTCCCGGACGGGAAGGCGGGGTCCGGAGTGAGGGCGGGCCCGGACCCCCCACTCCGCCGAGGAGGTGCGAAAGTAAGCGGTGCATTGTGCACAACTGGATTACTCCATCATGTGATTTTGCGGAAAAACTTGCCAGCTGTCTACACTGGCCGTTTGAATTTCCGGAAAAGCACTGACGATCTCATGTAAGATCGTCAGTGCTTTTCCGGAAATACTATGCTGCTCCCGTTCAGGCGAAAGTCTTTTTCCGAAAGACTTTTGCGCAAAAGGGCCAGTGTAGACAGCACAGTTCTGTTTTCCACAAAAAAGCCCCGATCGCGAAAATGGCGATCGGGGCTTTTTTGCAGAAAACCGCGTCTAGATTGGCCATGGACGCTTTTCCACAAAAAGTGGTTTTGCGGAAAAGCATCCTGCCAATCTAGACATGCTTTTCCGAAAATGCTTTTAATGGAAAAGTTTTCCGTTAAAAGCATTTTCGGAAAATCATGCCAGTGAAGATGTAGCCACTTTCTGCAGGGACCCTTCCTCTTTGTGCCACAGTACGTGTCTGGGACGTGGGAATGAGGAACCTGCCTCAAGGAGACATGTGCCCCCCCCCCAGTGTTCTGCTTGAGACCCCGGAGCCAGCTAAGCCACGGTGCCCCCCTCACATACAGGTGTAAAATTGTTCTACTTTAAGGTTCCAGAGAACACCTTTGACTCCCAACATGCAGCCATTTCCCTCCAGCCTTCCCGCCCTGGCTCCCTGGGCACAGAAAGCTACAGCTCAGTGGGCAGGGAGCTTTGGCACCCTTGCCCATGGGATGCCATTGCAGGAAGGGCTGCTCAGCAGGGATGGGGTTCACCTGTCGAAGAAGGGAAGAGTATTTGGGTGCAGACTGGCTAACCTAGTGAGGAGGCTTTAAACTAGGTTTGATGGGGGCAGGTGCCCAAAGCCCACAGGTGAGTGAATAACATGGACACCTGGGGGATGGGCCAGAAATGGGAGAGATCACAGGCTGTAACTGCAGAGATAAAGGAGCAACACAGAACCACTGGGAAGAAAACTCTAATCTGTGGCTTAGATGCTGGTTTAGACACACAGGAATGATGGGGTATCACCCCATCATCATAAGCAGGAAGAAGTTGGTATCACAGGGACTTGGTGGGATAATACACGACTGGAATATTGGCACAGAAGGGTTCAGCTTGCTCGGTAAGGATTGGCAGGGAAAAAGGAGTTTCCTCAGATATGAAATGATGCCCACACTGGGACTGAGATGGAGAGGGACACAGGAGACAGACTTGTTGGGAGCCTCTGAGTGAGGTTGCTAGGGGTTTCTAATCAAACTCCTTAACCACTTGGCCACCACTACTGTGAGAGACCGATCTCCTGTACTTGTATGTGAACAAAAATTTTGTTACTTACACTTTGGCCAACTCAGTTTGTGCAGGGCAAAGGAATTCTCTCTTAATTCTGTGCCCTCAGGAAAGGACCAACCTGCAGGAGGCCAGGCCCACACCTGGGTCTCCAACCCAAACCCTGAGAGCCAGGGGTTTACAATCCAGACAATCAATGTTTGCTGCACTTCTCCCTCCCCTCAGCGATGCTAAATCTCAAGGCCAACTCCCCAGTCCAAGCAGCTGGGGGAGATGTGCATGTTAGAGCCTCTGCCCGCTGAGCTGTAGCCTTCCGTGCCTAGGGAGCCAGACACCGCCAGAGCTGGAGGGAAATGGGGAATGGCTGCACTTTGGGAGGCAAAGGTGTTGTCTGGGACCATAGAGTTGAACAGTTTCACCAGGCTCCCTGAGGAGGGCACCATGGCTTAGCTGGCTAGAGCACCTGTCTAGTAAACAGGAGGTCCTGGGTTCAACTCCCAGTGGTGCCTTGTGGTGAACTTTGTTTACTTTTTCCTATGTCTTTCTGGCCTCTGACACTCCAGCACTGGGGCACTTGAGCCCTTCAGTCGGATTCAGACCAGACCGGTCAGAGTCTCTCGTGCTCATCGAGGGGGATTCTGCACTTGCTGCTTTGGGAGCCAGGGTCACATTGCAGAGCTCCCCCAGGGCCATCCCACGGTGCCACCAGCGCAGCACCAGCCGCTCTCCCTGCCCTCAGCAATGTGGCTGCATTTTATACTTCCCCTTCAGTGACAACTGCCCATTCCCTGCCAGCCCCAGCCCCTGTGGGACCCGTTCCTTTCCCCAGGAGCAGCGTGAGCACCAGTGCGGCTCCCTGCTGAGGCTGCGGCTGTGGGAGACAAGCCCCTGGCTTTGGGTGGGAGACGAGATGTCAAGGTGTTGAGTTTCACCCATGGCTAGTGTGGGGTGACCCACACTCTGGGGGCACCTGGAGGTGCCTCCTGAGAGCTGATTTTCAGCCCTTCCTGTGTTTCTGGATCCTTCCAACAGCTCGAATCTGCCATCTAAAAGTCGAGGAATGTGTATTTGGAAGAGGGAATTTCTGTCATTTTAGTGCCACTGCTGTGGCCTAATGGACAATGCATTGGTGTCCTAATGAAAGGATCATGGGTTCAAGTCCCATTGAAGGTGGTAGTTGTGATGTTTCCTAGTAGGTGCAAGTCTCTTTGGCTTCCTTCTTGCCATGTTATCTGTGAGATGTTTGAACACTGGACAAGTGTCCCCTGGAACTGCCATTTCCCCCCAGACAGGACCCCTCAGTAGCTAAAACTGGTGTTCAGTGCAGACAGGAGGAGAGTGTTTCTGAAAAGCTGAGATGTGTAAAGTGAGGTCACTTGCAGAGATGCAGTTGCTGGCTTCTCTGTCTGCGCCTTTGAACCTGTTACCCATTGGTACCTCTCACCCCCCTGCCAGCACCCAGATAAAAGGCCAGTGCACAGGGAGCACTGTTCTTGGCACGAGTTCTTGCTCAAGAGCACATCCACGCTGCCACACAGTTTGGTCCAAGAAGGTGAAATAGTTCAGTGGTTTGAGCCTTGGCCTGTTAAACCTGGGGTTATGAGTTTAATCCTTGAAAGGGCCATTTAGAGACATCTGAGACAAACCTGTCAGGGGATGGCTCTTAGCCCTGCCATGAGCGTGGGGACTGGACTAGATGACCTCTTGAAGTTCCTTTCAGCTCTATGAAATGGTTTATCTCCTGATAAAAAGCATCTGTGGACACTCTCTTGTGCAAGAAAGCTCTAATGGCTGTTTTAGGTACAAGAAATCCCTCTTGCCTGTGCACACTGCCTTCTTGTGCAAGAAGCCCTCTTTTCCAATGGTTTACTGTACATTTTCTCGCGCAAGAATGCACATGTAGGGTAAACACTCTGCTAGTTTTTGCACAAGAATGGCCATTCTTGCACAAAAAGCCTGCAGTATAGACAGAGCTGTGCAATGTGAAAAAGCCTCACAATAACAAGCTCAAACCAGCAGGTCCCACTGAGACTTGAACTCAGATTGCAGGATTCAAAGTCCTGAGTGCTGCCCCTTACACCATGGGACCTAGCCACTGACCTCTTCATGGGCATTGGGGACACTCAGTTTTCTGGCTGGCCTCTGCACTCCTGGCTTTCCTCCTGCTGCTTCATCCCTCTGGCTACGACTGCACATAGTGATTCCAAAATAGTTTATTTCGAACTAGCACGTCTACACTGCAGGGAAACCTCAGAATAGTCTGAGGCAGGCTCCCCAGTGTAGACGACCTGTCTCAGAAGAATAAGTTAGTATGTCCACAAGAAGGGGCTAGTTCAAACTAGCAGCAGTGGCGCATCTACACAGGCCTTATTTTGAAATAGCTAATTTGGAATAGGCGTAGA
Organism: Pelodiscus sinensis; assembly: GCF_049634645.1. NCBI lineage: Eukaryota > Metazoa > Chordata > Testudines > Trionychidae > Pelodiscus > Pelodiscus sinensis. The sequence goes on from NW_027466036.1 coordinate 671,248, forward strand.
ATGAGGTTTGCAGAAGTCGGAATAAGCCGTCTGATACTTCAGAATTATTTCAAAATGACGGAATTGCTGTGTAGACTCTTGCATTGTTGTTGTGGAATAACGGCCATTGTTCCAAAAGAACTTTTGTGTGTGGACAGAACCTGCACAGCCCAAGAAACGTGATTGGCAGCTCCTCCCCACCATTATTTTGTCAATTGCAGTGCAGGGTTCTGAAGACATGGACCCAAGGTAACCACCTTGGTTGCCTTCTGCTAAGGCCAGGCTGGAGGGAAGAGAACAGCTCCTTTGAGCCAGAGTTGAATCAGCGACCTAAGGATCACTTGCCACACACACACACACACACACGCGCACACACACACACACACTACAGTCCTCCGCTCTGCCAGCTGAGCTATCAAAGGGTGCCTGAGTGCTACTTCTTTGTCCAGGTTGTCCTTTCTGCAAGTCTCAGGGCAAGAGCTCCCCCAAGTAGATGGCATTGCTGATGAGGGGCAGAGGAGCACAGGGGCTGTCACAGGTACTTCACACGCAGACAGACCCCCTGAGTGAAACCTGAGCTAGATCCATCCATGTCACAGCAAAAGGAAGAAAGTTGGGTTCTTTGTTCCAGAGTCTCTAGGGGTGTGGAAGGGTCAGGTCCACAAAAAAACAAACCACTTGAATGAACCTTGGTCTAGAAACACCCCTGAGGGTTTCCTTCTATCTTTGGCCTGGAAAGGTCATCTGTAACAATGTGGTTTTTCTGTAACCCTATTGGAAGGCCTGTAGCTATTCAGTAGGTCTAAACTAAAGCCTTCTTCTGCAGCCAGACTGAAGAGCAGCAGCAATTAACTGTAAAGCCCACCGACGTGCTGACTCCCTCTCTGCCAGGGGGCTCTTTGCATTGGCCTCTTCTCTCTGAAACCAGGTTTAAGGCACAGCTGAGACTCTGGGCAGGGGACTGGGTATGGAGGGGTCTGAGTGTGGGATGGGGAGCGTGTGTTCCTCTGGCTCAGCTTTTCCCTTTCTTCTACCCCAGCAATTGCCCTGCTGCAAAGTCGAGAGCGAAGATGAGGCTTTATCTGCTCATCAGGTCTGTGTGGCCCAATGGCAAGTATGCTGGTCATCTAAGTAGTGGTGCTTGATATGGGCCAGACCAATCATTAGAAAGCTGTGGGTTCAAATCCCACCACAGTCACTTTCAGCTGTTCTTTGATTTCCAGTGAGGCTCTTATAGGACAGGCTGGACCTGCCCCTGTGCCTGTCCCATTATGGGAGTGACGGGAGCTCTCTAGGTGCAAGAGATGTGCCTGTAACTCTAATGTCTGGCTATGACACTGCAGCAGTGGGGCTGTCCAGCCTGATTCAGACCAGGCCAGTTGGAACCTCTTGTGCTCATCAAGGGGGATTCTGTACTTGCTGCCTTGGGAGTCAGGGTCACATTGCAGAGCTCCCCCAGGGAATCACCAGGCGGGCCTCCTGCAACCCTCAGAAATGTGGCTGCATTTTATCCTTCCCCTTCAGTAACAACCAGCCATTCCCCAGCCCAGCCCATTCCCTGATGAGGCTGCAGCAGTGGGAGACACTTCCCTGGTTTCAGGAGGAAGACGAGATGTCAAGGCCCATGACTCGGATCCAGCTACCGATAACCATGGAAAGCTGATTTTCAGAGGGGCTTAATCAGGAGCAAAAGTTGAAGAAGGGACATTTAGAAAGGTGAATTTCTGTCTCTGGCAGTGTTTTCTTGGTGCACTAGTAACCTAATGGGCAAAGCACTGGCCTGCTAAACCAGGGATTATAGGTTCAAGTTCTGTGTGGGGTGACAGTTGGCTCTAACTGACAAAAAATAGTGTGCTCTTAGAGAGTTGGCAAGGATGCTCCACAGTGGCTGTCTCTTTCTCTACAGAAACTGTCCAGACCCCTCCCTAGTGAGCACTGGTGTTAGGGTAGATCTGGGTGCTAAAAGCCCAGTTATTCAAAGTCAGAGAGAAGGGGCACTTTTTGCTCTATGTAAGCGGGGGAATGGTCCCGCTCTTGTGGGGAACTTTCCTGGCTTCTATACACCCCGGTGAAATGAACCAGCGAAAGGATCTGAGTCCCCGCTCCCACTTCCTTTACCCCACGGCTCCCTGATCCTGAGGGCTCCCCCTCCACTCTCCTGAGTAGCGGAGCCCTTGAAACCCCAACAAGGCTGGGCCCAGGTTTCCTGGGGCTTAATCCCCGACCTTGTAGTCACTAGGGGCTGGAGTTAGGGTGTCCCCACTCCGAGGTGCTCTCTTTACACTGCAGGCCTTCTTGGCCCAGTGATCACTTCATAAGGTTCAAAGCAAATACAATTTATTAAACATCAACTGATTAAAGAGAATAGAATAAGAAACAATGAGAATGGTTAAATGGGAACACACAGCCCTGCTCTGTAGCACAGGGACATCAACACAGCAGTCTGCAGAGTGTAAGGACAGTTCACAGTCTCTTCCTTAGAAGCCCTGGATGTGCTGCAAGGGGCTGCAGGCTGGACACGCTTGCACTGGCAGTGACCACACAGCCTCAGTCTCTAAGTGGCCAGACCCCTCTCCCAGTCCAGAGCCTTTCCCCACACTTTGCAGGTCCCAGTAGCTCACCACATCCAGCTGCAGGCTGTGCTGCTTGGCCAGTTCCAGCTCCTTGTGTTGCTTCTCTGTTCCTTTTGGCTTTCTGAGCCCTGCCAGTCTGCTGCTCAACACAGGGTCTGCACTGCTTGGCCAGTCTGTGTCTGGTTCTGTCGCTGCAGGACTTCTTCTTGTACTCCTCTTTCAGCTCTCTGTCTTTGCAGGACCTCTTCTGCACACAGCTTGTTTGTTCAGAGACAGAGCCAGAACAATCCCCACTTACAACCTGTCAGTCAGGCTGAGCTGGAGTGTTGACTGCTTTCCATTGTCTCTGGGGTCTGTCAGTCTCATGAACCCTTCCCCTTCTGAAGCTGGTAAACCAAAAAACTCCCACAGAGTTTTAGTAAGGGGTAACAGTCCCCTTACATCTAGAAGGCGGAGGAGTGACAGACAGAGGGAGGTGGCTGGAGACAAAGCGGAGCCTGAGGATGAGAAGGCCCATGAGAGGAAGAGACTCCGGGGGGTGGGGCTAGTTATTTGGTCTGGCAAAGGGACAGAAAATCCCCAGGCCCTGAGCATGGTGCGGGCGAGGCCCATGGGGCAGTTTGCCTGGTGGGGTTTGGGGCATAGAGAAGCTGGGAAGCTCTGTGAGTGGATAAGGTCCCTGGCTGAGCTGCGCCACCTGCCATGTGTGTGACTCAAACTGTCCCTCGTCCCCTTTTGTGTGTCTGTTGCGCTTCCAGCGTCTTTCCTCAGGCACGTTCATCCGGCAAAGACCCCCCCAGGGATCTTGTATCTTCCTTTGTGCCGCTCAGCCACAGACACAGCACAAGGGTTTTCCTGCAGCCACAGGTCCCAGCCCCTCTCTCCAGGGAACTGCAGCCCCTCAGGCCAGGCAGCTGCTCCCGGCATTCAGGAGGCACCAGGCCAAGAAGAAACCATCTGACACGGTGCTGCCAGGGAGGGGCCTCACTGCTAGTCACTGTTCCTGTTCCAGGAGCGGAGCAAGTTTTGTCCTGGGCACCAATATTGAGGGCACCTGTGTGTGTGTGAGCCCCCATGGCACCTGCCAATTCCTGTTAGGGGATGAAGGGTCCCCTGGCCCCATAGCTCCTGCTGGGGAGAAGTGGAGGGACCCCTGGTCCTATATTTCCTGTTCGAGAGGAGTGGAGGAACCCCAAGCCCTATAGCTCCTGCCAGGAGGGACCCTGACCCCTTATCTCCTGATGCAGTTTCAGTTTTTCCCTGGTGGGATGCTCCAAACACTGGCCCAGCCTGAGCCGGCAGTGATGGTTTTTACACATGCAGGGAAATGCCCCCCTTGAACATCCCCCCCACATACACCCAGCGCTTCTCCCACTCGCAGAGCTGCCGTCTCTCCGGGAGGCGGATGAACTGCGAGTGCAGGACAGCTCCCTGCCAGCAGGGACAGCAGCCAAGGCACCAAATATTGCTGGGTCTGCAGCCAGTGTTGGGAACTGGGCAGGGAACAGGAGGCTTTTGTGTCACACACGTCTCAGGTAGGACGGACCCTCACTGAGCCCAGACTGTGACTGGTCCTAGCCAGGAATGTGTCCGGGGCTGGTTTGTGACACTCTCAGGCCGTGTCTACACTGGGCGTAAGAGCGATGCTGCTGCAGTCGATGTTCTGGGCTCTAGGGAAGACCGGCTGATTGGAACTGAGCTGTGCAGAGTCTTGTAAAGGGAACCGCAACTTCTCTGGAGATTTGCTGAGTTTTATATGAGGGTTTAGCAGAAGGGATGTTGTGGGCTCTGGAACAAGGTGGGTGGGACAGGGAACCTGGTCACAGACAGGGGAATTAGCTCAAGTGGTAAAGCGCTCGCTTTGCACGTGATGCCCACATTCTCCAGTAAAAGAAGTTGTCTTTTTCCTTTGTTTTACAGGCAGAGACAACAAGGGGGCTAAGTGCTTCTAGCGGCCTCTTTGCAAAAGGCAGGGGACCGGTTTCTGCAGTGCAGTGGGTGTCACGTTTGCCGGGCATAGAAAAGTTCCCTGGCTAAAAGCCAGACAGGCAAAGTCCTGCCTGTAACACCCAGAGGAGGGGATTCACCTGCCTGGGGAGGGCAGGAACAGACTAGCACTTGGCTGCCAGCTGTTTGCACATCTGGACACAGAAGTATCCTGAGCGTTGGTTCTACCAGGCAGTTTCTTTTCAGCTCCCTGCAAACTGCCTCCCAGCTGTGGGTGAGGCTGAGTGTGTGTGAAACCAGCTGCGCTTTGGATGATTTTGTTAATTGTTTAAAAAGCCTCACGCACCTCTTCTGCCTGGGGAGGTGACTGTAATAGAGGCCTAGAGACATCACCCTGGGGTTTTACCTCTTTAACATAACCCAGAGACTCCTGAAAAGTCTGCTCCTGTGTCCATCTCCGCCTCAGGCCAAGTGTTCACATGTTTCATATCGAAGGAAACTCCTCCTCCCTTTTTCCTGCCAGTCCTTCCCGAGCAAGCTGAACCCTTCTGTGCCAATATTCCAATAAAGTGTATTATCCCACCAAATCCCTGTGATACCAACTTCTTCCTGCTTATTACCCATAGTCCTGTGTGTCTGTACCAGCATCTAAGACACAGATTAGATTTTGCTTCCCAGTGGTCCCGCGTCCCTCCTTTATCTCTGCAGTTACAGCCCCTGCTCGCTCCCATTTCTGGCCCATCCCCCAGGTGTCCATGTTATTCACTCACCTGTGGGCTTTGGGCACCTGCCCCCATCAAACCTAGTTTAAAGCCTCCTCACTAGGTTAGCCAGTCTGCACCCAAATACTCTTCCCTTCCTCCACAGGTGAACCCCGTCCCTGCTGAGCAGCCCTTCCTGCAACAGCATCCCATGGGCAAGGAAGCCAAAGGCCCCTGCCCACTGAGCTGTAGCTTTCTGGGACCAGGGGGCATGACACAGCCTGGGCTCGATGGCTGGAGGGAAGTGGGGAACGGCTGCACTTTGGGAGTCAAAAGTGTTGCGTGGAAACATAAGGAGCCATTTTAAAAAGCTTTTCAGAGGAGGGCACCATGGCTTAGCTGGCTAAAGCACCTGCCTCATAAACAGGAGAGCCTGGGTTCAAGTCCCAGTGGTGCCTTGTTTTAACCTTTGCTCACATTTACTTATGTCCTTCTGGGACACAGAAGAGGCCTCCCCTGGCCACCCATGGAACTGCTGGTTCAGGAAAAGGCTGATTGGGGAGGAGCATTGGGAAGAAGGAAACAACAAGCCTGGAGCGGGTAGAGAGGCTGCTGTGACTGGCACTGGCAAGGCAGGCCTCTTGCTGCAATTGCTGGGACAGGAGAGCAAACACCACACACCCTTGTGATTCCCTCAGGGGGTCAGGGCCTAGAGAGCCTGAGAGTTGGGCAGAAGGAAGCTGCAAGCCCCGCAGGTGAGAAGCGCAGTAGAACAGTTTAGAGGTGGGTCTGAGGAGGGCACAGTGGCTTAGCTGGTTAAAGCACTTGCCTAATAAAAGGCAGCTCCTGGGGTCAGTAACTGCTGGTGCCTTGTTGCAGCCTTTGCTCCCATTTACTTATGCTCCTTCTGGGACACAGAAGAGGCCTGTCCTGACCACCAATGGCACCTGCTCCAGGCTTGTGGTTTCCTCTTTCCCAAGGCCCCTCCCCAATCAGCCTTTTCCTGAACCAGCAGTTCCATAGGTGGCCAGGGGAGGCCTCTTCTGTGTCCCAGAACGACCTGGGAAAATGTGAGCAAAGGCTGCAACAAGGCACCACTGGGAGTTGAAGACAGGATCTCCTGTTTACTAAGCAAGGGCTTTAGCCAGCTAAGCCATGGCACTCTCCTTACCTCATGCTGGGACTGTGGAGTTGCCTTTGAGGTTCTGCAGGGTTGTGGGAGGGAGAAATGGAGCAAACTTTGAGTATCTGGCTTGTAAACCCCTTGGTCTCAGGGTTTAGGTTGGAGTCTCCCGCTCCGAGGAAGTGGCTGGCACTTTGCTTTGTCTTTGCCTGTGGGCTTGTCCGTCTGCAGCCTGGAAACCTCCTGGCTCCTCAGACCACTGGTCTGGATGGAGCGTTACAGACGTCGGAATAATGGAATTGCTGTGTAGACGCTCCCATTGTTATTGCAGTTGTTGGGATTTTGCGGTTCCCAGAGACTCAGGTGCTGGGCAGAATCAAGGGTCTTCAATTCAATTCAATTCAATTCGATTCAATTCAATTCAATTCAATACTTTATTCAATGTGCACAAAGGGAGAGCCCCTGGTACTAAAATCAGCCAGAGCCCCTCGAGCAAGGAGCCCCTCCCCTTGCTGTTTTATAGCACATGGTTACAGGTTACATAACACAAACTTCTAAACCAATCAGATTCAACCTTTCCATATATGGCTTTGTTTGTCACATGCCCGCACCTCTCCAGTCCACATGCCGAGCTCACCCCCCTCCCCTTAGCCTCCCCCAGGCTGTTGCTAGGGTGGTGAGCCACAGCATGCCTCTCCATGCATACCCTTCAGCTCCCCCATTTGGTTTTGGGGCTAAGAACAATTCTTAGACCCCACTAACACCACTTCCTTGTATTTATTAGGAGCTATAATTGACCTTATCAACACTTAATTAATTGCAGTTTTGGTAACAGAATTAAACAATACATTCAACCTTTAATACATAATGGTATGTACACTAAAAGTAAGTCCCCATATCCGTTGCGAAAACACAACTGAAATCCATCCCCAGGGAATCTCTGTTCCCACAATAGCAAACTCTTCTATCCACGGAATCACTGTAATTGCCTTACCACTTCTTTCATAATATCTTCCACAATAGGAAGTACGAGATGTTCAAGCCAGGCTTACTTTCCAAAGCTAAATACCCAAATCCACACCAGGTAGTGGAGTCTTTCTTCACTGTTATATCATCCATTAAATTAAACATTACATGCACCATTAAGTCAGGTCCCAACATTTGAGATAGGGCTTGTCCTGACTCCATTTTCTTATATACAAAACCCATCCTCACAGGATGGAACACTGGTCCCATGGGAAAGCTATATAGTTATCTCCAGCTATTATTACATACTCAGCTACACAGGTGTCTATGACATGAGAATGGGAGTGGGTGGAAGGGCTGAGCCTCCAATCCAGGAGACCAACCCACAGGAATTAACACCTCTCCAAAGATGGAATAATCATTCCAAAATGCCCATTATCAATAGAGACCACTCCCCTGCCATCATCCAAGGTGAAGACATTCAGTCTTTGAGAACTGCGGCTCTCACCCAACAGGGCACCTGTGACATGAGCAAGTCTCCTATCAGGGCTACAACTTTCATGTTAACACCATGCCAGTATGATAACACCATTCCAGACCAATGCTTGCTCAGACATTTTAGTAGTTTTTAATAGATGGCTGAGTACAACAGTGAGGACCTAACCAACTATGTTGCTGAGTTAAGATGATATCTAATTAATTAGACATGAGCCCTATTCTCACCAAAATAAACTGTCATCCCTGCTACTAACAAATTTTCAACCCAGTCCCTATTATGAGATTTGATAGCTTGAGTAATGGCATTTACAACTGATCCAGTGGCTCCTCCCCAGGTGACTACATCAATAAAACACTTAACAATACTGAGAATGGCCCTCAAGGCGTCCATAGGGTAAACAGAGATTATTGTGTCCTATGTTGAGTGTCACCCTTGTATACTTGTACTCGTGACAGGTGCACCCAAACTGGAATTCCAGTGACCTGGGCCACTGAAGGAGTTACCAGGAGAACCATGTGAGGTCCAGTCCAGGCTGGTTCAAAGGTTCGTTTTCTATAGGCTTTCACCAGTACCTGATCACCGGGCTGCACCTCACATGTGTCTTCTTCGCTAGCCTTTGGGTCTGGTTCAGTTCGGGGGTCCTTTGAGACACACTGAGATAACAATTTGCAATATTCAGCAAGCTGGTCACCCATGACATACAATTCCCCCGCTCCAATGCACAGATTTCCTGGCATCCTCATCGCCCGCCCTGTCAGCATTTCAAAAGGAGATAAGGAATGTGGATTAGTAGGACTGGATCTCATAGACATGAGAACCACTGGTAAATTGGTGACCCAGTCTTTCCCTGTAGCAGAAAACATCTGTTTGGTTAGTTTGTTTTTAATGGTTCGGTTAGCTCTTTCTACTAATCCCGAACTCTGGGGATGGTAGGGACAGTGGAATTTCTGTTTGATCCCCAGTGACATGCATACTGTTTTCATCACCTTCCCTGTAAAGTGTCACCCTTGTATCAATGGTCACTATCAATGAAGCATGGAAATCCCCATTGGGGAATTATTTCAGTCATCAATATTTTAGCTACATCAGACGCAGTGGCCTTGGCCACTGGGAAAGCTTCTACCCACTTAGTAAAGTGATCCACGATCATGAGAACATATTCTTTCCCTCTGCACCTTGGCAGGGGTCCAATGAAATCTACTTGTAACTGTGTGAAGGGCTGTGTTGGTCTTGGCTGATGTTGCATTTTCATTTTTACTGTGGGAGCAGAATTACATTGAGCACGTGTTACACACCTCCTCACATAATCATGCACATTTGCATTAAGCTTAGGATGCCACCAGGTGTCTGACATCCGGTGGATCACCCTCCGTGCTCCATCATGTCCCAACATGTGATATATTTGTATCATAGTTCCCATCAGCACATTTGGTAACACTAATGTGTTTCCTGGGCCTCTCCAAGTGTTATCATCACACAGTTTTCCCCCATTATCCATCCATAACCACTTTTCTGCCCTTGGTGCAGAGTGTTGGATGTCCTGTAATTCAAAAAAGTTTGGGGTTTTTATGAGAGGCTGTGTTGCAGCAATCAATTGCATCTCTTTACCTTCCACTGCTGCTCGTTTAGCTAGTTCGTCTGCCCTTCGGTTCCCCTTACTATGAGGGTCTGTCCCTTTTGTGTGGGCCCTCACTTTTATCACTGCTAATTCAGTAGGTTTCTGCATGGCTTCATGAAGTTTCTCCACTATTCCCCCATTTTGTATTGGGGATCCTGTACTCGTCAGGAATCCCCGATTTACCCACAAGTTAACATAATCATGTACAACCCCAAACGCATATCTAGAATCAGTATATATGTTTACAGCATGACCTTTCACAGCTTCACATGCTGCAGCTAATGCCTGCAGTTCTGCTACTTGTGCAGATGCCCCAGGCAAACTGCCATGTGCCACCAGCTGTCCATCTTGAGTACAAACGGCCCATCCTGTGTGTCGCTTGCCATCCACATATAGGCAAGGGGCACCAGGTATTTCAGTTTCTTTTACCAATGGAACGTCCATGGGCTCTTCCTCAAGGCAACAATGATGTGGGTGTCCCTCATCTGGGGTAGGCATGAGGGTAGCAGGGTTTAACGATGACGCTCTTTGCAGATGTACCGAAGGCATTAGCAAGCTCATTTCCCATCGAGTCCATCTTGCCACATGGACTGCTGAGGATTTCTTCCCTGATAAAATAGCAAGGACAGCGTGAGGTACAACAATATTTACATCCTGTGAACCAATAAGTGGTGTGGCCTGATTTAGGGCCATAGAAGCTCCTTCCACTGCCTGAAGGCATGGTGGCATTGCTTGAGCGACAGCATCTAGTTTAGAAGAGTAGTATGCTACTGGGCGCTGTTTATCCTCATGTTTTTGCGTTAACACTGCTGCCATATGTCCCTCACTGACATGCGTGTACAATGTAAAAGGCATTAATGGATTAGGAAGTCCCAACCCTGGGGCAGTACTTAGCCTTTGTTTCAATGTGGTAAATGCCTGTTCACAGTCAAGTGTCCATTCAATTGCCTCATGTGGTCCACCAGCACCCTTCAGGAGATTATTAAGAGGCTGGACAATCCTTGAATAATTGGGGATTTGAGTTCGGCAGAAATTGAATAGCCCCAACACTTTCCTAACTTCCCTGACCGTAGTTGGTCGTGGGCATGCATTAATAGCCTCAGTGCGGTCAACAGTTAAACGCTTGTACCCTTTGGATATTAGGTACCCCAGATATGATACTTGCTCCTTTGCAATCTGAGCCTTTCTAGCATTACATTTTACCACACTGTCTGCCAAGTGCTGCAGGATCACTTCTAAGTCTTTCATGTGCGTTTGGCGATCTGGTGAGGAGATAAGAAGATCATCAACATACTGTACAACACAAGAAGCCATGTCTGGCAGCTTTGCCAGCACATCAGCTAATGCTCTATGAAACAAAGTAGGTGAGTTATGAAAACCCTGGCTTAGGCGAGTAAAAGTATATTGCTTCCCTTTAACAGTAAATGCAAACCAAAATAGACTGTCAGGGTGCACAGGACATTTTGCTTTTACCATGGTGAAAACATCAAAAGCATGCAGGCCTCCCACGACCATCCACTCCTGCACCTTTTCCCAGAAGGGTAGGTTTGGGTTATTAAGCTGCAAAGATGGCAATTCTTTTAACATGCTCTGCAAGTCAGATGGACTCATAGGAGTGTGCTCTAGGCGACTAACAGTAGCAGGGTCCCCTTCCCCTTGATTAGGATTAGGGACAGTGTGCACTCTCACTGGAGCCGTAAAACCAGACTGATATCCCCACATTCCACATGTAGGGTCCAAAGGTGCTGAGGGACAAGCTCTCTCTTCCTGCAAGGCTGTTTCTTTATAGTTTTTTGCTTCTGTTTGCAGTTTTTCTACCTCTGCTTCTAACTCTCCTACCCTTCCTTTTAGCATATCACACTTTCTAACCAGCTGTTCATAATCAACAATTAAACACATGCCAGCCAATTTGTCCTTTGATAAATATTGTGGTTTATGCACAAAATCAGTATTGCCCACTTGTAATGGGGGTTGGTCATCCTTCTTTCTTTCAGTCACACAGCCAAGATATCTCAACAAGAAAACTAATAAACTTACTGCTACAATAGTGATAAAAGCACTAATTAAACACTCTTCATATTGTGGATCACTAAATCCCTTCATCTTACCCCTTTTTTTTAAACCTAAATAGCCTCCAATCTCAAAATCTTTAAATACAATACTGTTTACAAACTAATAACAATTTGCACTTAGGAGATCTGGGCCAGCCAACACATTAACTAGAGGTACTTATGGCTATACCTGCCCCTACATTAACTGTTGGTCCTTATGGCCTCTTTGATTTCCCACTTCAACAACACTTAGTCAGAGGAACTTACAGCTTAACCTGCCCCCACACTAAGCACAGTGTCTTAAGACTGCAACCAAAATGTTACAAAACTGCAACAAACCCCTTAAATTCTCCAACACCCAGTTTCACTTACTCCAAAAGGTGTGAGAGTCACCAGTCAGGTCAGGGACACACAACCAAATGAAAAATGAACAAAATCACCCTCTAACTTGATTGTAGGTCTTGATCCTGAAGGATATTTCTCACCCTGCTCGCTGCGCCAAGAAACTGTTGGGATTTTGCGGTTCCCAGAGACTCAGGTGCTGGGCAGAATCAAGGGTCTTCAATTCAATTCAATTCAATTCGATTCAATTCAATTCAATACTTTATTCAATGTGCACAAAGGGAGAGCCCCTGGTACTAAAATCAGCCAGAGCCCCTCGAGCAAGGAGCCCCTCCCCTTGCTGTTTTATAGCACATGGTTACAGGTTACATAACACAAACTTCTAAACCAATCAGATTCAACCTTTCCATATATGGCTTTGTTTGTCACATGCCCGCACCTCTCCAGTCCACATGCCGAGCTCACCTCCCTCCCCTTAGCCTCCCCCAGGCTGTTGCTAGGGTGGTGAGCCACAGCATGCCTCTCCATGCATACCCTTCACAGTGTAATGGCCATTATGCCCAAGTAACACTGCTATGTAGATGCAGCCTCAGAGAAATGCTGAGGAAGGGCTCCTGCAACGTCAGGGGAGAGGGGAAATGAGGTCACCTCTCTAAATATAAAACAAAGGATGTGCCAGGAGTGGGATTGGAACCCACAGCTCCATTTGGAGACCAGACCACCCAACAAACAGAAAGACAGGTCCTTGAGTCTGGCACCTTAGACCACTCTGCAATCCTGACACCCATACAAACACCTCAAATGCAGTTTTCTTACATGTGTGAGTTGCTCGGGGAGGCGGCAGGAGCACCTCTCTTTCCCCACCGAACAGCCGCTCTACAGCACAGTTGGGTTTATCCACAGTTGCCCTTGTGGGGTGTTTTGCAGGGAGCTGACAAGAAGCGGAAGAGGGGAAACTGCTGGGCGGCAGAACTGAGGATTGAGATTCTCCTGTGCCAGGGAGTCTGTGTCACTGCCCTTGGGGATCCTGAGTTGTGCGGTTCCTGGGCTTGTTGGCTCCATACCAGGGGTGTCTCTTCTGCAGGGCTGTGCTTGTTCCTGGGCTAACGCTTATCCCTGAGACACACTTTGTGCAGGGACTGTTGGTCTTTGTGCCACAGTACCTGTCCGGGACGTGGGAGTGAAGAACATGCCTCAAATAGACATGTATCCACCACCTTCCCCCTCCCCCTCCCGCAGTGCTCTGCTTGAGATCCTGGAGCCCTGGCTTTGACTGGTGCCGGGCACGTGGGGAATTAGATCTAGGGGGAGATTTCTAGAGTCCCACAACAGCTGCTGCTTGCATGCAGATGTGCACATCTGTCTGGTGTTACTGGGCACCCGGCCTGCTTTCTGTCCCTGACAACCTGGGCAAAGTGGCATCACTGGCTCAGGGGTTCCTCTCCTCAGTGCGCTGCAGAGAAAGCCCTTGTGTGTTAAAGGGCCTCAGGGAGCCCGGAGCAGAGGGAGCTGGGAATCTAGTCCCATTGATCCCCTCAACACACACACACAGTCCCAGCCCCAAGCCCACCCACATCCCTAATTCTGTGCCCTGACTTCTCTACCCTTCCACATCCTCACCCCTGTCCTGAGCCCCATCCCCAACACACAATCCCCAGATCTCTGCCTTGAGCCTCCCACACTGTCATTTCTTACAGGTACTATAAGGTACTTTCTGTCCTATCACAACCCCTCCCCCAACTTCCTGCCTTAAGCCTCCCCCAGCCCAAGGGGTGGTGCCCAATAGAACAGTCCCTCTAAGAAATGTTTTATTAGATGATGAGCTTTCGTGGGCCAGACCCACTTCCTCAAATCAAATAGTGGAAGAAAGTAGTCACAACCATATATACCAAAGGATACAATTAAAAAAAATGAACAAATATGAAAAGGACAAATCACATTGCAGAACAGGAGGGGGATGCGGGGGGGGGGGGGAAGGAAGGAAGGTAAGTGTCTGTGAATTGATGATATTAGAGGTGGGGAGAGTGGGATGTTTGTGAGTTAATGGTATTAGAGGTGATAATTGGGGAAACTGTCTTGGTAATGGGTGAGATAGTTCAAATGTTTGTTGAGTCCTTTTTGGAAAGTGTCGAATTTTAACATGAATGACAGTTCAGAGGATTCCCTTTCAAGTGCAGATGTAATAGGTCTTTGTAGCAGAATGCAGGTGGTCAAGTCATTGAGAGAGTGTCCTTTCTGGTTAAAATGGCAAGAAACTGTTTTCTCTTTGTGATCTTGTCTGATATCTGTTTTGTGGGCATTAATCCTTTGGCGAAGTGTCTGAGATGTTTGTCCAATGTACATAGCAGACGGACACTTTCGGCACATGATAGCATAGATTATATTTCTGGATGCGCAGGAATATGTGTTCTTGATCTTATAACTCACTTGGTTAGGTCCAATAATGGTATCAGCAGAATGAATATGTGGACAAAGCTGGCAACGGGGTTTGTTGCAAGGGAAGGTGCCATGAGGTTTGCAGGGACGTCAGAATAGCGAGCCCGTTATGGTTTGAAATAAGGGGCTTGCTCTTAAGACGCGTCTGTGTGATATGAGCACCACGTCCTAAACCTCCGACCTTGCCGGCCCACGGGTGTCAGTCTCACAAGTGGCCCTTTCAGAAAGAAGCCTTAGGCAGCCGCAGGGACGTTATAGCGGCGAGGAGTCCTGTGGTACCTTAGAGACTAACTGAAGTGTAGGAGCATAAGCTTTCGTGGGCAAAGACCCACTTCGTCAGATGCATGTAGTGGAAATATCCAGAGGCAGGTATAAATATGCAGGCCAGAATGAGGCTGGAGATGACGAGGTGGATCCAATCAGGAAGGATGAGGCCCACTTCTAGCAGCTGATCTGGAGATGTGAATTCCAAGAGAGGAGAAGCTGCTTTTGTAGTTAGCGAGCCATTCACAGTCTTTGTTTAATCCAGAGTTGATTGTGTCAAACTTGAAGATGAAGTGGAGCTCAGCAGTTTCTCTTTGTAGTCTGGTCCTGAAGTTTTTTTGCTGCAGGGACGTTACGGGCTCTGGAACAAGGTAGGTGAGGTAGCAGATGCTTTCACGGGTAGGGGAATTAGCTCAAGTGGTGGAGCGCTAGCTTAGCATGCGAGAGGCAGTGGGATCGATGCCCACATTCTCTAACTGTAGCTTTGTTCTCATCTCCTATTTTCACTGTCAGGGGCTCAGTGGCCCCCTTCCTCTTCCTACCTGCTCTCCCAAAAGAGGCAGACCTGGCTCCCCTTTCTTTGCCACCAGCAATTGCCATGCTGCAAAGCAGAGCATGGTGATACCAGGCTCTGGGATGCAATGGAAAGCATGTGGGATGTTTAAGCTGCAGCAATTCATGTGAACCCTGCTAGCTATTCAAAGGCTGTGGGTTCAAGTCCCATGAGTGTCACTTTAGCTGCTTTCTTACTTCCAGGACACAGCTTTTACAGACCAGGGAATCCTTAGGGTGAAACCGGGGTAGGTTTGAGTCCAGACAGTTCCCAGCAGACCCCAGTGAGGGCGGAGGGAAGGGCTGGTTCTTGGGGTTGGGTTTGGGGTTGTTCTGAAAGGCTGCAGGTGCCGTTAGATCTTTTTGTCCCTCCCTGTCTCCTACTAGTGCTGAACAACACTCAGGCTGTGTCTACACTGCACTGTTCTTCTGCAAAAAGCTACGCACATTTCAAAACTTTCTAGCACTCTGCTCTGCACCTTGTGAACACTCCACCTCTTGTTCTCAGGGAAGCCACTAACCCAGCTGCCAGCTCCTCATTTCCTCACCAGCCCCTTGAGATTTGGAGCTCAAAGCTGGAGCTGCTGTGGAAGGAGGTGAAGCTACAGAAGCTGACAGGGGACAATCAGCGGGCGGAGGGTTATTTTTTCTCCTCAATGGGCTCATGTGGCTAGAACTGAGGAGAAGAAAATCCTCTTCCCTTCTCCTCAGAAGATGGAAATTGCCGTTGGTTCTCTCTCTGGTTCTACTAAAGCTGGACCCCAGGACTAGACTTTTTCTTTCTAAAACCCTGGTGAAAGCTGAAGGTGAATTGTTTGCAAACTGAGAATGTGAGTTAAAGAAGGGCTTCACCCAGCAAGGGGCTTGAACCCTTCCCACAGACACAGCAGGCCAGGGGGTTGTGCACCTGCAGTGGCCCCTTCCTACTTGGCTTCCCGCAAAGCTGGGGTGAAAAATTGCTAGACCCCAGCCCTCCTGGGCCAAGCCATGGCAGAGGTAGCAGGATTCACCCCCATCTTCTCCTGCCTGCGCCCTGGTGCTGAGGGGCCGGCCCCTTTCCTGCTGCCCCAACTCTTATTCCCACAATGCACTTTGTGCAGGGGCCGTTGGTCTTTGTGCCAAGGTGTATTGCTGGGAGCCAGGACTCAAGACCCTTCCCCCAATCTGACCCGCTCACACTGTCTGGCTGCCTCCAGTACAGGCTGAGCTCAGGGGCCAGGTGGGTGACCTGCCCTGCAGCTGTGAGGGCATCAGGCCCTTCCTGCCCGCCTGCTCAGTCTGGAGATGGAGCTCCAGTGGCCTCAGACACCCAGCAAGAGGAACAAAACTCTGTTTTTTGAACCTCAGTGCATGGAAGCTGAAGCAAGAGGACCTTGTAATAATCAGCTGAGGCCCAGCAAGTCCCACTGAGATTTGAACTCAGATTGCAGGATTCAGAGGCCTGAGTGCTGCCCCTTACACCATGGGACCTGTGGTGTGAAAGTGGAGTGGGCACCTCTGACTCTCAGCTCTCAGGCTGGCCTCTGCTCTCCTGGCTCCCTCCAGCTGCTTCATCTCCCAGGACTCCCTGTCCTGCCCCAGCTCTGCTGCTTTCAGGGCAAATCCCTTGTTAGGACCAGTCACACTCTGGGGTCCGTGAGGGTCCCTCCCACCTGAGATGTGTGTCACACAAAAGCCTCGTTTCCTGCTCCGTTCCCAACGCTGGATGCAAACACATGGTTGCTATGGGGGTGTAACAAGTGCCCCCTTAAAAAGCTCATCAATTGAAATGAAACTTTTACATCTCCAGCTGTGTCACACTTTGGATTTCTATTGAACAGGGATTCTTCAAATGACCACAAACCCCTCACGTGCTCTAGTGCCAATGCACATAAACCAGACAAACCCGTCCCTCAGCTGGAACCAATTCAAACCGGCTCTGTGTGTGTGTCTGGTTTCTGTTTCCATCCATTCAACAAGGGTGTGATCTGATCTGGATGCCCATTGGCTCGTCCTTACTCTCCTTTGGCCATGTCCTGCAGAAGAACAAGGACCACGTCCAGCTGGGGATGAATGGCCACAATCGATCTTACAGCGTTTGATTTAGCAAGTCCAACTAAGACTCACTAAATCAAACCCAGAGGCCACCTCCACCAGCTTCTAGCACTTCTGCTCTTTGCCCCCTTCGGCTTCCTGCTGTGGGGACATGGCCAACTCCAGCTACGTAGGGAGGGATGGCAGGGAGAGCAGACACGTTGGCCAGGCACCACTGGGGGCTGCCTCCCTTGCCTCCCCCACACCCAGCAGCTGCTTGGCCAGCTTAGTCATGGGGCTGCTCTCAAGGGACATCTCTCCCAGCTCCTCCACCTGTTGCCATTGCCCATCCCAAGGGAGGGGGGACGAGAGTCACTCTCCATGGTTGCAGGAGCTGCAGAGGTTGCACTTGCAGGGTCTCTGGGCCCTGACACCCCCAGGGAATCACAAGGAATCATTTTTGCGCCCAGTGGAAATCCTTGCCAGAGGATCTTGTGAAGGTATAGTCTACAAGAAGGTCAATCAATGGCATTTAACCTGGATGGACAGAGCAGGTGTCCCAAGCTGGTGTATTCTAGAAGCTAGGAATGGCCGACAGAAAGTATCACTTAACAATTGTCTGTCCTGAGTATTCCCACTGGGCTATGAAATTGGCTGCTGTCGTGAGACAGGATCCTGGGCTAGCTGGACAACTGGCATGGCCCCGTCTGGCTGTTCTGATGTTCTGTTTGGTTTCTGTTCTTGTCCCCTCTGGGCAATGGAAAATGGACCCGCATCCTGAAGGTGATAGAAAGTGGTCTGTGAAAGGTTAGTGCAGGCATCTGTCCCTGATGGTCTAGTGGTTATAATTCAGCACTTTTACTGCTGAATCCTGGGTTTGATTCCCAGTCCGGGAAACCAGGCTTGATTTTCACATGACAACTGACTACTCATTCATCTTACCTCCTTGTTACAGCAGCTGTTACCCAAGAAGTTCACTCTTGGCCCCTTTTTCACCTCTCCCTCAGGGCCAAGACAGCTCCTGTCATTTTCACAAGCCCTTCAGAAGGGGCAGAGCTGGGTCACTCAAACTGCCCCTTCTTTCTCCCACGTGGGCAGCCCTGCAGGAAGCTCTGTGGCACACACAGCACTAGCCCAGCGCAGTGTCAGGTTGGCACAAGATCCATTGGTTCAGTTTGGTTGTTGAAGGAGATAACCCAGAACTGGCTCCAGCCCCCACTCAGTAACCTGGGGAAATGACCCACCACCCCCTGGGCTGGGAGAGGCTCAATGCAGATACAAGGGGGGTTTCAGTAAAGCTACATGTGAATAGATCCATCTAGCAACCACTGCCAGCCACATGCACAGGGGGAGGTTTTTGTGCAAGCACAACATGCAGTGGAGACATACTGGGGGGCAGGCGAGCTGAGAGGTGAGCGGGAAGGCAATTACATGCGGTGCCAAAGTAGCTCAGTGGGGACATACTGGGAGAGAAGTGGCAGGCTCAGAACAGCCCCTGTGTCAGTTGCTGAAATAGCTCTGTGGGGTGAGCGTTATACTCAAGATTTGAAGGTTCCCTGGTTTAATCCCAGGCTTTGCCAAAAGTGTTTGTTCTTGATGCTTATCCCTTCTTTGGCTTCTCTGCGAAAAGCCCAGCTTTGCCTCCTGGAAAGGCCTTGTCTGCCCTGCTGCTCCGCCTAGGAGCCAGCAAGTCCTGCCCCTCCTCTGCCAGGGAAGGAAAAAGGAGCTCTTCTTAGAGCAAAAAGCCTGCAGTGTAGACGTTACCCCCGAGATAGATTGCAGCAGAAATCTCCAACTGAGTGAAGACATGGCCTAATGGTGCAATTAGTTAGATGCTGACACTAACAGCCCCACTGCTGGTAACTCAGAGAGGCCCTTGTTGCCCTAGGAAGGGGTATGGCCAAAACACAAGCCCCACTGTGAGCAGGATTTGAACCTACATAGGGAAACCCTATTGGAGTTCAAGTCCAACACCTTAACCACTCAGCCATCACAGCTGCATGTGTTGGGGAGACAGGGAAACTGGTAAATAATCCCAGTGCACAGTCCTAATGTCACCTGCCATAGAATTCACACAGCAAACCATTGCAACAGTTGTGCAGAGGAGTCCTGGCTGTTCTGGTCTTAGGCTGCCTTGGAGGTGAGTTCTGCTTCAAGGTCTTCTCTCCTCCTTCTTGGTCTTCCTTTCCCTTTTCCTTCCTCTTCTCTTCTCCTCTTTTCTTCTTCTTGCTGGTCCCCTTCTTGGACCCCAGTTTATATAGAGAAACTCAATACTGCTTAGTTCTTCCTTAACCAATTATTTTTGTATAATTTTGCTAACCAATCAGAACACACTGTAACAGAATTACCTAACCAATCATACCCCACCGCCTTAGTTGATTTACACCTAGCAAAATCAATTCTACAGCAGACAGAAACAGATCCAAACCAGACTATCACGCAGACAAACAATAGGAAAGTGAGGACAAGAATCATAGAATGCCCATTGCACAAGCACAACTATTGGTAAGCAGTCTTTTACCAGACAACATGCTGGTATTAAGTTTTCTCTACTCACCTTGAGATCTGTTTCCTGCCTGGTGACAGAGGGTGCCACTAGGATAAGACACTCCCCCCCCACCTTGTAACACTATTTAAATGTCATATAGCTGGAATATGAGCATGTGACTCTAGGCTTTACAGCTAATTGCTGCTGCTCTTCCATCTGGCTGCAGAAGAAGTCTTCAGTTTAGACCTACTGAACACCTACAGGCCTTCCAATAGGGTTACAGAAAAACCACAGTGCTACATAGGACCTTTCCAGGCCAAAGATAGCACGATCCACAAGCACAGACAAATAGAGGCAAATATAACTGCAAAGGGACTTGAACCCTTAATCTTGTGATCTGAAGTTAGATGCCTTATTCTTTAGGCCACACGCTCTTGTGTTAACTAGGTCTGGACTTCTTGAAATGTGTAAGTAGGGAGTAGTCTCCCTAGTCAATCAGGTTTTATTATTTTCCTTGTTTGGGGGTTTAGAAATCATGTCTGAGCTGGTGAATTATTCTTATTTCATGTAACTAAGGATTGCAGCCCAGGGATTTTTCCTGAATCTATGTTTCTTCATGGCTCTCTACCACCTAGACTATCTCCATACTGCATCTCTCTTCCGCAAAAGCTCATGCAAATGTAGCACAGATTAGCATATTGCCATGCTCATTTGCATAATTAATTGGGGTCCGTTTTTGCACAAGAGGCTTTTGCACAAAAAGGAGCTGTGTAGACTGGGGCTCTCCCTGCTTCCTGCTTTCCCTGGCTCCAGCCTGGCCCTGGATCTCTTTCCTCTCAGTCTCATGGGGCCAGGGGTAAGCAGGGGGCCATTTCAGAGTCTGGTTGGGGGCAGCGACCTGTCCATGCCATGATGGGGGAGGGGAGAGTGTCACACGGCTTCTACTAGAGCTGGTATTTAAATAAAAACAAAAATAAACAAGCAGCTGGGATGGGGCAGTTGGAGGGAGCCAGGAGAGCAGAGGCAGCCTGAGAGCAGAGAGCACAAGGTGCCCACCAAAAACATCAGCTGTTTGTCCCATGCTGCAAGGGGCAGCACTCAGGGCTCTGAACTTTGCAACCTGAGTTCAACTGTCAGTGGGATTTTCCTAGGCTGGTTGTTGCAAAACCCTCCTGCCTTAGGTTTCTTGTCCTCAGGCTGGTGAGAAGAGATTTTTGTGCCTTCTGCTGGGTGTCTGGTGCCCACTGGGGCTCGGTCTCTCATCCGGCTGGCTCAGATGAACTGGGGCCATGAAACCTACAAACCTGGCTAGAGATGCAGGGGGCTGAGGTTATGTTTCTTGCTGCTTCCCCTGATGCCCTCAGGTCCGGTTCCAGCAGCTGCCAGGCTCTGCCTATTGCCCCCTGGCCTCTGCTAACCCATCCATTGGGTGTGGAGCTATTGCCTTGGGATCTGTCTGGGAGAGGGAGCAGCACAAGTGAGGGGCTGGCCCAAGATTCACTCAATCTGTTTGTTTTTTTGTGTGGATCTGCTCCTCCTTTACCCCTAGAGACACTGAAACAAAAAAAGACCCAGGAGAAGAAGCCAACTATTTTACTTTTGCTGTGACATGAATGGATCTAGCTCAGGGGTCCTTCTGTATGTGAAGCACCTCTGTGCTCCTGGGTTCTTCTGCCCCTCGCCTGCGATGCCATCCACTTGGGGGAGCACTTGCCCTGACACTTGTAGATGGGCCGACATGGATAAACCAGTGGCACTCAGGCACCCTTCAATAGCTCAGCTGGTAGAGCGGTAGACTGTAGTGTGTGCTTAGCAAGTTATCCTTAGGTTGCACTGCAATTGACAAAAAGATTGTGGGTACGAGCTGCCAATCACATTTCTTGGGCTGCACAGGCCTTGAGACCCCTCCCAGACTGATGGGGAATGGCTGCACTTTGGAATTGAAAGGTGTTGTCTGGGACCATAAATTGGAACACTTTTGGAGACACTTTTCTTTTTTCAGAAGAGGCTTTTCTGACATTTGGCCCATCTACACGGGCCCAAAGGTGGGGAAAATCTTCTCTTTGGGAAGAGCCCTTATTCCTAATAAAATGAGGAATACAGGGCTTCCAAAAGAACATGCCCACTGTTTTGGAAACTGATCTCAAAAAGTTGACCCATTCCATGGACACAGCAGAGTTTTTCACAGATACAAAAGGTATCCTGGAAAAGCTCGATATTTGGTATACAGCCAAGAAGGGTAACTGTATTGAGGGTGAAGCCAAAAAGGGCACCATGACTTAGCTAGCTAAACAGCCTACCTTGTAAGCAGGAGATCCTGGGTTCAAATCCCAGGGGTGCCTTGCTGTAGCTTTTGCTCATGTTTTCCTGTGCCCTTCTGGGACACAGAAGAGGCCTCCCCTGGCCACCCATGGAACTTCTGATTGGGGAGGGATGTTGGGAAGAAGGAAACCACAAGCCTGGAGCGGGTGCAGAGGCTGCTGTGACTGGCACTGGCAAGGCAGGGCTCTGACTGCAATTGCTGGGACAGGAGAGCCAGCACCACACGCCCTTGTGATACCCTGGGGCTGTCAGCGCCCAGAGAACCTGCCAGGGATGTGAATGTAGACACATGAAATTGAAAATGAAAGAGGGATTTAAATATGCTGCACTTCATTTGCATATTCACACACCAGTGCTATTTGAAAATACTTTATTTTGAAAATATAATATTAAATATGAAATAAGCGTATCTCAACAGTGTTTTGTATTTCAAAATAAAGTATTTTGAAATACAAAATGCTGTTGAGATATGCTTATTTCGGGAGACAACCCTTCCTCGGAAATAACCCTTAAACCGCATTTTATAAGGAGTAAGGGTACTTTTGAAAGAAGGGTTTTCTTTTGAAATAGCTGTGTCTACACAGCGCCTGTTCTTTCTAAATAGCGCATTTTGAAATAGCGGCCAGACATGATTATGCAAATCTCCACTTCATTTGCAATGTCACTCAGCTGAATTTGCATTTGTCTCTCAAAAGAGGAATGACGAGTAGACAAACCTTCACATAGGGGAGATGCAGAGATCAGAATTTCCCGCCTCCCTCAGCTTGTTTGGCTCCTTTGCCCCATTTCCTGCCTCCGTGCCTGAGCTGACCCAATGGCTGAAAGGGACAACAGCTGCTGACTGGTTGGGGCGGGGCGGGGGGAAGATGGGCAACAAGACCCTGGAAGCAAGAAGGACCAAGGTCCAACTCTTTCTGTGCCACTTGGCCTTAGATCCTAGCCACCCAGCATTCACTCTGATGAGGCCATAATCTGTGAAGGGGGAATTTTGACTGAATCTCCTCTGAGCTGGAATCCCAGCTCCCACAGGGCTCACTGGAAGGGGACAGCCCAGTAGGGACTGAAAACCACTGCTCTGGGTGACGTTAGAATTCACAATCTCAGCATGTCTCCTATGCGCACTGCCTTATAAGTACTGTGTGCTGATCCATTGCGCCACTGGAGCAGATGTTTGAGAGTTTTCTCCAAAGTCCTTACATTGAGAAAGTGAAGAAGCACAAAGTAGAACTGAGTGAGAGAGGCAAGAAGATCACTATTCAAGGATTTATTTATACAAACCAACATTTCCCCAGTAGGGCCCACTGAGATTTGAACTCAGCTTATAGAATTCAAACTCCTGAACCCTGCCCCTTACTCTATGGGTGTGTCTACACTGGGCCACTTATTCCGGAGAATCAGCCGCTTTTCCGGAATAAGCCGCGAGCTGTCTACACTGGCCCTTGAATTTCCGGAAAAGCAACGATGCTGTACTGTACAAAATCAGCCGCTATTCCGGAAACCGTACGATGCTCCCGCTCGGGCATAAGTCCTTTTTCCGGAAAAGCTTTTCCGGAAAAGGGCCAGTGTAGACAGCTTTTCCGGAAAAGCAGAAGAAACGTAAAAAAGCGGTTTGGACGGCGGGAGACCCCGTAGAAGCCACGGACTTCCGCATTACCCGAGGGCTTAAAGAGCACGCACACTACTGGCCGCACGTGGCAGGAGGCCCCCAGAGACCTCCCTTCCCAGCTCTGCGACGTGGCAAGTGTGCTGCCCAGCCACCTCAGCGGAGGCATGGCAGCTCGAGGTGGTCAGCCACCGTCACCCGGAGCAGAGGAGGAAGCCCCCAGGGGCCGGAAGCGCAGGGCCCCATCCTGGACCCCCAGGGAGCTGGAGGCCCTCCTGGACCTGTGGGAGGAGGAGGAGGGTCTCCATGACCTCCAGTCCCGCTGCCAGAATGCTGAGCTGTACACCCGGATGGCCCGGAACCTTGCCCAGCAAGGGCACCCCAGCCGCAACTGCGAGCAGGTCCGCTCGAAGGTTAAGGAGTTGCGGCTGGGGTACGTGCGGGCCACGGAGGGGAGGGGAGCAGGGCCTGATGCCTGCCCCTATTTTGAGCAGCTGAACTCATTTTTGGGTGAGCCAGCCCCGCAAGGCCCAGCTGTCCCCGTTGACACCTGCCAGCACCCCCCGATCATTCGTCCCACCGAACCGGAGGAGGAAGACGAGAGCGGCGGCGCTTCGGGAGAGGAGGCCAGCGTTGCCACCCAGCAGGCCCCCTCCAGCAGCTCCTCTGTGGCCGGGGAGGAACCCACTGGTGAGTCTTTGAAGGTTACACTCCCAAAGGGCGGGGGGCGGAGGGCGGGGGGGAGCGAGACCCAAGTGTCCGGAGGGGGGAAGGGGAGAGCATGTCACTCAGGCCACGTGAGCTGCACGCTGCATAGCATGTGGCAGTTAGCAGCACGTGCAACCACGTGCAGCCTGGTGACTGAGCGGCAGGTGGCCGTGGCAGGCAGCTGCGGGCACGGCTGGGACCGTGCTTCTCACACACATTTCAGCAGGATCAGGGGGAAGGGTGGATGCCGGCTGGAACCGGCCAGGGCCCGAGGGACTCAGCCCAGAGCCTGCTGCTCCACCAAGGGGTGCAGCACAGGGAATGGCACACTGTCCCAGGCCTGGCTGTGAGGCACAGCCAGCTGCTCCTGGGATAAGTGCAGCGTCACAGTCCTGTGACCGTGGACCGCCACTGAGCCGCTCACCTGCTCCCAGTGCCTTGGCAGGTTCCCCGAGGGAAGTCCCCACTGCGGCCACACCTGTCCCTGGGCTACCAGGCTTGCGGGAGGGATAGTGGGAGGGAGATGGGCCCCTGAGTTTTGCTGCAAGGATGGGACATCCCCCCACCCAGTCACCCTTTCTGGTTCTGACCAGGAGATATCGCACGCAATGGGATCTGAGAGCCCAGACCGCCACTGACAGGTGTGCTCCCAGGCACTGTGTGGGGATGCATCTCGCTCCCTGTCAAACACCAGTGATTAGCCCTAAGCTTTTCACAGTGTCCACCGGCAGGGAGTTCCACAGGTGAACGCAGCACAAGCACCCTCCTGCCCTGCACGGAGCCAGGATACAGACCGGTGCTTACAATACTGCAGGGAGGACCCTACTCCCAGGGGTGGTCCTTCTTGCCAACATACAACACCCCCCGGGAGCAGGAGGGGAACTGAGTGGGCCCAAGCCACAACTGTGCGGTCACCTGGGGCTCTGGGGTGGAGGGCATGGAGGTGTGGGGACAGTGGATGGCCTGCCTGACTGACCCGTCCTTTCTTCTCTTCCCTGCAGTGGGACCCAGCACCAGACCAGCGACTCCAGCAGCAGCGGCACCCCCAGCTGCCCAAGCCCGGAGGACCAGGCTCCGACACCGGGACCAGCTGCTTCGGCGTCATGTCACCGCGGTGGAGGGGATCCAGACCTCCATTGTGGAGCGTGTGCAGGGGGACCAGGAGTGGCGGCAGGAGGGATGGGCTGCGTTCCTGGAGGAATGCCGCGAGATGCGTGCCACAATGGGCACCCTGACGGCACATTTAATACATGCCATCCACTATGGCATGGCCGGACCGCATGCCCCCGCCATCCCTCCGGGAGCACAGCCCATGCCCCCTCCTATCCCTGCTCCTCTCCCAGCTCCTGCTCCTCTCCCTGCTCCTGCTCATGCTTCTGACCCTGACCGTGCTCATGCTCCTGACCCTGACCCTGCTCATGCTCCTGCTCCTGACCCTGCTCCTGCTCCTGCTCCTGACCCTGAAGACCGTGCTCCTACTCGTGCTTCTACTCGTGCTCCTACTCGTGCTCCTACTCGTGGGCACCTCAGCGTGCAGGCTGCCCCAACGCGGTCTGCCCAGCGTGGGCAGGTCCGCCCCCAGAGGGGCACTCGCAGGGGCCACCCGTCCCAGTAACTGCCCCCCCCTTCTCGCAGTTAAAGGTCCCCCCCTCCTTCTCGCAGTTAAAGGTCCCCCCCTCCTTCTCCCAGTTAAAGGTCCCCCCCGTCCTTCTCGCAGTTAAAGCTCCCCCCCCCCTTTGTAAATAAAAAGTTCTGTTTTCATTTCAATCTTGTGTGGTTATTGTGTTCCTCTAGTAACTGTACAGAAATTATGTGAGATGCCAATTAGCCACTTCAATTTAAGAGGGTTACAACTGTGGACAACAAATTCATGACTCTATCACCGGGGGGGGGGGGGGGCCTTTTTCAGTGGTCATTGGTTCGCGGCGCATAAAGAAATACTGAGACTTTTCAGTAAAGATGTAAACCAGAAACTATATTTACATAGCAACAAACAAGCAGAAAAAAATGGTTACAATATGCAGTACAGTACAGATTCAAAACATAAGTTAGGCGCAGGGAGGACGATTGTGGTGTTGCTGGCCACCTCGATCCTTTGGTCCTTCCGGGCCTCAGGAGAGGAACAGCCAGGAGATCCATTGAAGATGGCACTGATGTAAGCCTTCCACACAAGTCCCAAATCCTGTTGGCTGTTCCTCAGGACGGCGATGGTGGCCTAAACCCTAGCCTAACTTAAAAGAAAAACCCTAACTACACCCGACACACCCGACGAACAGACTCGATGACGGCCGCGATGTGCTGTGACCCGACGCTTTACTATACTATGGGGGGGGGGGAGGTAAGGGGAGGAGGTGGGGAAGGGTAGGAGCTGGGACGGAGTACTCTGGGGTGACCCAAGCGACCCTGCTACGGGGCTTGGGCAAACATGTCCACCAGGGCCTCTCTAATGCGCACCGCCTCCTGGCGCTCCTGGCGGATGGCAGCTGTGTCGGGCTGGTCCAAGGTCTGTGCCTCAGCTGCCACCCATGCAGGGAGGAAGGCCTCCCCACTGCGCTCCACAATATTGTGGAGCACGCAGCACGCGGCCAGCACTTCCGTTGCATTCTGCTCACCCATGTCGAGACGGGTGAGCAAACAACGGAAGCGGGCTTTTAACCGTCCAAACGCCAGCTCCACTGGGTTTCGGGCCCGGTTGAGGCGGTCGTTGAACTGGGCCCGGTTCTGGTCCGGCTGCCCCATGTAGGGCCGCATGAGCCAGGGCATCAGGGGGTAGGCCGCATCCCCGACGATGCAGATGGGCATTGGCACATTCCCGACAGTCAAGTCCCGCCAGGGGAAGTAGGTGCCCGCCTCCAACCTCTGAAACAGTCCAGAGTTCCGGAGGATGCGGGCGTCGTGTGCCCGGCCGGACCAGCCGCCGTAGATGTCCAGGAAGCGGCCCCGGTGATCCACGAGGGCCTGCAGGACGATGGAGCAGTACCCCTTTCTGTTCATAAAGTGGGCTGCTCGATGCTCCGGGGCCCGGATGGCGATGTGGGTGGCGTCCAGGGCTCCCCCGCAGTTGGGGAACCCGAGGGCAGCGAAGCCGGCCATGGTCTCATCAACGTTGCGCAGGCGGATGATTCTTGGCAGCAGGACGTCGTTGATGGCGTGGACGACCTGCAGAAGGGTGCAGAGAAACACAAGGGAACACATTACATACAGCCAGGGGTGAGTGTGCGCTCCCTTGGGTCCCCCCCTTGATTCCCTCTGTACACACACACACACACACACACACACACACCCAGGGCCCCCCTCGCCCCACGCCCCCCCCCACCAGTGGGCCGGTGCAAGGGAGGGACGGTCGAAACCCCTGAGCGACCCAGCCTGGAGTCTTGGGTGTCCCTGGGCCTGGAGTGGAGCACCCTCCCCCCATCTCACTCCCCCTGGGACTTACCTGGATGACGATAACACCAACGGTGGATCTTCCCACCCCGAACTGGTGTGCCACCGAGCGGTAGCTGTCCGGTGTGGCCAGCTTCCACAGCGCGATGGCAACCCTCTTGTTGACGGGGATGGGTGCCCGCAGCCGGGTGGCAGTTCTCTGCAGCGCGGGGGTCAGCCAGGTGCACAGCATCAAAAAGGTCCGCTTTCTCATTCGGAAATTCCGGATCCACTGGTAGTCGTCCCATCGTCCGAGGACCACACGGTCCCACCAGTCGGTGCTCGTTTCCAAAGTCCAAATGGGCCGGTCTATCGTTGGGTGCTGATGCCACGCGGTTGCCAGGACCTCCCTGGTGAGGGAGTCCAAGGCAATCTCTGCCTCCTGGTACATGAACACCAGGGCACCAGCCTGCAGCACGAGCTCCAGGCACCTGTACAGGTCTAACAGGGGCCCGAGCAGGTACATGGCCACCCACGGCTCCATAGCAGACAGTGCAGAGCAGAAAAAATAAAATGCCAGGAAAAGCTGGTGGGGGGCCAAAGGGTGGTGTCCCCAAAACTCACAGGGCAACCACCGACCCTGTGAAGGGTGCCAGTCTCTGGCAGAGGTCACAAGGCACGGGAGCACGAGACAAACGGCTGCCCGGCGAGACCCCTTTAACCACGCGTCTGGACGGAGCTCCGGCCCCGCCCCCGGAAAGGTCTGGTGGCCTTTGCCCTTTTCAAAATGGTTCCGGGCTTTTTGCTTTTCCGGAAAAGCGCGCCGCCAATGTAGACGCTCCTTTTCCGGAAAAGCTGAAAACGGAATGTATTCCGTTTTAAGCATTTCCGGAAATTCATGCCAGTGTAGACGTAGCCTATGGGAACAACAGACTGTGCTATGCTTGAGGTTCTCAGCTGGTACTCTACTGTCCTTGCTTTTTCCATTCAGCTGCTTCACCTCTCCAGATCATGCTCCATTTGTATGCAGCCTCACAGGAATGAGCTGGCTCCCTCTCTGCAGAAGAAGGAGAAATATTGCCCTGTCCCTCCTGCTTAGCTGGCTGGCCCCAGATAAGATCACATGAGATTATCCAAACACATCCCCATAGCCACTATTCTATATCTAGGGCCAGCAGTGGATGGGCATTAATCAAGGAGGCAACAACTCACAGGAAGAAGTCAGGGACAGGGCTAATCAGATGATCTTGATTTGTCTTTGCCAAGCTGTGGCCATAACCAGCAAGGTAAGGATAAAACACAGGAATATCACCAGCTCAGCAGATATGTTCCTGCCCTATGTTGTCACATGCTAAAGCCTGGGATTGAACCAGGGACCTTTAGAGCTTCAGTATAATACTCTGCCAACTGAGCTACTTTGGCTGCTGGACATGGCGCTCTCTGGCCTCTAATTCTCTATCTGGGATGTTTGGTAGCCGTGCTGCACGAAATAGACATCATCATGCCCTGCCCAGGAAGGCCAGACTGGCCTGTCTATAGCGCCCCTCCCCCACAGCCCAGAGCCAAGGTTCCCTCTCAGCCAGGCCTGGGCAATACAGGCCAGTGGACTGGATCCAGCCCATGAAGCCACCCAACATGGCAGCAAGAAGCCTCAGGCAGATTCCCTGCTTCCCCTGCCCCCCACACACAGCTGAGAGAAGGGGCTGCTGGGCCCTTTGTTTTTCACAGCTGAAGCCCTGGCACATCCCAACAAGCTCTTATTCACCAAGGAATACAACCTGTGCTGCCCATTCAGGGAAGGAGCTGCTTGAGAATTGTGCTTGGTAGGTCTCCCAGCCAGAGCCTGCCTTTGGCACCCCAGCACCTCCACCTCCCTTCCCTCAACCCGCTGGCACTCCCTGTGATAGAAAAGGGCAAACACCAGACAGGTTTCATGACAAGGCTGGTTTCCCTGACTGGGAATCGAACCCAGGCCACAGCTGTAAAAGTGCTGAATCCTAGACAATAGACCACCAGTGACAAAAGCAGCTGCATGGCTTGCTCAGCTACACTAGCTCTTCTCAGACCACTTTCTGTCCCCTTCAGGACATGGGTCCATTCTCAGCGAAGGCGCGTGATGCCGGCATATTTTGCAGCTCCAGGTTCTACCAGAAGGTGTCTCCCAGCACTTTTCCCCCGACCGCACTCTCAGGGCCAGAGACGTGGACCTGCCCCTGTGCATCGTTGGGGATGCCACCTGCCCTTTGCTCCCTGGGCTGATGAAGCCCTACACAGGACAGCCCTAAAGCAAGGATTGTTTCTCAGGCAGGCTCAGCAGGGCCCGTATTGGTGTGGAGGAGCCTTCGGGCCCTTTAAAGAGAGATTCCACTGTCTGCTCCCCTGGCTGGACCTTGGCGAGTCGAACATCCCCCAAGTGTCCTCCAGAATAGTTGTGAGAACAAGGCGGAGACATTCCTGCCCCTGGCACAGCTGGCCTGGTCACTCCAACCCTGCTGCTTCAGCCCCCTGCCAGTCTCATTCCTACTCTTCCCTGCCGCCCCATCTTTTAAGTGACGTACCGGGCAATGTTCTCACGATGATCTGACAACCCTTCAATGAAGGGAATGCCCAGCCTCTTGTTCTTAGTCACCCAGCCTGCCTCTTTCTAGTACAAACTCCCTGTCCCAAAGGCAGAGCTGCAAGCAGCTCAAACTCTGTTGCATTTAAGAGCAGCCTCTGAAGTCAGATCCTGCAGCTTTAAGCAGGGCTCCAGTACGAAATCCAGGAAGTTCAAACTCTCCCACAGCCTTGCCAGTCACAGTGGCCTCTGCAACCACTCCAGGCTTGTGGTTTCCTTCTTCCCAACATTCTTCCCCAATCAGCCTTTTCCTGAACCAGCAGATCTATGGGTGGCCAGGGGAGGTCTCTTCTGTGTCTCGTAGGGTATGTCTACACTACCCCGCTAGTTCGAACTCATTTCACGAGGAGTAACGGTAGTTCGAACTAGGAAGCCTAGTTCGAACTACCTAGTTCGTGCCCCGTGTAGCCGCGCTACACAGGGTTCGAACCAGCAGGGTTTTAAAAATGGCGGCTCCCCGCTTATGCAAATGAAGCCCGGGAAATTCAAATCCCGGGCTTCATTTGCAAGTGCAGTATGCCTACATTACCCTCCTAGTTCGAACTAGGAGGGTAGTGTAGACATACCCAGAAGGACTTAGGAAAATGTGAACAAAGACTACAAGGTACCACTGAGAGTTGCATCCTAGATCTCTTGTTCACAAGGCAGGTGCTTTAACCAGCTAAGCCATGGTGCCTTCCCTGGACAGGGCTGTTCTGGTTTATGGTCCAGGACAACACCTTGGACTCAAAAAATGAGGAGTAACATTAGTTCGAACCAAGGGCTTTGGTTTGAACTAGCGCGCCCAGGCACGCACTTCCGGGTTCAAATCAGCTGTGATTTGGACTAGCGCGACGGGCGAGATCTTGCTAATGAAGCAGGGGATATTTAAATCTCTGCTTCATTAGCAATTTCGGTCGCCTACATTTGCATCTCTAGTCCGAACTAGGTAGCAAATGTAGATGTATCCAAACAGCACTCTGAACTGAGCCCATTAAATAACAGAATATTTAATTTCCATCATAAAGTGTAACAACTATTTCATATCATGTAACAAAATGAATCATCATTGCTTGTTTGCTAAATCAAGAAGATGGATAATTTTGTTTTATGCTTCAAAGGAACAATCCCTGTAAAATACCAAATAGCTATGGAATGTGTTGCAGTGTTAATGTTCTTTTTATTTGATTTCATACTAAATACATGAAGTCACGTACCTTGTTAACTATTCCTTGTTTCAGTATTTTTTCTTCTATCAAATTATAAAACTATATTTAGCTAAGCTCTTTGTGAATAATTGGCGGGTACCACAGTAGCACACATCCGCACAAGTGCAAACAACCTCACTAGTGGTGCACAATATG
This sequence comes from Pelodiscus sinensis, assembly GCF_049634645.1. NCBI lineage: Eukaryota > Metazoa > Chordata > Testudines > Trionychidae > Pelodiscus > Pelodiscus sinensis. The sequence continues at coordinate 702,756 of NW_027466036.1, forward strand.
AAACTCACTTCATCCATTGGCAACCACAGTCCTTTCAGCCACTGGGACACGCTGAGAAAAGCGGCAGGAATGGGGTCAAGTGTGAGTCAGGCTGAGGAGGGCAGACAAAACTCATCTTGCCTTGCAAGGCCACAGGGAGCAGCATCTCTCTTGTATACTGCCACAGAAAAAAACACGCCTGAGAGAAGTGTCGGCCTTAGAAAACTGCAGACAGTTGCCAAAGTAGCTCAGTTGGGAGAGTGTTACACTGAAGCTCTGAAGGGTCCTAGTTCAATCCCTCGCTTCAGTAGAAGCCTTTCTCAATAGGGCTGTGTCTATTTTGGCATCTCTCCATCTTTGGTAAGCAAACATCTGGGCTATGTCTACACTTTTAGGTTCTTGTGCAAGAAGTTCTATGCAAGAACATGTCCACACTGCCATGCTTTTGTGCTAGAGCATCCATGGCGGTGTGGATGCTCTCTTGTGCAAGAACTTTCCGATGTCCATTTTAGCCATAGGGCTTTCTTGCACAAGAAACCCCTGCCGAGTGTCCACACTGCCCTCTTGTGCAAGAGCCCCTGTGCAAGAGTGCTTACATCTGTTAAAAAAAGAGCATAGCTCTTGCACAAGAAGTCCTCTCTTGCAACACCGTACTGTAAATCTTCTTCTGCAAGAGCAGGAGAGCAGCGTGGACGCTCTGTGGATTCTTGCACAAGAACCCGCCAGTGTAGACATAGCTCTGCAATCAAGTTCAAAGGCTGTATCAAGAGGCCGGGAATGACATCATAAAGATGATGATATTTCAGGGTTAGAAACTGGAGAGGGGATTTTATGCTCCCAGCTGTCATGGAATAAACACACGCTAGCTTTAGGGTTCAAGACAGACAAAACCACCTTAATAACCCAGCTGTGGGGGAAGAGGTTGTCACAGATGGCAGGGAGTCACCCCTTACCAATACAAGCCCCTTCCTCACACTCAAATGCCTGAAGCAAAATGCAGGACAATGTAGCACTTTAAAGACTAACAAGATGGTTTATTAGATGATGAGCTTTCGTAGGCCAGACCCACTTCCTCAGATCAAATAGTGGAAGAAAATAGTCACAACCATATATACCAAAGGATACAATTTAAAAAAAAATGAACACATATGAAAAGGACAAATCACATTTCAGAACAGGAGCGGGATGCGGGGGGGGGGGGGGAAGGAAGGAAGGTAAGTGTCTGTGAATTGATGATATTAGAGGTGGGGAGAGTGGGATGTTTGTGAGTTAATGGTATTAGACGTGATAATTGGGGAAGCTATCTTGGTAATGGGTAAGATAGTTTGAGTGTTTTTCATTCCTTCTCGAAGAGTGTCGAATTTTAACATGAATGACAGTTCAGAGGATTCCCTTTCAAGTGCAGATGTAAAAGGTCTTTGTAGCAGAATGCAGGTGGTCAAGTCATTGAGAGAGTGTCCATTGAGAGAAATGCCTGAGATATTTATACCTTCTTACAAAGTCACAGTGGAAATTTACAGAGAAAAGAGAACATAAGGCACTTTATCCTTAAATGGTACCCTCTGCTTGACCCGATAACAAATTGCAAGCAGTGCGATTTTTTGTTTGTTTGTTTAACAGCATTGTGGTTTCTTGCTCAACTTGCTTAGGAAGCTCGCTTCTGATGCAGGATGCACTGTGTACGGTTCAGTCTTAGGCCAGGCTAGCGAGGCCTACCTCCACAGTATGTATTGGACATAAATATTTTACTTAATTTAAAATAAAGTTTGATCAATTAACAGGAGAAAGTTAAAAGGTTTAATCTCTTTAATAATTTAAATGCAACAGCCCAGATGCAGTCCTAGCAAAATGGCTTAACTAATTATGTAATTAACAGTGAGTTTCCATTAGCAACAGTAATCTACAGCAGGTTTGGAGAGGGCAGGGCTGTGATTGGCCGGGCCGGACCGGACCGGGCCTGAGCACAGCTGAGGGAATCCACTCAGGGCAAATTGCTCAAAACCAGGACTGCTGACAGCCCTTGACTGGAGATCTTTCTGAAATAAGCCACAAACCAGTCACACTGAGCACTTCAGCTGCCAATCCAGCCTGCAGGAAGCCTCATGAGCAAAACCCCTCAAATACCCCAGCTCTTCCTATACCACAATCAGCCTTGGGCTTACACACAGGTGAGGGGTTATAGAGCCCAATCTCTCCAACCCAGAACAGATCCACCCTGTTCCAAAGAACCAGCCATGAATCCCTAGTCAATTTATACTTTAGATCTACCCACCAGATCACAATGGACCAATCCTTTAGAATCTAAAGGTTTATTAATACAAGAAAGAAAAGGTTGAGAGTAAGGTTGTTAAGGAGAATACATTGTATACATCAATCAGCAAATTCTTGATGCAGGATCTTAGCAGAGATGTTACAAACTGCTAGCATAAAAGTCTTTGGCGTACATCGTATGTCAGGATGGGTCAGCAATCCTTCCCGTGTCTCTGTCCTTAGCAAGGCTGCATCTGGGATAATTAGCAAGACTGAAGACAAGATGGAGCCCCCCTCATGGCATTTGATATTCATTTCTGGTGTCTCCCAAGCTGGAGCTATTTACATGGTCAAGTGACCTGTTTCATATGCCAGCAGCCATTGTGCCCTGGCTGCTTTACAGCTTTCCACACGCATTCCTCGGGTGTGTATTGGCCACCCTGAGAACCATTGTCCTTGGAGCCATACGGATTACCATAGTAACTCATTGGACATTCCTTCCTCATGACAGGCAGTCCATACACAGCATCAGCAGAGCCCATAGTCATAACTCCCATACAAACTCCAGACAAGTACATCAATACCACACATAGAATCAGCACAATATCAGCTTTCATTTGACACCTCTCATGGCCCACTCTGTACCAAATTTGGGGGAAACAGTTTCCCGTGAGCACAGCAATGATCTTAAGGTGAGTAAGCTCATCTTAAAATCCAATAATGTGACAGGGGCCTCAAGAAAGGGTTGGGGTCTTGAAGAAGGATCTGGTATGCAGAAGCAGGCAGGTGTCTGTCCTGGGGGAAGCTGCAGTGTGTGGCCAAGAGAGAGGGTGCAAGAAAAAAGGAGGGTGTCAGTGCAAGCTGGGGGTGCTGGCTGCTAGGGGAAAGGGAATTGAGGAGATTGGGAGGGAGTGTCTGGGAAGGATAGCAAATATTACCTGGCTTTCGGCCCCCTTGCAGAAACATCTCCAGTCACACTGTCCTGGTCACCCCAGAGGGAGGCTCTACTGCTGCAGCAGCAGCCACACAGACTAGGACCAGCCCCGGACACCAGAGACACCACTACTGCACCCATTCAGTCCAGGACTGGAGGTGTTGCTGCTGCAGCAATGCAGCCCAGGAACAGCCCCAGAGGCAACCCTGAAATGACCATGTGGCCCTGGAGGCCAGCAGTGCAGTGGCAGCAGTGCTTTTAGTGCCGGCCTCAGTTTGGGTGGCAAAGACTCAGCCTAGCACTGCCTCCTCTCTAATGGCTACAAATCATGAAGAGGGGATGGGGCTAAGTTCCTTCACCCTCAGCACATGCTCATTTTGAGGTGGGGCCTGGCACTGCCTTGTAGACAGGATGAAAGTCTTAGAAACGCTGGATTCTGCTAAAAGAGAAAATTTTGCTCACCCCCACTATAGGGTTCAACTATATGCAACAAGGCTTGAACTCTCGCTATAGCATTTCCCAAAGTCAGAGCAGTTAAAGGATTTCTCTCCTGTGAGAGTTGTCATGGATAATAAGGTGTGACTCTGAAAGCAGCATTTCCTACAGTGAGAGCAGGTGAATAGCTTCTTCCGTGTGGGTTTTCCTATGTCTAACAAGGGTTGAGGTCTGACTGAAGCTTTTCCCACAGTCAGAGGAGGTGAAAGGTTTCTCTCCTGTGTGGATTATCCTACGGATAACAAGGTTTGACCTGTGACTGAAGCTTTACCCACAGTCAGAGCAGCTGAAGGGTTTCTCTCCTGTGTGGACTCTCCTATGATTAACAAGGTGTGACCTCCGACTGAAGTTTTCCCACAGTCAGAGCAGCTGAAGGGTTTCTCTCCCGTGTGAACTCTCCTATGGATAACAAGGTGTGACCTCTGACTGAAGCTTTTCCCACAGTCAGAGCAGCTAAAGGGTTTCTCTCCCGTGTGAACTCTCCTATGGATAACAAGCTGTGACCTGTTGCTGAAGCTTTTCCCACAGTCAGAGCAGCTGAAGGGTTTCTCTCCTGTGTGAACTCTCCTATGGATAACAAGCTGTGACCTGTGACTGAAGCTATTCCCACAGACAGAGCAGCTGAAGGGTTTCTCTCCCGTGTGGACTCTCCTATGGATAACAAGGTTTGACCTCTGACTGAAGCTTTTCCCACAGTCAGAGCAGCTGAAGGGTTTGTCTCCCGTGTGAACTCTCCTATGGATAACAAGGTTTGACCTGTGACTGAAGCTTTTCCCACAGTCAGAGCAGCTGAAGGGTTTCTCTCCCGTGTGAACTCTCCTATGGATAACAACCTGTGACCTCTGACTGAAGTTTTTCCCACAGTCAGAGCAGCTGAAGGGTTTCTCTCTCGTGTGAAATCTCCTATGGATAACAAGCTGTGACCTGTCACTGAAGCTTTTCCCACAGTCAGAGCAGCTGAAGCGTTTCTCTCCCGTGTGAACTCTCCTATGGATAACAAACTGTGACCTGTGACTGAAGCTATTCCCACAGACAGAGCAGCTAAAGGGTTTCTCTCCTGTGTGGACTCTCCTATGGATAACAAGGTTTGACATCTGACTGAAGCTTTTCCCACAGTCAGAGCAGCTGAAGGGTTTCTCTCCCGTGTGAACTCTCCTATGGATAACAAGGTTTGAACTCTGACTGAAGCTTTTCCCACAGTCAGAGCAGCTGAAGGGTTTCTCTCCCGTGTGAACTCTCCTATGGATAACAACCTGTGACCTCTGACTGAAGCTTTTCCCACAGTCAGAGCAGCTGAAGGGTTTCTCTCCCGTGTGACCTCTCCTATGGAAAACAAGCTGTGACCTGTCACTGAAGCTTTTCCCACAGTCAGAGCAGCTGAAGGGTTTCTCTCCCGTATGAACTCTCCTATGGCTAACAAGCTGTGACCTCTGACTGAAGCTATTCCCACAGTCAGAGCAGCTGAAGGGTTTCTCTGCCGTGTGAACTCTCCTATGGATAACAAGGTTTGACCTCTGACTGAAGCTTTTCCCACAGTCAGAGCAGCTGAAGGGTTTCTCTCCCGTGTGAACTCTCCTATGGATAACAAGCTGTGACCTGTCACTGAAGCTTTTCCCACAGTCACAGCAGTTGAAGGGTTTCTCTCCTGTGTGGACTCTCCTATGGATAACAAGGTTTGACCTCCGACTGAAGCTTTTCCCACAGTCAGAGCAGCTGAAGGGTTTCTCTCCCGTGTGAACTCTCCTATGGATAACAACCTGTGACCTCTGACTGAAGCTTTTCCCACAGTCAGAGCAGCTGAAGGGTTTCTCTCCTGTTTGGGCTCTTTCATGTTTAATAGGAGTTGCACAGTCACTGCAAGCACAAGGTGAATGTTGATGGGGGATTTCCTTTTGAACAGTTTCTGTGTTTGTTTTCAACCTTCTGCTCCTTTTCTGACTGGATTTATCCTGTCCTGCTTCTGGATGGTTTCCCTGCTGCCTTTGTAGACTACGCTGTCTCTCACGAGTCTCTCCTTGCTCAGGACTCTGAGAAACATGCCCTTCACATCTTTCTACTAACACTCCACATGGAGCCATTCGCTCAGGTCCTTCCTTCTGAAGACTCCTCTCACTGTTCTCATTCAGCATCCCATCACCTGCTGGGATAGACAGAGAAAGCACACAGGAGTCATTCTCTGTGCTGAGCTGAAATAAAAATTCGGAATGGTGAATAGAAAATGCAGGACAAACCCAAAAAATGGCTGGAAAAATACAATAATCATGACCTGAGTTCACCCTGCTTCCCCCATCAATCTTTCCCCACCCAGCACTCTCAGACTGGAGTTGAGACAGGCTGAAGGGCCAGTCAGACTTGATGAAAACACAAAACCAACATCTGCTATGCAAACTCAGAAATTGGTTTGAGTCAGTTTAGTTGATTTCTCACCTGTGTGGGAGTCACTGATGATCTCCCCTTCCTCACAGCCTTGGAGATCCGGGATCTGCAGCTCTTCCCTTCGCTCCACCCAGGAGAGCACATGACCTTTGGAGACTGGAAATCCTATTCGGGGAGCAATTAACCAAGTGCTGATTTTGTTCATTAAGGTCTTTGCCATTCCTGCTTCCAAAGCCAGGATCTGAGTCTCCTACCCAGAGAGACTTTTCCCCACCTTCCAGAGACTGGTCTCTGGCTGGTACAAGATCCCAGGACACACTAATTCCATCCTCCCCCTGCTCCACTACCATGTTGGGAATAGCACAGCTGACTCCCATGGGGAACTGAGCGCTCTGCTGCACTCTCCTGGATACAATTCAGTCTCCCTTAGGGCCTGTTCTATACTTGGGCAGGACAGGAATACACTGTTCATAAGGGGAGAACTCTAAGACTTTCAGGACTGACAGATGCCTCTGGCCAGGACTCTCATTTGAGCTGTCACATGTGAGGTCTCTAGGGCTGGGAGGGAAATGATCCAGCAGAGCTCTAGAGCCCTATGGGTTCTGTCCACAAAGCTCTTGGCTGGGGGCTGGACTTGCCCTGCTCTTGGGCTCAGATGCTCTACTTGAGCCAGAAGGAAGCAGGGGAATTGTCTGATGAGGAAAATGAATCCTTGGCTGGCCACTTCAGGCCCTGCCTATGGTCCACACTCCTGATCCTGACTGACTGTGCCATGGTGGGCCCTGTCAGCGGCCCACAACAGCTGGCAGTCCTGCAGACAGCCAGGGCAGTGCTGGTCTGTTCCTGTGGGCAACCAAGGTGAAGACAGGATGGGCTGCTTCTCTGCTGCTTGTAGATGCTCCTGCAGCTCAGCTCCCCTTCTGCAGCCTTGATTCTACTCTGCCAGTAGCAGCAGCCCTCCTCTTGTGGCCAATCGGGCCTGCCATTTGGTGCCTCTCTGGCTTGCACAGAATCTACCAGAGGCAAGGAAGGACTATGAGTTGGCGCCTTTCTTCCAGGGGCTCAGCACAATAGCACAAGGGGACCCTACAGATGCTAAGAGCAGCTGCACCCAGCCCCACAACTCTGGTCCCTGCCATTCCTGCCTGGGCCCTTCCACTGACACTCCGGCCAAGGCACAACATGGGCAAGATGGTGGGAACCACAATGAGACCTTGGCTGTGGGAAGAGCAGCACCGCTATTATGTCACTGAACCTCCTCTCACACAGGAGCCAGGATTACTGGGGCAGATACTGCTAATATTGGGGGTTCGGGCAATGAAGGACCCTGAACCAAACCCAGCCCAGCTGCTCCAGAGCCCACCCAGCTTCTGTTACGCAAGGGGACAGGAATCCTCACCCAGCCAGCTCACAGCTTCATAATTCTCCTGCATCACATCGCTGTAGAGGGTTCTCTGGCCCGGGTCCAGCAGAGCCCATTCCTCCTCAGAGAAATACACAACCACCTCCTCGAAGCTCACAGGCTCCGCCACAGCCATTTCCTGTCCCTGGCTCTGCAGGCCAGGGGCTGAGCTGGAGACAGACATGGGTGTTCTGCAGCCTGGCAGGGGGAAAAGGGGAATTGGAGACATTTCAAAAAGGGCTTTAATCCTTTCCACACCCCAATTCTGCCCAGACTCTGTCCCCGGTGAAAAACATGCTGGGCTCTCCCGTTTCGGGCAAACGCTGAGTCTAGATATTCCATAAACACCACACACAAGTTAGATCCGAAAGCCGTATTTATTTCTCTCAATACCTGGCTTGAGTTATATTACTTTGCCTGCAACAATGGAGATTCAGTTCTCAGCACCCAGTGTTTCTGCTAACAAGTCACATATTCATCTGCCTGAACATGGACATAGGTTTAATTTAATTTGGGCTGCAGTATTTATAATCCTTAGTCTTCATGAATTGATTTGCAGCCCAAACTTTGGTTCTCTCATCTGACACAGACTTTATAAACTCTCTCCACAACAGAGAGGAAGTGAAGTTAATATGAGTATTCAGATGCATATTATTAAACACGTGTGCTGAGTGTTTGCAAGATAAGACCTTAAAATTCATGGATTCATGGCATCAGAAAATATCCCGAGCCATGCAGTCTGTCCCCTCTGCGGTACAAGCCATTATACATAGCCCAGCTACCCAGGCACAAAGCTCTTTTCCCCCACAGCATGTTTTCTAGAAAGTTGCCCAGTGCTGACTGGAAGACATCAAGAGATGGGAGAACCCACTAGTTCTTTGCTGATTGGTTTCAGCAGCGAATCCTCTTACCCATCAAATATTTGTGCCTCCTCTCTAGCCTGAAATTCTCTGGCTGCATCTTTCAGTTATTGACTCTCACTGAACTGTATCCACTAGACCAGTGGTGGGCAATTCATTTTGATGTGGGGGGGGCACGCCAAGATTTTGGAAAGTGGTTGAGAGCTGCACTCTTCCAAGACATTAAGCAGGAAATACAGCGAATGGGATGGACACTGGGAGAAGAAGGGAGTTTTGGGTGAGGGTTTGGGATGCAGGAGGGAAAGAGGGGTCTGGGAAGGAGTTTGGGTGAAAAAAGCAGGTGTGATCTGGGGCACTGGATTAACCAACTACTCATGAGATATTTAAAGTAAGGTTAATTTAGAGAAGTGACTGAGTGGACAAATAAGGGGCTGAGGGTTTCTGACCATGAAGAGCTCCTTGCATATTTGGATGCAGGAAGAGAACAAAGAGTTTGGGTACGTGGAGTTGGGGGCAGGAGTGTGGGGCAGAGAATTAGGAGGGGAAGAGAGAGGTTTGGGTGCCAGAGGCAGGCTTTGCCTAGGAGACTAACCTGAGTGACTCCCGACCAGCAGCCTAGCACCTCTCTGAAGCAGACAGGAAGCCTGCCCAACCCTCGCACAGGCTGTGGGGCCATGTGTGTGTTTGAATAACTATGAGCCAGAGGGGAGAGGGCACAGTGCTTCCTTTCTGGCCTGGGAGTGGATGCCTTCCTGCTTTATCTCTGGGCTCACCTTCACTTTCTGAGTGGCTTGCAGGTGGGAAGTGGCAACCGCGGAACTAGCCCATAGCTCGCCAAGCATCAGAGGGCCGGATGTGATGGCCTGGCGTGCTAGATCTGGCCCATGGGCTGTATTTTGCCCAGGCCTGCACTAAACTGAAGAGCCCTTGCATATCCAGCAGTTTCTCACCATGAACAAACTGATACCATGGAAGCCAGTCAGCTCTCAGCCTTTCAGTCTATTTATTGTTTGAAACCAACCCCGTATTGAAACTGACCAGTGAAATCTGAGCCTGAAGATGCCGTCCATTGTGTGCTTTAACATCACCCCTTTAAGCATCACACCTCGTAGATCAGTGATTCTCAAAGTGTCTGCAGGTCCCCTTGCAGTGTCCTTGGGGCTCCTCACTGATCTCAATTTAGGGTTGTGTGCACCGTGGTCACTGGGTTTGGTTGGTAACTTCAATGACAATCCTATGAAGATGATTTTGCTGGAATTTTCTCATTTTTAGAATCGCCACATGAAAAACTCACCTTGTCTGAAATCTCCCAGGGATTCTCCTCTTGCTCTCTCCAGTGCAGAGGGCAGAGTGTCTAGTGGGGGAAGGGATAAGAGAGGTGAGATTCCAGGCTCTCCTCTTTATAACAATGTCCCCACGCTGAACTCTGCATTTCACTTGTATCAGAGACCAGACAGAAACACACTCAAGTGTTTAGTATGAAACGGTTTGAAACCTTCCGTGTCCTCTCTTGCTTGGGCTCCTACCAGCAATGGAGCGAACATCTCTGCAGCCTCATCCCCGCCCCAGGAGACAAACTGAAAGTGAGATTTACTTTTCCCGTCTCATCCCCTCCCACCTGGTTTCTCTCAGTCACTAACCACCTCTTGTCATAACCTAGAGCTGCACTGGGGGAAGACATTGCCATGACATTAACATTACCTATTTTGATCCATTTACACCAACGGGAGATTCAGAATTTGCAAACCCCTGGCTCTATTTGCAAGCAGTTGACTCTGTTTGCTCAGTGCCTCTAAGGAGAACAGCATGATGAGGCCGTCATTCTCCACGTGGGAATTGAGGCAGGGGAGGGTTGGCTTCAGAGGCCAGATTCAATAGTTTCTAAAACTTTCCCCTACTCCATCCCTTCTAGGTACCTTTGAATTCCCTCAGAGTCTCCGACAGTGCAGTCATTATCTAGGAGAAAGAATTTACTTGTTCTTCCAGTTTAGGGGAAATCTCCTCCGGCAGGTGGACCTTTCCCTGAAAGGTCCCACTGCTGTTCACCTCTGGCCCGGAGAGACCAGCTGGGGACAAAAGTGGAATTGAGTCTCAATGGCCAATTTACTCCTTGGCCTCCAGGCGATGAGGGACAGGATGTTCCTACATGAAGGGCTGAAGGAATCTGCCCACTAGAAACCAGACTGAGACTCCGGATCCCTGCTGCCCTGGTCTAAGTGTGCCCAGCAGTGACAGACCCATATTCCAGTCCCACAGTCCTGAGGCAGCCAGTCCCCAGGTAGGTGAAAGCTCCAGGAAATATCTGAAGTCAGACTGTGCCCCTGAATGGGGAATTCCAGAGTCTGCTGTGCAAGGGTGAGACCCTCAGAATTAAGTGAGCCAGAGACATTTCTATCCAACATCTGGCTGTAGAGCCCTGGGGAGATGTGGTGCCGACATCAGCTCCAAGCTCTTTCCCTGTGCTGTGCAATATGACAGGAGTGCGAGCCACCTACCTGCTCAAGGTGTTTCTTACGTCCTAGAGAAGAGACAGAAAAGAATCTCAGCTGCACTGGACACACACAGGGAAGGCATTTTGCAAATATGGAGAAGAGACACCCTGACCTGACCCCAGAGCCATAGATTCCGTGAGCTAATGGGGCTTTGCCATCTCTAATAGCTCTGCAAAGCACAACAGTCACTCGCATGGCAGCAATGCACACCCTGAGTTACACCCAGATCAGATGGCTGGACCCCAGCACTTGTGCCTGCATAGTGGCTCTCCCTAGCTGAGGAGCAGAAGTTATGAGGGGTGGGAGAGGGGAGCTGTGAGGGGATGGGAGCAGGGCGAGAGGGGGAGGGATGAGGGAGGCAGGTGTCCAGTTTGGGACTGGAAGCCCCTGGCCCAGCAGGCTCCTGGAGATGCCAGGCAGCGCCACTGGCCCAGGCTGTCAAACACCCAGTTTGTGGCTCCACAGGCTCCCTACCAGCCCCTGTGCAGCCCGTGGGGAAAGTCCCTGAGTCGGCATATCTGGCTCTTAGCTCCCTAACTTTATCTGACCAGGCTCCCTAACTTTAATCCAAGCCCCTTCCCTTCTGCCCCCCCCCCCCCTCGCACCCAGTTCCTCCAGTGCCTGGCTGGAACGGCTGCCCCACTGCCAGCCCTACTGCTTGGCATGGTGCAGTCATGGGGCCAAGGGCAGGGGAATCCTCATGTGTGGAGAGCAGCTGGGGGCTAGATGGGTGGCCTGGAGTGCAGGGGACAGGAGAGAGGGATGGACCAGAGGATGTCTGGCTCGGGGGTGGAGTCACAGCTTCTCCCAGGATCCTGTCAATTTATTGTTCCCAGCATGGTATATCAATTGGGGGACATACTAATGTGGCTTGGGTTTTTTTTTGGGGGGGGGGGGAAGGAGGAGGAGGTGTGTTTCAACTGTGTTTTCAACAACAGGGTTTCATGTTGATAAGCTGAATTTCAGAAAACTGAAGATGTCCCTGACAGCAATAACAACCGTGAATAAATTGTACCAAAACACCAACATTGAGCCTGCCACTTGCAGAATCTAGTTTCATTTATAGATGTGGTACAAGAATTAAATGACATCTAAAAAAAGATGGCCAGGCCCACTTTTGCCAGATGCTAAGCACTAAATTAAAATTGAACACTCAGCAATTGGAGCAAAAATGGTGGAAGCAGAATGCAAGCCACAGTTCATTCGGCCATGCCAGAAAGGATGGAACTCTGTGTTCATGGCTGTGGAGAGAATTCGGTGCATACGGAATGAACAAGAAAGATCCATGAGAAATGGGTTCCCAGGACTCCACATTCAGTATGCAAGAAGCAGTTTTTTGCGTTATGCTTTTCTTTTTGTTAAAAAACCCCCCCGCTGATCATTCTGTATTTTTATTAACATTATGTATTGGCTGGTCAAAAGGCTGAATGTAGCAGAGCTGGTTTTATTGGCAGAATATGGCATGGTTATGGGCCCATTGGTGAAAGCACTAAATATTATCCAAGCACAGATAAGTACACTAATGGAATGGAGTGCAGCTTCGTACATTATACCAGCTTCAGGGGGTAGCAGAGATTTTTTTTCAGTTTATCCTGTACAGACTAACAGTCTGGTAGCACTTTATAGATTAACAGAACATATATGTGGTATCACGAGCTTTCGTGGACACAGCCCACTTCTTCAGATGACTGGAGTTTTGAGTTTAGGCTGTGCAGAGCCAAAATAAATACGTCTGCACAGCCTAAACTCAAAACTCCGGCCATCTGCAGTAGTGGGCTGTGCCCACGAAAACTGACGATACCATGCTTGTTACATTGCAAACGCCTTTCAAATGCAGCAGCACAAACACACACTCGAGTGGGCCGGGCGCAGTGCGGGGGGGGGGGGGGGTCTGCAGCCTCCTGAGCCTGCCCCGCGCCTCCCAGGTGAATAAGCGATGACAATAAATGTTGGAGCCAGGGCCACTCTCTGACTCGCGCCTCATCCCCCTGCCCCGCGCTGAGTCTGCCCAGAGCCCACCCTAGCCCCGCCCCTGCATCTGCATCTGCCCCGCCCCCCGCAAGTCCACGTGGAGCCGCGTCCCCCTTAGGACACTCACCGCGCACGAGCAGAGAGACCGGCAAGGGCTGCGCCAGAACCGCTGCGCATGCGCAGCGCCCTGGCAGAAGATCACAGTGGCACCGCCTCTCAGGTGAGCATCCCCCGCCCCCCTCCGCGCGCCGCCCCGGGACCAACCAGACGCGCTGGGCAGAAGCCGGGACTGGCCCACGTGGGCCTCTCTCGGCCCCGCCCCCGCAACAAAGGGCCGGTCCCAGCGCCCCGCGCGCGCACTCGCCGCAACCCCGCGCGCCTGCTCAGCCACGTGGGGCGAACCCTGCAACGCCAGCAGCGCGCGCCAGCCCCCCGCTCCCAGCCCGGCAGGGAGGGAATCCCCCGGGTCGCTACACGCGCTGCAAAAGCCCCGCCCCACCTGCGAGCCGGCCCGGGCTCCGAGACGCGGAAGTAGCCTCTGGCCGGGGGGGCGGGGCCAAGCAGCGCCCGGTCTGAGCTAAGCCCTGGCGCTGGAGCCTGGGCGGAGTCACGGAGCTGCTGCGCATGCGCGGTCTGACGGGCTACTCCGCCCATACGCCGCGCTCCCTGGGCCGGGAGCCGTTGTGAGGGGTCGTTGGGGCCGTTACTCGCTGGGGGGAGGGGCTGTGACCTGCGCTGCTGGTGGGTCCGGCGCTGGGTATCGGGGCGCGCCCGCTGGGGGCAGGGAGGGGGCGGGTCCGAATGGGCAATGGCCTCACCTGCCGCTGCGGTCGCCCCCCCCCCCCCCCCCGGGCTGTTGGCGCTTCCTGATGCTCGCGCTGGCCTGGCGGGGGGGGACCTGGGTGGTGCCGGGCGGGGCTGGGAGGGGGATTTGAACACAGGGCGGGGAGGGGCCCTGGCCTGAGGGGCGCAGCGATGGGGGGGCGGTTCTGGCCGGGGCAGTTCGCGGGGGAGGCCCAATGGACCCTGCAGGGGGGAGCGAAGCTTTTGGGGCTTTTTTGGTTTTTAATTTTGATGTTTTTTTGTCCTCAGTGCTGGCGCCTCAACCCTGCCCTCCCCCCCCCCTCCCCCCGACCTGCTGAGCTCAGGACAGTGACCCGGCCCCGGTCCCCAGCCCAGCGGCAGCCATGGCTGCAGAGCGCCCCGTGGAAGGTGTCCGGGAGGAAGCGCCGCGTCCCGTCTGTCTGGAGGATTTCACAGCCCCTGTCGCTCTGCAGTGTGGGCACAATTCCTGCCAGGCCCCCCTCAGCCCTCAGGGCAGAGACACTGAGCAGCAGGGACCCCTCCGGCCCAACCGGCAGCTGGCAAACGTGGTGGAACTAGCCAAGCCGCTGAGTTTCCAAGCAGCAGAGAGAGCAAGATGGGACGGGGTGTGCGGGGAGCACCAGGAGGCTCTGAAGCTGCATGTGCCCCTGTAGGACTGTCTGCTCACTTGGTGCATTTATATGTTTGCTTCTTTTCCCTCCCTGGGTATCTCTGTCAGGCTGGTGCTGAGTCCTGCCTCCTGGTGCTCTGGATATGAATTCCCAGAGCCCATGAATAACAAAAGATGCTGCCCATGACAGACATGGGAACATCCCTTTCAGAGGGACATAGGGCAAAGGAGATGCTGGGAGAGATGCATCTGCCTAGTAATCACAAAGAGGCAAACTTTAGAGTTTTCCAAGAAATTCGCCCTACTGCGCACTCAGCTCCCTGTGAAAGGGCCGTGGGCTCCATCCATGCCCCTGACCAGCCCTTTCCCTGTTTTCACACAGAAATGGACCCAAGCCAAGAGGCAGATGATTGTGGCTGAGTTTCAGCAGCTGCAGCAGTTTCTGGAGGAACAAACGCAGCAACTCCTAGCCCAGCTGGAGAAATTAGATGAGGAGATTGGGAGGTTCCAGATTGACACTGTCAGGAACCTCTCTGTGCAGATTTCCCGTATCAGCGAGAGGATTGGGGAACTGGAGGGGACATGTCAGAAGCCAGGAAGTGAATTCCTGCAGGTGAGACTGAGGGACAAACATGCCAGCTCCTCACACAGCGAAGAGAGGCTCCTGAATCAGAAGTGCTCGGTCCCAGTTGTCAGATCTCAGTGTAACACTTTGTGCATTGCTGCCATGTGAATGACTCTTGTGCTTTGTAGAGTTACAGGCACAGATCTATTAGAGATGGCAAAGCCCCATTCGCTCAGGGGATCCATGTTCCTGGGGCCAGGGCAGGGCCTCTCTGCCTAGGTTTGCAAAATCCCTTCTCAGAGGTCCCCTGTGTGTGTCCAATGGGGCTGAGATTCTTTTTTGTCTTTTTTTTTTCTAGGACGTCAGAGGCACCCTGAGTAGGTACGTGGCTCTCCCCTCACACTGCACAGAGCAGGGAAAAGGCTTGGAGCGGATGTTAGCACCACATCTCCCCAGAGCTCTACAGCCAGATGTTAAACATGAATATCTCTGATGCATTTAATTCTGAGGCTCATGCTCACACTTTAGACTCTGGAATTCCCCATTCAGGGCACAGTCTGACCAAGTGTTTCTTTGAGATGTCACCTCCTTGGGGATTGGTTGCCACAGGACTGTGGGGTGGAACATGGGCCTGTCACTGCTGGGCACTGAACATATTCAGCCCAGGATAGCAGGGATCAAGAGTGTGTCCCACTCGAGGGCTATTTGGAGACCTGTGCGGAAGGAGCTGGGGAGAGGGGAGCTGGTGTCTCAGTCTAATCCCTAATGGATAGATTCCTTCAGCCCTTCCCATGGGAACCGCATGTCCCTCAGCATCTAGAGGCCAAGGAGTGAGTTGGCCATGGAGAATCTATTCCCCTTTACTCCCCCAGCCAGACTTCCCAGGGCAGAAGTGAAGAACAAAAATGGGATCTTTGAGGGGAAGGTTGCATGGCCATGGGATGTGTTGCCCCTGCTCTCAGGCTGGGAGAATTGGAGGATTCTAACTCCAGGCTTGTTAGAGCTGAGACTTACTAGCCAGAACTTACCAGCAGTAAATGACATACAATCACAGTGAATTGTTTCTGTCCAGGTGTGAGACTGGGCAATTCCAGCTGCCGGAAGAGATTTCCCTTGAACTAGAAGAACAAGTCAGAGATTTCTCCCAGAAAACGATTGCTCTGTCAGAGACTGAGGGAATTCAAAGGTACGTAGAAGGGATGGTGGAGGAGAAAGCGGTTCAAGTATCTGAGGGTATGTCTACACTACCCTCCTAGTTCGAACTAGCGGGGTAATGTATGCATACCGCACTTGCAAATGAAGCCCGGGATTTGAATTTCCCGGGCTTCATTTGCATAAGCGGGGAGCCGCCATTTTTAAATCCCCGCTGCTTCGAACCCCGTGCAGCGCGGCTACACGGGGCTCGAACTAGGTAGTTCGGACTAGGGTGCCTATTCCGAACTACCGGTACACCTCATTTCACGAGGAGTAACGGTAGTTCGGAATAGGAACCTAGTCCGAACTACCTAGTTCGAGCCCCGTGTAGCCGCGCTGCACGGGGTTCGAAGCAGCGGGGATTTAAAAATGGCGGCTCCCCGCTTATGCAAATGAAGCCCGGGAAATTCAAATCCCGGGCTTCATTTGCAAGTGTGGTATGCCTACATTACCCCGCTAGTTCGAACTAGCGGGGTAGTGTAGACATACCCAGAGACTATTGAATCTGGGCTCTGAAGCCAAAATTCCCCTGCCTCAATTCCCACATGGAGAATGACGGCCCCATCACACTGCTCTCCTTAGAGACACTGAGCGAACAGACCCAACTGCATGCAGAGAGAGCCAGGGGTTTGCAAACTCTGAACCTCCCATTCAGAGATCAAAATGGCTAAAGTTACTATGATGGCCACGTGTCCCACCACCACCGCTCCAGGATATGATAAGAGGCAGTAAGTGAGTGAGAAGCCAAGTGGGCGGGGGTGAGGAGGGAAGAGTAAATCTTATTTACAGCTTCTCTCTCCTAGGACAGGTGTGAGGCTGCAGGGATATTGGCTCCATTGCTGGGAGGTGCCCGAGTGAGAGAGAGGAAATAAAAGTTTCAGACTCTTTCATACTAAATACCTGAGTGTGTGTGTATCTGTCTCTGATACAATTGAAACACAGAGTTCAGAGTGGGACATTGTTATAAATAGGAGAGCCTGGAATCTCACCTCTCTTATCCCTTCCCCCACTAGACACGCTGCCCTCTGCACTGGAGAGAGCAAGAGGAAAGTCCCTTGGAGCTTTCAGACAGGGTGAGTTTTCTGGTGGAAATTCTTTAAGTGACGTGAGAATTCCTGTGAAAACGTCTTCATGGGATTTTCATTGAAGTTACCAACCAAACCCAGCGAGCACGGTGCACAGAGCCCTAAATCACCCAGTGATCAGTGAGGAGCCCCAGGGGTGCTGCATGGGGACCTGTGGACATTTGGAGAAACACTGGTCTATAGGTTTGTGATACTAAAGGGTTGAAGTTAAAGCACAAAACATACCGCACCTTCAGGCTCAGATTTCACTGCTCAGTCAGTTTCAATATGGGGTTGGTTTCAAACAATAAATAGGCTGAAAGACTCCTTCACCCAAACTCCCTCCTAGACCCCTCTATCTGTCGTGTATCCCAAACCGTTACCCCAAGCATCCTCCTCCTCCCAGTGCCCATCCCGGATCCTCCATTTCCTGCATTTATGTCATGGAAAAGTGCAGCTCTCAGCCACTTTCTATTTGGCCCACTTCTTCGAATGGATATGGCTCAGTGAGAGCCAATAATTGAAAGCTGAAGCCAGACTATTTCAGACTAGAGGAGAGACACAAATGTTTGATAGGGAAGCGGATTAGCTGCTGAAACAAATGAACAAAGAGCTGGTGGATTCTCCCATCTCTTGATGTCTTCAAATCACTGGGGGACTTTCTAGAAAATACACTGTGGAGAAACAGCTTTGTGCCTGGGTAACTGGACTAAGTGTAATGGCTTGTGCCACAGAGGGGGTCAGACTGCATGACTGAGGATATCTTCTGATCTCATGAATCTTAAGATCTCATCCTGCAAACACTCAGCGCAAGTGTTTAATAATAAGCACACGTATTTAATAATAACACCACCATTCAGATGCTTAACGTCACTGATTCTCTATTTTGGAAAGGGATTATAACGTCTCTGTGAGATGAGAGCAATGTTTGTGCTGCAAATCTGTGAATGAAGACTAAGGGTTTTAAATACAACAGCCTGCATTTAACCTATGTCTATGTTCAGGCAGGTGAATATGTGCCTTATCAGAAACACTGGGTGCTGAGAACTAAATTCCATTGTTGCAGATGCAGTAATCTTGTAACTCAAGCCAGGTGCAGAGAGAAATGAATATGGATTTGGGATCTAAGTCCCGTGTGCTGTTAATGGAATATGTAGGCTAAAACTTTTGTCCACAGTGGCAGAGTCTTAACGTGTGTCACGTCACTAGGGACAGAGTCTGGGGAGAATGGGGGTGTGGAAAGGATTAAAGCCCCTTCTGAAATGTCTTTAATTCTCCTTCTCGCCCTGCGAGGCTGCAGAACACCCATGTCTGTCTCTAGGGGTACGTCTAGACTACATGCCTCTGTCGCCAGAGGCATGTAGATTAGGCTACAAGACATAGTAAAATGAAGCGGCGATTTAAATAATCGCCACTTCATTTAAATTTACATGGCTGCCGCGCTGAGCCGACAAACAGTTGATCAGCTGCCTGTAGCTAATCTCTATGACATGCTGTTTTTGCCAGTGAGAGGGGCTGGATGCTGGGGCTGAGGGAGGGTGGATGAGGCAGTTCACGCTCTGTGAGTATTTTGTCCGAGGTAGCTCTGTAGTAGAGAAACGTGAGCAGAGCTCTCCTTGCATTTCAGGCACAGGTTGGGTTTCCTTTCAAAAGTTCAGCTTCACTCTCTCTGGGGCTCACTTGCCTCTGTGTGCAGTGGAGCTAAATCACATCATCTGTGTTGTCTTTTTAGAGTGAAATATCTTTGGGTAGGGACTTTTTCTTCCTGTGTGAATGTCTGGCTTCATGCTCAGGAGACCTGTGTTCACTTCTCTGCCCATCACAGTCTTCCTGTGTGACCTTGATCAAATCCCTTAGACTCTCTGGCTGTGTCTAGACTGGCAAGATTTTGCACAAAAGTGGCCGCTTTTACGCAAAAACTTGCCAGCTGTCTACACTGGCTCCTTGAATTTGCGCAAGAACACTGACGATTTAATGTATGATTGTCAGCTTTCTTGCACAAATACACTGACGCTACCTCGGGAAAAAGCCCTCTTGCACAAATGCTTTTGCGCAAGAGGGCCAGTGTAGATAGGTAAAAACTGTTTTGCGCAAAAAAGCCCCAATGGCGAAAATGGCCACCGGAGCTTTCTTGCGCCAAACCGCGTCTAGGTTGGCACTGATGCTTTTGCACAAAAGCATCCGTGCCAAACTAGATGCTCTTTTCCGCAAATGCTTTTAACGGAAAAACTTTTCCGTTAAAAGCATTTGTGGAAAATCATGCCAGTCTAGACGCAGCCTCTGTGTGCAGTCACCTCTCTCTTTAATAACTCTTATAGAGTGTCCCTGTTTCTCAGGGCTGGGAAAGATACCTACATTAAAGAGGGATAATGCTTAGCACAGTGGGGTCCTGATTTATACCAGAGTTCCCAGGTGCTGCTGTGATTGATAATTTTGCTTCCCACAGTGACTGCAGTGCCATTAGAATTGCTGCTAGCGCCGCAGAGCGTTGTTATTGCTGTTCAGGGTGGCTCTTTCTGGAGCTCTGATGCCAGCAGCACTGACAGAGCCTGCGGCTTATCCATGCAGCACAGTTCAGGGTTGCCGCTAAGAAGGATCCAGGCTCCATTTGGAGGCTAAGGCACTCGGCCAAGTTTATTGTGAAAAGGAGCAGGATGCTAGTGTCCCAGCTCCTTAGGCACAGGTATAGTGAGACTTGTCCCAACCCAATAACGGTACCAATAAGTCAGCAGTGAGAATGCTGCCCCTCAGCCAGCATCAACATGCCCCTCTTGTGACTTCTCACACATTGACACAAACAAGATGCATGTTCCATGTGTTCTACCCCTTAGCCTCCTGCCTGTTTATTTTGAACAAAACATCCGTATCCATTATCCCCTCATCCCGCTCTTGTGCACAAGGGTCAGTGTCTTTCTGAGCCATCTCTTAGGACTGTTTTTCCAGTTACTGTGGAGATGTGTGTTGATTGGCCTCTTCCTGCTCAGGAATGTTCTTTCCTGGTTAGTTGGTCCCCAGTGTTCCACCATTCTGCCAAAGCCCAGCCTGTTCTAGTTAAAAAAGAATGGACATACACAGCTGCAATAAACCTTTTGCGAAGTGTGCTGGGTGCCACATCAATGGGAATGTTCTGATGTGATGACTATGATTATCTTATTTAACAGCAGTAGCACAGTGATCTCCATGGTCATGTCACAGGTGGATCTTCTGAACAGAAAATGAAGTTCCAAGAAGGGGTGGGGCCAAAGCCGAGGGAAACACACACACAAGGGCTACGTCTACACTGGCCCCTTTTCCGGAAGGGGCATGTAAATTTCACCAGTCGTTGTAGGGAAATCCGCGGGGGATTTAAATATCCCCCGCGGCATTTACATAAAAATGTCCGCCGCTTTTTTCCGGCTTTTAAAAAAGCCGGAAAAGAGCGTCTACACTGGCCCCGATCCTCCGGAAAAAGCGCCTTTTTCCGGAGGGTCTTATTCCTACTACGACGACTGGTGAAATTTACATGCCCCTTCCGGAAAAGGGGCCAGTGTAGACGTAGCCAAGGTGTAAAGGTGATAGATTCTGTGCAGCCCTGGAGGGGCACCAAATCAAAGGCCAGGCTGGCCACAAGAGTCAGACTGGGAAACCACACAAAGGCTGCTGCTGGCAGAGTAGAATGGAGGTTGCAGAGGGGTTGCTGAGCAACAGCCACAAGCACCAGAGAAGCAGCACGGCCCAGCTCCGCCCTGGCTTGCCCCAACAGAAGCCCAGCGCCACCCTGGGCAGCCATGGGAATGGCAACTGTTGTGGGCAGCTGGCAGGGCCCACCCAGACACAGGCAGTTGGGATCAGGAGTGGCACATAAGCAGGGCGTGAAGCAAGCAGCCAAGGATTCACTTAGATGCTTAGGAAACTTCCTCTGCCTCCTCCTGGCCCAAGTAGAACATCTGAGCCAAAGATCAGGGCAAGCCCAGCCCACCAGCCAGGGGTTTTGTGGACAGAGACTTGGGGAGCTAGACATCTGCTGGGTCCTTCATCTCCAAGTTCTAGTGACCTGCCATGTGGCAGCTGCTGTCTGAGTCCTGCCTGGGGAACTTGGTGTCACACCTTCATGCCCTCACTAGAGCTCCCCTTCTGAGCAGTGTGTTCCTGTCCAACTGTGGGATTCCGGGTGGATGGACCGGGCTGTGAGGGGGTCTGAGTTGTACCCTAGAGAGTGCAGCAGAGCGCTTAGCTGTCCTGGGGAATGAGCTGGGCCATTCCCAAGGTGGGGGAGTGATGCATCTTTACTGCAGGTGAGTGTGTCCTGGGATCTTGTACCAGCCAGAGCCCAGTCTCTGCAAGGTGGGGAAAGGAGCCTCTCTGGGTCGGTGACTCGGATCCTGGCTCTGAAAGCAGGAATGGCAAAGACCTTAATGAACAAGATCAGCACTTGGTTTTTTGCTCTTCAAACAGCATTTCCAGTCTCCGAAACTGATGTGATCTCCTGGGTGGAGCGAGAGGAGGAGCTGTGGGTCCCAGATCCTCCGAGCTGTGAGGAAGGGGAGATCATCAGCAACACCCAGACAGGTGAGCAATCAGTTAAACTGACTCAGAAACCAATTTCTGTTTCCTTATAGCAGATGTAACTTGTGTGTTTTCATGAAATCTGACTGACTGTTCAGCTTGTCTTCAACTCCAGTAAGAGTGTGGTGGGCAAGGAAAGGCTGGGTTCTCTTCTCTGTGGAAGGGTTGTGAAGGAGGACAATGAACTCAGCTCATGATAATTTGACCGTTATTTGAGCATGTGTCCCCTTTTCTATTCCTCTTTTAGAGTTTCCTTGCAGTTCATCGTGGAGAATAACTCCTGTGTGGATCATTCCTCTATTCCAACAGGTGACAGGACACTGACTGAGAACCATGAAAAGAGTCTTCAGCAGGAAGGACTGGAGCAAGTGTCTCCATGTGGACTATTATTGAGACGATCTGAAGGACATGTTTTCCAGATACGTGAGCACGGAGAGAGCTGTGAGAGTCAGCATAGCCCAGAAAAGCAGCAGGGAAACCATCTAGGAGAGGGACAGGGTAACTCCAGGAGCACAGGGGAGAAAAGAAACACAGAAACCGTCCAACAGGAAATCCCCCATCAACAGTCACCCTGCACGTGTAGTGACTGTGAAACTCTTGCTGAACATCAAAGGGTCCATACGGGAGAGAAGCCCTTCAAGTGCTCTGACTCTGGGAAAAGCTTCACTGAGCACTCACACTTTACAAACCATCAGAAAATACATACAAGAGACACACCCCATAACTGCTCGGACTGTGGGAAAAACTTCAGTACAAACTCACACTTGGTTATCCATAGGATGGCTCACACAGGAGAGAAGCCTTTCAATTGCTCTGACTGCGGGAAAAGCTTCAGTAGTAATGGAGAACTTATTAACCATTGGAGGATCCACACAGGAGAGAAACCCTTCTACTGCTCTGACTGTGGACAAAGCTTCCGTAGAAGCTCAAACCTTGTTACCCATAGCAGGAGCCACACAGGAGAGAAACCTTTCAATTGCTCTGACTGTGGGAAAAGCTTCAGTCAGATTTCACACCTTGTTAGACATAGGATGACCCACACAGGAGAGAAACCCTTCTACTGCTCTGACTGTGGGAAAAGCTTCAGAAGAAACTCAGACCTTGTTATCCATAGCAGGATCCACACAGGAGAGAAACCTTACAATTGCTGACTGCGGGAAAAGCTTCAGTCACAGCTCAAGCCTTTTATACCATAAGAGAACCCACACAGGAAAGAAACTTTTCAATTGCTCTGCCTGCGGGAAAAGCTTCAGTCAGTGCTCCTGCGTTACTAGCCATCAGAATACATACAAGAGAGTCGCCTTATAAAAGCTCTGATTGCAGAAAAGGCTTCAAACACAGGTCAGACTTTGTTAAAGATTAGACAGTCCACAGAGGGGAGAAAACCATTCAGTTATTCTGACTGAGGGGAAAGCTTCAGTCAGAGCTCAAATCTTCTTAGCCTTTGGAGGACCCACGAAGGGAACTCGGGATATACGTTTCTCTCCTCTAAGCTGCTTGGCTAGGTGGCTGTGGTCCCAGAAGACCCCCTTGGGGAGGGCCTCCTGGGTTACTGACCTGGCCACTGCCACTCACCTTTCTGCTCTCTGGGGCTTCTCACCACCTGGTCCTGCTGGGGCAGCTCCTTGGCCAAGGCCCCGAGCTGAGATTCCCGCCCCCACCCCCGCCTCTGAGCAACGGTACTGATGCTGATCCTCTTCAGGTCTGAGGAGAGAGCAGTTTAGGGCCCAGCTTCCTAGGATAGCACTCCCCAAATGGGATCAAACCCCAAAGAATGGGGTAAGCCCCATTTAGCAATGAAAGGGGGATGTGCACACCGATTGCTCCCATAGGTAGTAATTGTTTACACTAGGCTTGATAGTAAGTAAAAGTGGTTTTATTAAGTACAAGCTGTAGGAGTTAAGTGGTGATAAGTGAGAACAGGCAGAGCAAAGCAGATTACAAACTCAAAGGTAACAAAAAATGCTTTGTTAATGCTCCACTGAAACTTCAGTACAAACTTTTACAAACTCCCTCTAAAACCTCTTTTCCAGCTGCCCCTCCAAACCAGGGCTCTCCCCCACCCTGGGGTCTTTGGCTCCTTCCTTCAGATGCAGCCCAGCCAAAAGACCAAGTCCTCCAGGTGGATGTTATTTCCAAATAACGGCTTGCGGTGTAGACATGCACTGTAATTCCGAAATAAGGCTGCTGTGTAGATGCACCCCAAAGGTCACTGACCAGTGGCCTGGGCTCCCCATACTCAGGAATCCCAGTGTGGTTTCTGTGTTCCTAAGTCCGGCGTCTGAGGGCTGCAGGAGAAAGACCTGGTGTGGACAGGGAAATCCCAATGAACCTCCTGGCAGAGCGTTATTGGTCCCATCTCAGAGCACTGGTTCCGTCTCTGGGTATAGTTCCTGCTGGGCTCTTCTGGACTACTCCAGATCATTTGTTCAGGTGAACTTGTGTTTTTGTTTTAGTACAATGACATAGTTAAAAAGTTCTATAACACAGACATGTAACGAGGCAAGAAATAAAGCAGGTTTAGCCACTGCAGAAGAAAAGGAGTAAGTTTATTTATTTCCTAGATTCTGAGGCTTAAAAGAATTCCTTATGTTTCACTCTTATAAATGTGAACGTGTTGAATAACCTACCCTGTGTTGTGGGTTCTCTCTCTCTGTGAAGTCCTTCGGGTCATGCACTTTGATCTCTGGTGAGTTAGATGTGCAGACAGCACAACACAAATGAGAACTTACCAAAATAAAAGCGGCGAGGAGTCCTTTGGCACCTTATAGGCTAACTGAAGTGTCGGAGCATAAGCTTTCGTGGGCAAAGACCCACTTGGTCAGATGCACTTCAGTTAGTCTATTAGGTACCACAGGACTCGTCGCCGCTTTTGCAGATTCAGACTAACATGGCCACCCCTCTGATAATTTACCAGAATGTTCGTTGTATTTTAACCATATGCTAGCCTTTGCCACAAGTTCTGTGTGCAGTTTAAGCACTGACAATGGTCAGTATCTCTCAGCAGTGGGGCTGGAGCAAAGGAAGATGGGGGGGCATGACACTTGCCCTGACACTGTGACATACCCCACCTGCCCTCCGGAGATGCCCCTGTCTGCAGGTTTCTATTCTCCCAACCAAAGCCCTCCAGGCCAGGTACAGCTGAGCTGGACCAGCTACAGCCTGGCCACTGGGCTGCTATCTCAGTGCAGACCTACCCAGAGCGATTCCTTTTGAGTGGTAGTCTCTCCACTTTCCAGCCCCCCATGTGTGAGTGCTGCTCTCTAGGGGTGCTTGGAAGAGTTGGGCTGGGGGCAGGGCCGGCCCGAGCCATTCTTGCACCCTGGGCAGCGGGCGCATGCTGCATGCATGCTTCCGTCCCATGGCGGCAACCTATGGGGGCACCTGATGTGGCGTCCCTTACCACTTCAATCAGGTGCTTCCATAGGTTGGCACCCCTGCCTTAATCTGGCCCTGGCTGGGGGTGCAAAGTGCCAGGCAGAGCGGGGTGGGGTTTGTCTTTGTTTCTCCTTTGCCAATAAAGCAGATGGTTAGTTTGTCCCACTCATGAGCTATGTCTACACTCATGCCTTCTTGCGCAAGAAAGCTTTGATGGCCATTTTAGCCATAGGGCTTTCTTCCGGAAGAAATCCCTGCCGAGCATCCACACTGCCCTCTTGCGTAAGAGCTCCTGTGCAAGAGGTCTTACACCTGTTAAAAAAGAGCGTAGCTCTTGCGCAAGAAGCCCTCTCTTACCACACCATACTGTAACTTTCCTTGAGCAAGAGCTGGCGGGCAGTGTGGGCGCTCTATGGATTCTTGCCAAGAACGGCTGTACTTGCTAAGAAGCCGCAAATGTAGACATAGCCCTGGTGTCCTTTGTCCTGCAGTAACTGGCTCCCACCACCCCGTGGCTGCTGCCAGAGATCCCCAGCTGGGAACCCCTCCCCTGATCTGTGGGGCTTCGGTCATTCTATGCAGGAAACCCAGGGCCGCATTAAGGCATGGGCTAGCCGGGCAGCTGCCCGGGGCGCCTGATATAAGGGGTGCTGTGTGCCCCTTACAGCTGATAACTGCCATCAGGCACCACGTGTCTGTATCACAAGCTGCAGCAGCTCCCACCAGCCACCCTGCAGTGACCACCCAAGGAAGGGGCCGCGTTAACCCCTGCAGCGCTGGCCAGAAGCACCCTTCCCCCCGCGGCTGCGGGACCCTGCTTGGCCTGCTCCCGGCGGCACCAGGCTGAGCACCAGTGGCGGTGGCCGGGCAGCAGGAGGCATGTGCCTTGCTGCCAGCTCCGTGCGCCTTCTCCCACGTTCCAGGTGGGGGCTGGGCCATGCATGCGCCCTTCCCCAACCTAGGGTGCAATTAAGCTGTCTGCCCAGGGCACTGGAATGGCTTGTTCTGGCCCTGAGGAAACCCCCTCCGAGGGGGAAGCAGGGATATTGCTGTGGTGTCCCTGAGAACAGTCAACCCACTCGTCTGTTGACCCAGGGGACAGCAGCCAGTGGCTAATTTCCCCTTCCTCACCTGGGCGGGGACATGGCTGGGACTGAGGGTGTCCTGTTTCTCAGGGAGCTCTGACCACTGGGCTGGGACCAGACTTGGCAGAAATCTTTCCCAGAGAGACACAAGCTGGAGAGATGTTTGTGGGGAAGCATTTTGTAAATGTCGATGGATGTAAACTGTTTCTGCAAGTGGGGGGTTTGAAGCTTTCGTTTAAAAATTTCCTCTGTCCTGTTGTTTCTGCTCTGTGGTGTTATCCCAATTGTCTGCCATGCAAAAGGTCTGTGTCAAACCCAGGCGGAAAGAGCCCCCCTCTTTCTCCATTCAATTCCTTCTCTGCTCCCTCAGGCCCACTCCTGTCTCTCACACAGCCCCAGCTGCTTTGCTTTCTGCCCAGGTGTGTATCCTTCCCTGGCACTATAATACCATGGGAAGGGATCCTTTGCCAGCTTCTTAACTAGTAGCTCATTTAGGGCATGTTTACACAGCAGGGCAAAAGTCAAACTGAGATACACAACTTCAGCTACTTATTTGTGTAGCTGAAGTAGCTTAACTTGGCTTTTGGCAGGAAGAGACCTTTCCCTACTCTTCATGAAATGGGGGTTACTGGAGTCAGAGTAGGAAGTCTGCCAATTTGTACTTAATTTGAAACAACAGCTTGCTGTGTAGACAGGCACTTTATTTCCAAATAACACTCCAGTGTAGACATGCTCTTATTGTCCCATCACAGAGCTGATGCTGAAGGACAGGAAGCTACACAGTGCTGAAGGGGAATAATCAGATACTGAAGTATTTTTTTTCCCCCTGCCCCCTCCTTGGGGGAAATTTGCTTCTGTTCTCCTATGAGGCTGGAGATGTCAGTTAGTGTCCTCCCTCCTACTAGAGAAATCAGAGACTTTTCCTACCTGAGAGCTGGAGAAAGCTAAGACTGAATTGCTTTGTATGCAGAGAGTGTAACTAAAGGGAGGGCATTGTCTAGCATGGGGCTTGAACCTATGACTCTGAAATTAAGAGTCACATACTCTACCAACTGAGCTAGCCACTCCGTGTGCAGTGTCTCGCCCCCAATACCCTGTCACAGGATAGAGGATCAGCGTGTTCTCAAATGCTTGATTCAAGGCTCTGTCCTGTCCCCAGTGGGGCGCTCTGATCTGTGTGGGGAGGCCTAAGCACACTGGCCTCTTTTACCACAAGAATGGCTCCATTTCAGTCTCTCAAGTAACAGGAGAAGAGTCCGTAGCAGCAAGGGAAGGTCCCCTGAGTGAAACCAGGCAGAAATGCCACGTCTCACGTTCTGCAGCAACCCTTTCTGCCCTGGCAGGCACTGCCCCTTCTCACACTGGCCTGGGCCTGGCATCCCTCTCCTCTCAGCACCACAGAAAGTCCCTTGGCGTGAGCCTGGGAAAGCTAGAGGCCTCAGTCCTGTTGCCTCTGAGGGGCTTGTGCCTTGGCCTCCTTGGCCCATGGCGGCCGGCTCTCCCAGCTGCCCCCTGAGCGCTGCTGGCCAAAGGAGGCAGCAAGGCAGGAGTAGGGAGAAGCAGCAAGTCCCACTGAGGCCGAGAGCTCGGGCTTAAGCCTCCAGCCCCAGCAGAAAACCTTCAGCCCGGTCTCTGTTGCTCCCTCCTCAGACAGGAGGAAGTCCTGTTGCCTCAGGCCGGAGGAGGCAACAGGAGGCCTCCTCTCACAGCCTTACGCTCTGCTTCCATGCTGGCTAGAGTTGCCAGGGGTCCAGTTCTGAACCGAGCTGTCCAGTATTTGAGCTTTCTGTTCGGGAAACAAACTGAGAAAGTGTAAATGAGGAAATAGAAATGTCGGGTATTTTCTAAATAAGCTGTAATGTCAATTGTGAGGTATTGTCAAGTGAGTCCAGTATTTCTGTTGAATCATCTGGCAACCCTAATGCCTGCAATCGCAGGGGCCAGGGAGCTCCCTGGCTGGCCGCAGCCTCAGCCACTTCCTGTTTCATGACCCAGGCCCAGGCAGTCTAGGTGCGTCTCTGTGGGGCCCTGAGACATTTTGTTTGCTCTTGTCCAGGTGCAGGAGGCCCAGATTCTGCAACACTCACAGGCCCCACAGGAGGGGGCTGGTTTGATGCTTCAGTCCACGGCCCGGCAACAAGCCCCCAAACTCCCCTGTGCTCTGAGAGCCCCGTTTGCTGTGTGAATTCTGTGGGGCAGGTTATCTCAGGCCTAGGCACAAACAGGGTTCAGAACCAACCCACAAGTAAGTCCCTGCTCAAGAGGATTGAGCAGTGTCCTTTGCCAGCAATGTTAGTCCAGCCATATAAGTGTCCCACTCACGTGCCCAAACTTTCTCCATACCCCACTCACAGTTGCTGCCCTTGCTCAGGGCAGATAAGATCTCAGGGGTGGTTTTCAGTCCCAGGGACTCCAACCCAAACCCTGAGACCCAGGGGTTTATAATAGAGAGGATCAATGTTTGCTTCACTTTTCCCTCCCCCCAGCAACACTAAATCTCAAGGCCAACTCTACAGTCCCAGCGGCTGGGGGAGATGTGCATGTCAGAGCCTCTGCCCACTGAGCTGTAACTTTCTGTGCCCAGGGAGCCAGACATCACCAGGGCGGGAGGGAAATGGGGAATGGCTGCACTTTGGGAGGCAAAGGTGTTGTCTGGGACCATAGAGTAGAACGGTTTCACCAGACTTCCTGATGGGGGCACCATGGCTTAGCTGGCTAAAGCGTTTGTCTAGTAAACAGGAGTTCTTTGGTTCAACTCCCGGTGGTACCTTGGTGTAGCCTTTGCTCACATTTTCCTAGGTCCTCCTGGGACACAGAAGAGGCCTCCCCTGGCCACCCATGGAGCTGCTGGTTCAGGAAAAGGCTGATTGGGGAGGAACATTGGGAAGAAGGAAACCACAAGCCTGGAGAGGGTGCAGAGGCTGTTGTGACTGGCACTGACAAGGCAGGGCTCTGACTGCAATTGCTGGGACAGGAGAGCCAGCACCACATGCCCTTGTGATTCCCTGAGGGGGGTCAGCACCTAGAGAGCCTGAGGGTGAAACCTCTGCAGCTCCTGCGGCCATGGAGAGTGAGGGTCTGTGGGCAGCAGGTGCTTCTCACTTTTGGTTTCCTTCTTTCTAAAACTCCTCCCCAATCAGCCTTTTCCTGAACCAGCAGTTCCATGGGTGGCCAGGGGAGGCCTCTTCTGTGTCCCAGAAACACATAGGAAAATGTGATTAAAGGGTGTCAAAAGGCACCACTGGGAGTTGAACCCAGGATCTCCTGTTTACTAGACAGGTGCTTTAGCCAGCTGAGCCATGGTGCCCTCCTCAGGAAGTCTGGTGAAACTGTTCTATTCTATGGTCCCAGACAACATCTTTGACTCC
This sequence comes from Pelodiscus sinensis, assembly GCF_049634645.1. Taxonomy (NCBI): domain Eukaryota; kingdom Metazoa; phylum Chordata; order Testudines; family Trionychidae; genus Pelodiscus; species Pelodiscus sinensis. The sequence goes on from NW_027466036.1 coordinate 732,149, forward strand.
CAAAGTGCAGCCATTCCCCATTTCCCTCCCGCCCTGGCGGTGTCTGGCTCCCTGGGCACAGAAAGTTACAGCTCAGCGGGCAGAGGCTCTGACATGCTCATCTCCCCCAGCCGCTGGGGCTGTAGAGTGGCCTTTGCGGTTTGGCCCAGATGTGGGGAGGGAAAAGTACAACAAACATTAATCAGCTGGCTTATAAATCCCTTGGTCCTAGGGTTTGGGTTAGAGCCCCAAGGAGGGGGCCTGGCCTTCTTCAATTTGCTCCCTTCCTGAGGACACAGAATTAACAAGAGAAGATTTCTTAACCCCACAGCAATCAGATTTGGCCAAGGAGTTAGCAACAAATTTTTTGTCAACATTTAAGTAGAGGCAAGGAAACCCTCAGGGGTGTTTCTGTGTGTTTGTAGACCGAGGTTCATTCAAGTGGGTTTTTTTTTGTGGACCTGCCCCGACCGCACCCCTAGAGACTCTGGAACAAAGAAGACACATGAGAAGAACCCAACTTTCTTCTTTTTGCTGTGACATGGATGGATCTAGCTCAGGTTTCACTCAAGGGGTCCGTCTGCATGTGAAGTACCTGTGTAGGGATAACATATAAATGTATTAAAAATGATTCCCCCAAGTGGAAGTGACTCCCCATAATTTGTTCCCCACAACTTAAAGTGTTTAGATTTATTATTATTATTATTATTATTATTATTTGTTAAGATTGTTAAATGTTTAGATTTATAATTATTGCCCCTCTAGAATATAATTTGTTAGGAATGTAATATTAGGTCATGTAACTTAAAACTGTTAAAAATATAATACTATGTAGCCAGAAACAGGTCCCCTCTCTGTGTCCCAGGGCATGCTCAAACTTATTGTTACACAATTGACGCCCATTCTCTTCAAAGCATTGTGAAGCACTTAACCCTAATCGCAAAGTGAAACATTGTAACTATAACAGTAACTAACTCAGCACTCAGAGAGAGAATGTTTTAAGAAATGCCACCCAGAAACCTGTGACTTTTTGTAACTGCAACTCTTGTATATGTAAAGTTATTATTATACAAAATACTGTATGGGAAACATTAATTAGGGAATGTATGTAAGAGAGAGAGATTGCTTGGACGATGAATGAATGGTTTTGAGAGGTGCCAGCCTGAGAATGCAGCAACAAAGGGCTGAAGAAGGCGTCAGGTGCCAGGGCAACCAAAAGGTGTCAAGTGGAGAAAACCAAGTACTGGAGGCCCACCCTATGAGATCACTGATGAGCACCTGACAGCCACCCTGAACGTGATGCAGCAATTCCCATAGACTGACATAGGAAGAAATTCCTATAAGAACTGGACTAAAAGACTATGGAGTCAGAGTCCAACGTTCTGCTGCCAGCCCACCAGGAGCTTCAGATGCGCATCTGATCAGGACTTTGCTCCCCACTACCCTCACTTGTATACAGAATACCTGGCCAGTATTCTGTCACAAGCAACTTCCAGGCTGGTAACTATAACAACTACACAGAACCTGGATGAATGATTGAATGAATGTTTATATATATATATATATATATATTTATAAGGGTTAAGTAGTGATAGGAATAAGTAGTTAAACAACGTTGTTTGCTTCTATCTTTTCTTTATTCTTTATTATTATCTTTACAATAAATGTGGCTTTTTGCCTTATCCCCCTCATAAGATCCTGCTTGCTTTTATTGGTACAACACCTGTGACAGCACCTGTGCGCTTCTGCCCCTCATCAGCAATGCCATATACTTGGGGGAGCACATGCCCCGAGACTTATAGAAGGGACAACCTGGACTAGCCACCCTTAGTCAGGCTCCCTTCGATAGCTCAGCTGGCAGAGCGGAGGACTGTAGTGTGTGCTTGGCAAGTGATCCTTAGGTTGCTGGTTCAACTCCAGCTCGAAGGAGTGATTGTTTTCCCTCTGGCCTGGCCTTAGCAGAAGGCAATCAAGGTGGTTGCCTTGGGTCCATGTCTTCAGAGCTCTCCGCTGCAATTGACAGAAAGATTGTGGGTACAAGCTGCCAATCTAATTTCTTGGGCTGCGCAGGTTCTCTACACACAAAAGTTCTTTTGGAACAATGGCCGTTATTCCACAATAACACTGCAAGAGTCTACACAGCAATTCCGTTATTTTGAAATAATTCTGAAGTAACAGATGGCTTATTTCGACTTCCGCAAACCTCATTCTACAAAGAATAACGCCTGTTCCAATTAGTTATTTTAAAAAAAGGCCCGTGTAGCTGCGCCACTGCTGCTAGTTTGAACTATCCCCTCCCCGGGACCATTCTAAGTTATTCTTCCTGGGGCTCTAAATCGAGGTAGCTCGTCTACACTGGGGAGCCTGCCTCGGACTATTCTGAGGTTTCCCTGCAGTGTAGACGTGCTAGTTCGAAATAAGATATTTTGTAATAACTATTCAAGACCAGCTTATTCCAAAATAAATGTGCCGTGTAGTCGAAGCCAGAAGAATGAAGCAGAAGGAGGGAAGCCAGAAGTGCAGAGGCCAGCCTGAAAACTCAGTATTCCATATGGCTACACACAGAGATTTGTAGCTCAAAGCTGGAGCTGCTGTGGAAGGAGGTGAAGCTACAGAAGCTGATGGGGGACAATCAGCGGGCGGAGGGTTATTTTTTCTCCTCCCTGGGCTGATGTGGTGAGAACTGAAGAGAAGAAAATCCTCTTCCCTCCTCCTCAGAAGATAGAAAATGCAGCTTGTTCCTCTCTCTCTGGTTCTACTAAAGCTGGATCCCAGGACTAGACTTTTTCTTTCTAGAACCCTGGTGAAAGCTGCAAGTGAATTGCTTGTAGACTTAGAATGTGAGTTAAAGAAGGACATCACCTAGCATGGGGCTTGAACCCATGACCTTGAGATAAAAAGTCTTATGTTCTCCCAACTGAGCTAGCCAGGCTCCATGTTGCAGTATACCCCCATCACAGGGCCATCGCTCCAGTGACAGGTAAAGAGGCCTGTTTCAGGATTTCTTTTAGCGCAGCAGCAAGGGGCGATGGAGGAAATGAACCCCCTCTCCAAGCTTTGTTCTCACGGCACCAAGTGCGCTGCAGAAAAAGCCCTTGTGTGTTAAAGGGCGTCGGGGAGCCCAGAGCAGAGGGATCCCCTCAACACACAAACACAGTCCCAGCCCCAAGACTCCCCCCATCCCGAATCCTGTGCCCAGACTTCTCTACCTTCCACATCCTCACCCCTGTCTTGCACAAGAGAGCGTCCACACTGCCATGAGAGCTCTTGCACAAAAGCACAGCGTGCATGTGGAAGTGTGGACGTTTTCTTGCGCATGACTTGTTCCACAAGAACCCCATCTTGCGCAAGAAGCCGTGAGTGTAGACACAGCCTTAGAGATATATCTGAAAGGAGATGTTAATACAAAGTTATAGGAGAGTGATAATATTACAGGGAATTATCCACAGTTGTCTGTATATGCAAATATATATGCAAATATCTTCTTTCACACTGATGGGCATGAATACAAAGATTAAGGCAAGACTACACAACACACAGGCCCTATGTAAGTCAGTTGTGCTGATGTTAATAAAATTCAATATTTTCCCCATTTCCAACCACATGACAGCAGTTTTAATGAGCAAGGGCAATCCAGGAATTTAACTACTAAAACACATCTCAGCAGAAATTGCGGAAGAGGCTCTTGCGCAAGAAGGAGCTGTCTACACTGCCCCTTCTTGCGCAAGAAAAACGCTTTTGTGCAATGCCGTTACATCTATTACTTTTCAGGAAGAACGGCCTTGCACAAGAGGGTTTTTATTGTGCCAGAAGGGGCCGTGTAGATGCTCCTTCTGGCACAAGAGCCTCTTCTGAAACAAATGGTGGCTCATTAGGTATGCAAATGATGCTCAGCGATATTCCATGCTTAGCCTCATTTGCATATTACTCACGCAAAAAGCCGCGAGCATAGACATAGCCCTAGGCACGTTAGGCTGAGATGGGAGGAGGCGCCGCTGGGGTTGAGGCTCCTCAGTGGTGCCTTGGCAGGGACCAGGGCATTGCAACCACATAGGCCAAGGCCAATGGCAGCACCTCCAGCCTCTGGGACACCTGTGGCCTTTGCTGCAAGGGGACACAAAACCAGGTAAGGTTCCCCCCTGATGCCCAGATCCCCCAAGACCCAGCAGCCCCAGCTTGCTCCAACACCTTCCGTTCTCCTGCAGCCTCTCTCCTGGCCACACATGGCACTTCTTGGGGCGTGTCAAGCCAGGCCCTGCAAGGAGCCACCGGGGCAGGAACCAGCCCTTGGAGCTCGGCTTGCACTGGAACCGGCAGTTTCCCACCACGCCTCGCTTGAGAAGAGGTGACTTGTTCCCCTTCTTCTATCTCACGTCTCCCTTGTCTCCGTTCACTTCAGAGGTCTTCTCTGCCTCGGGGCCTGCCTCCTCAGGGCGCTGCCCCTCTGCCACTGGGCTGGGAGTGGGAAATTCCTCAGTCTCTGCACTTGGGCTGAGAAGTCTCACGGGGACTCGTCTGTTCATGGCGTTAGTCAGCCCGATGGCCAGCCGGGTCCATTCCGTAGCGCTGCCGGAGAGGGCGCTTACCCAATCTCCATTGGTATTTCCTGGGGCTTTGTGTAGGGGGATTGGGCTTGGCCATCTTCTCTGCTGGAAATGCCTCTTCTTGGAAAAGCAGCTCCCAGGAGCTCATGGAACTTCTTCTCAGCTTGGGAAAGGGACAAGCAAGGGGCGACGGGACAGGGGTTTATGTGATGATGACAAGGGTGCAGAAAGCAAATAAGAAATTATTTTTTCACCTACTTAAGAACCAGGGTGACAGAATGAAACTGGTAAGTAACCGAGTTAAAAAGGAAGCATTTTTGCACCCAGAGGAACTCCTTGCCAGAGGAAATCTACAAGAAGGTCCAAAAAAGAACTGGATAATTTAATGCAGGAAAGGTCACTCAATGGCATTTAACCAGAATGGACAGGGCAGGTGTCCCTAGCTGGTGTATACCTGAAGCTGGGAATGGAGGGAGCACTTAATAACTGTCTGTCCTGAGGATTCCCTCCGGACAATGAAATTGGCTGCTGTTGTGAGACAGGATCCTGGGCTAGTTGGACAACTGGCATGGCCCAGTCTGGCTGCTTTGATGTTCTGTTTGGCTGTTCTTGTCCCCTCTGGGCAAGGGAGAATGGACCCCCCCCTCATCCTGAAGTGGACAGAAAATGGCCTGCGAAAGGCTAGTGTAGGTGAGCAAAGAGACTTGTTTTATGTGTCCCTGATGGTCTAGTGGTTAGGATCCAGCACTCTCACTCCTATGGTGTGGGTTCAATTCCCAGTCAGGGAAACCAGCTGCAACTTTCCCAAAACATATCCCTTGTCAATCTTCTTGCCACATGTTAAAGCAGCTGAGACGTAGCATGGGCCTAACCCTAAACCCTCCCCCTTGGCTGGGCACTGCCTGGACTCAGGTAACACAAACAGGACTTTTCCCTGTTGAAAGAACAAACTCTCTGGTTTTTATGTGGGGAATGTAGAACTGGGCAGGGGATGGGGAAAGACCCTGGGAGGGGGAGGAGGCTGGGAGGAAGGGTTAAGGCACCTTCCTCTGATGGTCCCACTGCCTCATGTCAGGGGTCTCAGCAGCGCTGGGGGGTGGCTCCAGGGGGAGAAGCTGGTTCAGAGGAACTTGAGCTTCTGGGCCACTGAAGCAGGCCCCCAGCAGCAGCCTCTGTGCAGGGCTCACACGCTCCAGGCCTCCCGGTCATATTGAGTCTCCCCATGTGGCTTGGGCTCCAGAGCCTGCCCCCCAGCTGGTGCCTTGAGGTAGCCACTGCAGCAGCAGGAATTTGGGCATCAGGTCCCCTGCTTTTGGGGACAGGAAGCCAGGCCAAGGCCCTTTTAGACACTGGGGCTGTACAGGATGGAGCCGCCCCCTACCAGATCTCTGCCCTGCTTCCTGCAAAGCTCTCAGCCTTTTGCTTGTGTCTGTTTCCCTGTCCATAGCAGGCAACTAAAGGAAGGGAAGTCAGCAAACCAAACACCCCTGTGGCCAGCATGGGGCTTGAACCCATCACCTTGGTGTTATTAGCACCACGCTCTAACCAGCTGAGCTAGCTGGCCTACGAAAGTACAGTTCACCAGTGCCCTTTCAAGAGAGGCACCTCAGGCAGCATCAGGGACGTCTCTGAAGCTGCCAATGGCTCTTCTCTGACAGGGCCACTAGCGACTCACTGTGATGTGGGCTGGCTAGTCCAGCTGGTTTGAGGGTTGGTCAAGGTGGCTGGCGGCCGGCAGACCCACGACAAAGAGAAGCCGGACTCTCTTGCTGCCAGCACCTTGCCTCCCAGCTTCTTCTCTGCCAGCAGCAGCAGAGTCCTGAGCGCTACCCTTGACACCATGGGACCAACCTCCCCTCACTCAACTGGGCCAAGCTGGTGCCCAGTTCATGCCCACTGGGACCTGTTTTACATGGGTTCCTTCCACCCAGAGCCCCCTTCTTCTCCTGGGCTGCGAGGAGCATCACTGGGATACTCTCTCATATCCCAGCACAGGGCCATCTCTCCAGTGCCAGGAGACGGGGCTGATTTCAAGATTTCTTTTAGCGCAGCAGCAAGCAAGAGGAGATGCAGGAAAATCAACCCCATTTGCAAGCTTTGTGTGACAGGAGGGGTGTGAGCCGGGGAACCTGCCCCCCCAGAAGGGCATTTGGGTGCACCCAGGGGCAGCAAGAATTCAGGCCCCCAGGCCAGTGCATGGGGAAGGGCACTGCTGACAGGTGCTGTGGAGGTTAATGCAGCCCCAGGGAACTGCTGCAGCCTGCCAGGAGCCAGGCAGGCAGTGCCTGATGGCAGCTGCCCCACTAGCTCAACCCTTAATCCAGTCCTGATGCCAACAGTAACAGCTCTGCTGCTGGTAACTCACAGAGGCCCTTGCTGCCCGAGGAAGAGGTGGATCCACTTCAACCAGAGCTGTGATGGCCAAGTGGTTAAGGTGTTGGATTAGAAATCCAATAGGGTTTCCCTGTGCAGGTTCAAATCCTGCTCACAGCATGGTCTGTGTTATGCCCACACCTCTTCCTCGGGCAGCAAGGGCCTCTGTGAGTTACCAGCAGCAGAGCTGTTACTGTTGGCATCAGGACTGGATTAAGGGTTGAGCTAGTGGGGCAGCTGCCATCAGGCACTGCCTGCCTGGCTCCTGGCAGGCTGCAGCAGTTCCCTGGGGCTGCATTAACCTCCACAGCACCTGTCAGCAGTGCCCTTCCCCATGCAGCTGTGGGGCTCTGCATGGCCTGCCCCAGAGGACCCTGGGTTGCATGCAGGTGGTGGCAGGGCCAGGCTGTGCAGCAGAAGAGCATCCTGCCACCACAAGCTCCATGCATGGAGAGGGAGGGGCTGTATATGCACTGTGCACCCAGGGTGGAGCTGCACATGCACCATGAGCGGGGGGGCAGTGCCACATGCGCGGAGCACTAGAATGGCTCAGACTGGTTGTGGTCAGCATCTAACTAATTGCACCATTAGGCCATGTCTTCACTCAGGTGGAGATTTCTGCTGCAATCCATCTCCCAGAGTTTGATTTAGCGAGTCTAGATAAGACTCTCTAAATCAAACCCAGAGGGCACCTGCACCAGCTCTTTGCTGCCATCCTACTTCCACTTCCACTGTTAGGACACCAGCAAACAGTAAAACCAACTCCAGATATGTGTTGGGATATGGTGGAAAGAAGAGACACATTGGCCTCACCACAAGGAGTTGAACCCAGGACCTTCTGGTTACAAGGCAGCTGCTTTAGCCAACTAAGCCATGGTGCCCTCCTTCAAAGCAACCTTCAAACTGTTCTACTTTATGGTTCCAGAGAACTTGTTCCCATTCCAAAGTGCAGCTGTTCACCGTTCCCCTCTAGCTCCTGCCATGTCTTGAGGTCTGTGCAGCCTAAGACATTAGATTGGCAGCTGGAACCCAAAAGCCTTTTTGGCAATTGTAGCCCCAGGCTCCAAATGGACAGACCAAAGGCAGCCGCCTGGTCCTAAGGCCGGGCCTGCAGCCAGGGGGAGGGAGAAGAATCTCTCCTTTCAAGTGTAGTTGACTAAGCAACCCAGCTAGCTCAGTTGGTTAGAGCTTGGTGCTAACAATACCAAGGTCATGGGTTCAAGCCCCATACTGACTACAGAGATGTTTGGGGAGGGATAGCTCAGTGGTTTGAGCATTGGCCTGCTAAACCCAGGGTGGTGAGTTCAATCCTTGCACAGGCCATTTGGGGCAAGAAATTCATCAGAGATGGTACTTGGTCGTGCTGAGAAGTCAGGGGACTGGACTTGATGACCTTTCAAGGTCTGTTCCAGTTCTAGGAGATAGGCAATCTCCATTATTATTATTTTTTTTAAATCAACCTAAGAGCCTTTGCTGATCCCCAGCCACAGGCCTCTGCTCTGCCAGCTGAGCTTTGGAAGGGGGCTGGGGCAGGCTGCTTTGCCCAGGTGGCCCTTGGGTGAGTGTTGGGGCAGGAGAGCCCAGCAACACAGAGGGCTCTAATGGGCGCTTCACCTGCAGAAGGACCCTTGAGTGAAACCAGGCAGAAACACAGTGTCGTGCTGCCCCTTCTCCTGCCTGGGCCAGGCCTCCCTCCCCTGCTCGGCACCACAGAAAGCCCCTTGGCAGAGGCCTCTGGCCCCTCTGAGGAGCTTGTGCCTTGGCCTTGGCCTCCTCTGCCCTATGTGTAAGCGGGAGAATGGTCCCGCTATTGTGGGGAACTTTCCTGGATTCTATACACCCCGGTGAAATGAACCAGCAAAAGGATCTGAGTCCCCGCTCCCACTTCCTTTACCCCATGGCTCTCTGATCCTGAGGGCTCCCCCGCCACTCTCCTGAGTAGCGGAGCCCTTGAAACCCCAACAAGGCTGGGCCCAGGTTTCCTGGGGCTTAATCCCCGGCTTTGTAGTCACTAGGGGCAGGAGTTAGGGTGTCCCCACTCCGAGGTGCTCTCTTTACACTGCAGGCCTTCTTGGCCCAGTGATCACTTCATAAGGTTCAAAGCAAATACAATTTATTAAACATCAACTGATTAAAGAGAAAAGAATAAGACAAAATGGGAATGGTTAACTGAGAACACACAGCCCTGCTCTGTAGCACAGGGACATCAACACAGCAGTCTGCAGGGTGTAAGGACAGTCCACAGTCCCTTTCTTAGAGGCCCTGGATGTGCTGCAGGGGGCTGCAGGCTGGACACGCTAGCTCTGGTAGTGACCACACAGTCTCAAGCTCGAAGTGGCCAGACCCCTCTCCCAGTCCAGAGCCTTTCCCCACACTTTGCTGGTCCCAGGTGCTCACCACATCCAGCTGCAGGCTGTGCTGCCTTGTCAGTCTCCAGTTTCTTGTGTTGCTTCTCTGTTCCTTTTGGCTCTGAGCACTGCCAGTCTGCTGCTCAACACAGGGTCTGCGCTCCTTGAGTTGTGTATGCCTGGCTCTGCTGCTGCAAAAACTGCCCCTCAGCACAGCTTGCTCCTCTTAGCAGTCTCTCAGCTCTCTGTTCCTTTTGCAGGACTTCTTCTGCACACAGCTTGCACTGCTCGGGCTGTCTGTGTCTGGTTCTGTCGCTGCAGGACTTCTTCACACAGCTTGCACTACTCTTTCAGCTCTCTGTTTGCTCAGAGAGAGCCAGAACAATCCCCATTTACAACCTGTCAGTCAGGCTGAGCTGGAGTGTTGACTGCTTTCCATTGTCTCTGGGGTCTGTCAGTCTCATGAACCCTTCCCCTTCTGAAGCTGGGAGCTGGCAAACCAAAAAACTCCCACAGAGTTTTAGTAAGGGGTAACAGTCCCCTTACATTGGTCCTGGCTCTCCTGGCTGCCCCCTGAGCGCTGCTGGCCAAAGGAGGCAGCAAGGCAGGAGAGGGGGGAGGAGCAAGTCCCGTTGAGGCCGACAGCTCTGGCTCAAGCCTCCAGCCCCAGCACAAAACCTTCAGCAGGGCCTGTGTGTCTCCCTCCTGCCCCTGCACATGCTCACAGGGGGGAAACGTGCCCCATGTTCCATCCCCGCGCCAGGCCTGGGCGACGGGCGACGGGCTCAGCCCTCGAGCAGCCCACAGGGCCTGTGAGGGACGGACTGAGAGCAGGGCCCCACTAACACCCCCTGTCCTGCCCCACTGGTCCGCGTGCAGCGCTGGCACGGGACAGACAGGAATGGCAGCCGGGACAGAGCAGCTTGGACTGACGGGCGAGTCTCACTTGCTGACCAGACTCCCGGGCGCTGGGCTCTGGGGACAGCCTGGGGGGGGGGGGGAGTGGGGAGGAGAGAGGGTGTGAAGAAATTCCAGAGGGGGGCATGAGGGTTTTCACAAATCAAAAAGCGGGGGGGAGTGATGCCGAAAAGTTTGGGAACCACTGCAAGGGGACAACCCAGCAGGGACCAAAAGTGAGTGCTGCAGGTGAGGTTTGAACTCACAACCTCAGCATGTCTCCTACAAGTACTGCCTTATAAGTACTATGCGCTGACCCATTGCACCACTGGAGCAGATATTTGCAGTGCTTCTTCAAAGTCCTTAGATTGAAAAAGTCAAGACGCACAAAGTGGAATTGAAGTTTCTGCTGAGCCCTTGTTCTTTCTTTTCACAGGCAGAGCCTTGGGTAGACACCTGGGACACTCAGGTCTCAGACTGGCCTCTGCTCTCCTGGCTTCCCTCCGGCTCCTTCATCGCTCAGGACTGTCTGGCTACGTCTACACGGCACATTGATTTTGGAATAAGCTCTTCTGGAACAGTTTATTTGAAAATAGCACGTCTACACTGCAGGGAAACTTCAAAATGAGTCCGAGGAGGCTTCCCTAATGTAGACATGTTACCTTGATTTTGAGCCCCATGTTGAATAACTTAGAATGGCCCTGGGGAGGGGATATTTTGAAATAGCAGAAGTAGAGCATGTACACAGGCCTCATTTTGAAATCGCTATTTCAGAATAGGCATTTTTCTGCATACAGTGAGGTCTACAGAAGTTGGAATCAGCCGTCCGTTATTTCAGAGTTATTTCAAACTAACGGAATTGCTGTGTAGACTCTTGCATTGTTATTTTGGAATAACGGCCATTGTTCCAAAAGAACTTTTCCGTGTGGACAGAACCTCTGTCCTGCCCCAGTTCTGCTGCTTTCAGGACAAACTCCTTGTTAGGACCAGTCACAATCTAGGGTCAGTGAGGGTCTGTCCCAGCTGAGATGTTACACAAAAGTCTCTTGTTCACTACCCACTTCTCAATACTGGCTGTAGACACTGCTCTCGCATGGGGGTATAGCTCAGTGGCAGAGTGTTTGACTGCAAATCGAGTGGTCCTTGGTTCAAACCCAAGTGCCCCCTGGGAGAGTGTTGATTCAATGAAGACATTCACCTGTCTTGGATTTCCATTGTATGTGAACTGTTTAAAGCTGTGGTCACCAACAGGTTGATGGCAAGGCGGTGAGCAGTGGCTTGCAAGGTGTCCTGTCTGCTCCTCCAGTGACAGTGGAGGCAGTGTGGGCTTCCTGGGGATGGACAGAAGTCCTGCAGCTCAGTGCCACGGTGGGAGATTCCAGAAGTGGAGTGCAGGGGGGAGTCAGCCCTGCAGGGGGTGCACTGGGGGGGGTTGGCCCCAGGCGGGCAGGCGCTGGTTTCCCTGGGGGGAGAATCCTGGGAGAGGCAGGGACTCGCTGGCTCCCCAGCTGCAGAGCTCTGCCCCCCCCCCCCCTCCCCATGTATCAGTGTAGATGAAATAGCAGGGATAAACCAGGCCATTTATTCATAGCTATAACACGTGATTGTAATGGCATGTTTGGCAGAATTTAAAAATAGAGTGTGTCAGAGGGGGGCTGGGGGCTGGGACAGCAAGTGACGGACAGGAGGAGCATAGAGGGGGCGGGGCTTCGAGGAAGGGGCGGGGCGGTTGATCTTCACCTGTTCGGGGTAGGGAGGCGGCAAAACCTCCCGCCGTTGCCCCGCAGCGATGTATCTGCCCCGCCCCCATCTGACACGTCACCGCCTCCACCCGCCCACTTCACCTCAGCGCCTCCGAGTCCTCCTGCCCCGCCCCCCCCCGCTCGGCGCTGACCGGAAGCCGAACCAGGCGCGCGGCGAGTAACGGCCCCAACGGCTCCTTCAGAATTCCCGCCACAAAGTCAGACGCCCAGGCGGGCGGGGCAGGGAGCGGCGGGCGGGACGCACTGAAAACCCGGCCGTCGCGCGGCAGAGGAAGGGGGGAGGGGTCGGACCGCGCGTGCGCGGCGGGTCACTGACTCCGGTCTGGGATCCGCGCCCGGGTTTAGCTCTGACCCGGAGCTGCCTGGCCCCGCCCCCGCCTCGCGCGATTGGGCGCCCGGGCCGGGCGGCAGCAGCGAATGCAGGGGGCGGGGCCGGCACCGCGTGTCACGACGCGGGGGGTTCCGCACGTGCCGCGGAGCCGGAGCGGGGGCGCTGCTGCGAGTTCGGCCCGACGGGGCCTTTCCCCGGGGTGAGAGCGGGGCGGGGACCTTGGTCTGACGGGGGGGCCCAAAGCGGGTCACAGCCCGTGTCACAAGGGGGCAGCTGGGGGGGCACAGAGCGAGTCTGGTACCTGGGGGGCTCTGTCTGAGCAAGGGGGGCAGCCGCCCCCTTGGGCCCATGGGCCTGAGCTTGTGGGGCCCGAGGGGAGGGGAACACGAGGGCCTGGAGCAGGGTCTGTGGCCGCTCTGGGTCCTGCCCTGGGGTGGGGGGGCCCTTATCACCCCCATTCTCCTCCCCACCTGGGGCAGTAGAACACCCTGTGGGGGGGCAGCCCTGACTTAGCCGCTGGGGGACACTGGCCCCCAAATGGGACCCTGGCTCTGCTGATGGTTAATGAGGGGGCGAGTCACGGGCCTCAGCAGCCCCCCAGTATTATTGGGGCAAAGGGGAACAGAATTTGATTGTGAAACAGGAGTAAATGGGGGGGATTAATCCCACTGCCCCTTCAGGGTCCCTCCCCAGTCCCTGCTTGCTGTAGGGGACACAGTCCTTCAGCTCCTGCCTACGCCTGTAAACGGGAGCAGCGCCGGCTTCTGGGTGCCCTAAGAAACCCCTGGCCCTGTAGCATCAGAGAGACTAGCAAAAAATCTGGAGAGTGTCATGAGCTTCCGTGGCACAGCCCACTGCCTCAGACAGCAAACACGGAGCAGTGGGCGGTGCCCATGAAAACTCGTTGATTTTTAAGCTTCTTTTAGTCACAGACTAACACGGCTCCCCCTTTTCACCAGGCAAGGTTCTGTGTGTCTGTAACTGCCTGGGAGTTTTCTTAGGTAGCTTGGTGCTTGTTTGGGGCATTTCTGAGGGTCTGACTTCTGTGGCGGTTTTTTAATTTCTGCATTTCCATCCAGCAAGTGTGATTGGCTCCGAGTTGTACAACCTGCTTAGAAAAAAATAAAGCAGCTTGAACAGGCTACGCTGCTTCCTCTAATTGGGAAGCAAAACCAACCTGCAGGGCAGGGTTGCAGAGGGGCCATGGCTTCTGGGAACCTGGCCAGGAGCTTCCAGGATGAGGTGACATCTGCCTGGAGTATTTCACAGACCCGGTGTCTATCGAGTGTGGGCACAACTTCTGCTGGGCCTGCCTCAGCCAGTGCTGGGGGGAGTCGGAGCCCAACTTCTCCTGCCCCCAGTGCAGAGAGACTATCCCAGAGAGACACCTGCGGCCAAACTACCAGCTGGGGAACCTCGTGGAGCTGGTGAAACGCCTGCGGCTCCCGTCAGGGCCAGCGCCCGAGGGGCAGCCAGGGTGCGAGAGGCACCAGGAGGCCCTGAAGCTCTTCTGCCAAGAGGATCAAGCCCCCATCTGTGTGGTGTGCGACAGGTCCCGGGCTCACTGCGCGCACACGGTGGTGCCCATCGAGGAGGCTGCCCAAGACTGCAAGGTAGGGACCAGACTTACGGGACAATTTCTCTGCAGCGCCAGAGCCCCCTGCGTGTTCTGACCTGCTCTGGGTAGAGCCAGGGGCCTGCCTGGGAACACGACCCAGCCACATGGAGCTGGGCCAGGCCCAGCAGTGCTGCTGGGCAGTTACCAAGGGCTGGAGAGGGGGGGGCCTGCTCCCCCTGCCTCACTGCTCCGTGGCGCTGTTCTTGCTGGGCACGAGCCAATGGCTCCAAGCAGCCCCCAGAGCCGCTGTCTGTGTTTGCAGGAGCAAATCCTGAGCCGCCTGCAGCGTCTGCGGGAGGAGAGAGACGCGCTCCGGGGCCTGGAATCCGACTGGGACGAGGAGAGCGAGAGGCTCCTGGTAGGTGCCCGGTCCTGCCCAGCCGCTTTGCATGGTGGGGGAGGAGCAGTGACAGCATCAGGCGGGTCTCTGTGCTGGCTGGTGTCTGGGTCCTTCAGAAGGTTAAAGGGTTTCCAGGGTTAATGCAGGGACACAGCTCAGGGTCACTTCAGTGTGGGGCGGCCTCCGCTCACAGCTACCTGGTATAAATCAAGAGTGACTCCACTGGGGTTCAGGTCAGGCTCCTCTGTTACCCTGGTGCTAGTTCCCACTGGAGTCGGTGGGGTTTGGGTCAGACTCTTGGGGGACGCTGGTGTTAGTTCCCACTGAGGTCAGTGAGTTCACCCCAGGCTGGCTGGGAGCAGCCTCTGGCTCTGCCTTTCTCCCATGGGGGGCAGGGGTGAGGCCTGTCAAACTGCTCTGTGTGCCCAGATGTGGCAGGGTCAGGCTGAGGGGAGATCTGTGCTGACCCCCAGGTGTGAGTGTCAGACACTCCAGGGATGCCAGCAGCTGGCTTGGGCCCCATTTCCCACGGCCTGGGCTGCACCTCAGTCTGTTGGTGCAGTGATGGGGGTTGGGGTGATTTTCGGTGACATTTTTGCCCTGGGACAAGCCCTGGGCCAGGCCCAGCCGGCCGGGCAAAGACACCGAGTGAAACGCTCCCTGCAGCTCGGACAAGGCCCTGCCACTTCTCACGGCCCCACTCACCCGTGACTCGGCCCCGCCCGCTCTGCGCCCCCAGAGGCAGACGGACGTGGAGCGACAGCTGGTGGGCTGGGAGTGCAAGCGGCTGCGGCAGTTCCTGGTGGAGTGAGAGCGCCTCCTGCTGGCCTGACTGGGGGAGCTGGACGAGGAGATTGGGAGGAGGAGGGAGGAACACGCCGCCCGCCTGGGCGAGGAGATTTCCCGGCTCAGTGCCCTGATCTCAGAACTGGAGGAGAAGTATCGGCAGCCGGCGCTGGAATTGCTGCAGGTGAGACGGGGGGGTCAGACACGCCTGGAGCCCAG
The DNA here is from genome assembly GCF_049634645.1 of Pelodiscus sinensis. Taxonomy (NCBI): domain Eukaryota; kingdom Metazoa; phylum Chordata; order Testudines; family Trionychidae; genus Pelodiscus; species Pelodiscus sinensis. The sequence goes on from NW_027466036.1 coordinate 747,347, forward strand.
TGCAGGGAGGGGTGCCCCTGAGTCACTGGGGGCTCACAGGGTAACTCTGGGGGGGGAGCAGGGCCCGGGGTGGCTTCAGGGCCGGGGCCCCAGGACTGCAGAGAGGCAGGAGTTTGAGCCATTGGGAAGACTGGTGAAAAGCTGCCCCCCTCCCCCCCGTGCAAAGCAGCTGGTGAAAAGGGCTTGGCTCTCCCTAGCACAGCCCTTCAGTGGGTCTCCCACCTGGGGGAGCAGCCTGTGGGGCAGGGGAGCAGTGTGACCTCTGAGGGGTAGGGGCCGGGCTGGGCCATGGGCAGTGACTCTCTGCTCTGTCTCCTTCCCCTCTAGGGTGTGAGAAGCGCCGTGAGCAGGTACGTCCGGGCTCCATCTGCCCCTCACCCCCTGTCATGCTGGAGCAGGCTCAGAGCCCAGGCAGTGACTCCAGCCCCAGCCCCCCACAATGGGCCTGTCTCACCCTCTGAACCCTGCCTCCTCTGTACCCACCGCCCTGGGGCCACTGCCGGGGTGTGATGCACCCTTGGAGGGGACTGCCCCACAGCTCTGGGCTGGGGAACCTCTCTGGGACCTGGCTGGTTCAGGGGGGTTATTAATAGAGCTGAGGCTGGTCATCCCAACGGCCCAGCTGGGACCCGGCCCCAGCTTTGGCATGGCCCATGGAGGGCCTGTGGGGAAAGAGCCAAGTGTCCCAGGCCAGGCCTCGGGGAGGTGGGAGTTTCCTCATCCGGAGCCCCCACCCCATGGAGAGTGACCCGGCCCCTGGGGGCTGAGCGGAGAAGCTGAGGAGTGTCTGGGCCTGGAGAATGGGCCCCTCTCTCAGCCCTGGGAGCGGCCCAGCCAGGTCCTAGGGGGGCACATGGGCCAGGCCAGGTGTGTGGGAGCTGGGCCTGGTGCTGCCCGGGCTGTTTTCCCTCTGGCTGGAGAGAGGCCCCCAGGCCTGGCCTGGCAGGAAAAACCCCCCTGAGCATCCAAGGTCCGGGCCCTGTGAGCTCTGCCTGTGGCCCAGCTCCCACCTGCTCCCCTGTCTGGCTTTGAGGGGCTGAGGCAGGAGGCCAATAACGCCCCTGTGTCTCTGCAGGGGCGAGGAGGCGACGTCGCCGCATCCAGCGCCCAAGTGCCCGGAGCTGGAGCGGAGAATCCGGGACTTCCCAGGAGAGAACAGTCTCCAGGGGGCCGTGACGGGATTCCTGGGTACGGGGCGGCGCTGCTGGGGGCTCCTCTCTCACTCTATGCAGGTGTGGGGAGGGGCGTGGAAAGGCCCAGCTGGGTCCCTGAGGCCCCAGGGTCTGCTCCTGGGGGGCTGGCGGGTTCCTGGGCAGGGGGAGCTGCACTGAGCAGAATGGCAGGATCCCAGAGGGACGTGGATGGTGGAGAACAGGCGCAGGAAGTGAAGGTGCCTCCCCCGCTGCCCCGGTCCCTGTGGCCGCCCCCTCCTGCTGCCAAGCAGAGTCCCCCAGCCCAGCCTGCGCGAGCCCAGGGGCAGGGAGGGTTTCTGGGGACGCTGGGAGCTGGTTGCCATGGGAGACGACGTCACAGACTCAGGACCCGAGTCCCAGCTCCCTGGACGTTCACGGAGCCTCCCTAACTGACACCAGCCGCACGCCTGGGCCCGGTGTCTGAACCCCTTGGGCCAGACGCTCAGAGCTGGGTAGGTGCCCAGTGAGTCACACAGGGGCCTGGCGGGAGTTTCAGCAGCCCCGGAGCAGCTTGGGCCCCGAACTCCCACTGGTGCCCATAGGAGTTGGGCACCACCCCTGTGGGGGTGCATGTGAAATCCCAGGGGCTGTGTGGCTGGGGGTGGAAACATCTGAGAGAAGCTGGCTCTGGGGCCTTGCTCCCCAGGACCCTCTGGCAGCGCGGGGCAGAGCTGGGCCGTGAGCCCTGGGCACTGCCCCCCCACTGACGGGTTTTTCTTTTCCCTTCCAGGGGCGCTGGCTGCGGAGAGAGGTGAGGATCCTGGGGTGCTGCCCTAGCGCCGGGCACAGCAGCTTCTGGGAGCCTGTTCCCCCACCTGGAGAAGCCCCATGGCTGGGCGGGTGTGAGGGAATCGGCGCAGGGGGGAGTCCAGCCGGGGAGCATGGGACAGAGCAGCCGAGGGGAGTCAGAGGCTGTGGGGAGCCAGGGCAGAGCTGGGGGTGGTGGAAGGAGCCAGGACATCCCTGCTCCCGCTCCGGGGGGCTCTGCGGTGGGAATTCTCACCTCTCTCTCTCCCTCTCTGCTTGTTCCAGGACTCAGGCGAGCCCGAGGATTCGCAGGTAATTGGCTTTGCACTGGTGTCGGTGACGCCATCTCCCGCTCTGGGGAGTGACTGGCTCCCGGAAGCCCCCCCTCCCCCCCCCCCCCCCGCCTCCGGCACTGTGCCAGTGCTTCAGGCCTAGGAGATGGCCCGGCCCTTGGGAGAGCAATAACACCAGACCCTTGGGCTCACCCCAGTGCAGGGACCCCACAGGCAGGGGCTGGGAGTCGGGGGGCCTCACACACCCTGCTGGCAAAGCTGGATCCTGGGGAGGGGCTGGGGGGTGTTATGGAGCCGGGTTGTGACTCCAGAGCTAAGGCCAGGAGCCGCTTCTCACCTGAACCCTCTCATCCCCCCTCGGTCTGGGGCAGGAAGCGGCTTCCTGGCAGGGTCCCCTTGGCGCTCTGCAGCCTGGGGAGAAAACTCCGGGCGTGTCCAGCCAGTGGGGCTAGGCCCAAGGCAAATCCAGGGTCTGTCTTTGGGCCCTGTCTCCTGTTTAATTCAGCTTCATTTTTGCACACGAGGTTTTTGCGCAAAAAGGCACCATCTAAACATCTCCTTTTATGCAACAGTCTCTTGTGCAAAAAGCGGCTGCTCGTTAATTATGCAAATGAGGTGTGGCAGTATTCCATGCTTTGCCTCATTTCCATATTTCTTGCACAAAACAGCGCAGTAGCCAAGGGGTTTGTCTGCTCGGCCCAGGGCAGTGAGTCTCCAAGCCAGGGGGAGCACACAACAGAGGGGTGGCTGTGTCAGCACAGGCCGGGCGCAGGCCCTGATACCTGGGGGGGCTCAGTAGAGAAGGTCGTGTGAGAACAGCCCCCAAGCTCTTCAGGGCTATTTAGTGCTGGGGCACGAACCCCATAACCAGTGTCTGCCCCTCCCGGCTCTGGCACGCGCTGCCCGCCTGTGTAGCCAAACCTGCCATGTCTGCAGAGCCTGGTGTGAGACCCCCAGCACGTCTGCCTCCGGGCTGGACGAGGGGAGCCAGGAGGGTGTCTGGGGCAGTTGCTAGCTGCCCCCCTGGGCTCTGGGAGGGGCTCTGTGGCCAGTGCCGGTGCTAGGAGATGCCGGGGCAGCGGCAGAGGGTCTGTGCCGCTCACAGGGCCCAGGGGACACGTCGCTCTGGGCAGAGAGTTCAGGCTGGAGCCGAGTCTCTGGCAGCCCGGTCTGTGGGCTGAGATCAGGGCTGGGGGGATTTTCCTGGCCAGGGCACATTTCACAGCTCGTGAGGGAGCCACCAGAGGGAGCCACTCTGGAGTGTCCAGCTGGTGCCCTGAGCCCAGCCTGCCCATCGCCACAAGGGGCTGGGGCTGGGGACAGTCCCTCCCTGCCAGTCACTGGTCCAGGGCGCCTCAGCTGCCCAGAGTCCAGCCCCCAGCCCCAGCGACCTGCAGTTACTGACCCATAACTCAGTGAGGGGAGGGGCACGGCCCCGGGACAACAGTGTCTGAGGCCGTGGGAGCCGGGTTCCCTTGCACTGATGCAGCTGCCCCCGTGCAAACCCCCAGTGCAACCACATGGGTGTGAACTGGGACTGGCCCCCAGGTGAAGGGGGCAGGAAGTGGAGAAATGGCCACTCCCTCATACTCCACTCATTGGCAACAGCCCATTGGTTTGCAGTTGCACCCCCCTCCCATCCCCTGCTGCCCTGCCCCTCCTTTCAAGTAGGAATAAGGGATCTTGCGGAAAAGGGTTTATTTTCCGCAAGATCCCGTCTAGACTGGCGCTTTTCTCCGGCAAAACCCCGAGCCGGAAAAAAGCGGCAGCCATGTTCATGCAAATGCCGTGGGGGATATTTAAATCCCCCGCGGAATTTGCAATTCCAAAGTGTCTCATTAGCATCCCTTTTCCGGAAAGGGGTGCCAATGTAAACACAGCCTTGGTGTTGAGAGATCCCCTCCCCCAGGCAGGCCCAGCCCAGCCCTGCTGCTGCCCGTCACTCAGACACTAAAAGGGTCCCAACATTTCCTGGCCCCACATGGCACCTCAGTGGTTTGTGCCCAGCCCCAGGCAGAATGGATCCCGGGCAGCCCAGCTCTGGGCCAGGCCCCAGGCAGGGCAGGCGTGTCCCTGGCAATACAGGCTGGGCCTGGTGGCTCCCTCACGAGCTGTTGGAGGTGGGAGGCTCACTCGCCCTACTTACAAACTAGTGGGTTGGCAGCCAGACTAGCCCCACCGGCATAAACAGCAGCCGGGAGAGCTCGTCCGGGCCCTGCTGACACACCCGCCCTGCGCGCTCAGGGGAGAGTCAGGAGCTGCCCAGCGGATCAGCAGAGCGTTCACATGGCCACAGCCCGTGTGTCTCCTGGGCGCGCCGCAGTGCACGTCATAAAATGTATTCCGCACACGGCTAGGCACAGTTGGAGGGAGCACTGGTGTACACCCCCCGGGGGTCCTAGGGAAATCCCGGCTGGAACCTGCCCCTCCCTTCACCCCCCTCTGTCCTCATGGTGCCTGTTCCTCTTGCCCCCATGGTCTCCCTACTGCCCTTCTCATCTGCCCCTCCCCTTCCCTCTCACAGCATCAGCCTGTCCCCTCCCTCCCCCACCCCGACACCTTCCCATCCTTCCCCTGCTCCTCCTGCCCTTTCCCTTCACTGTCTCCCCTTGGCCCCTGATAGCCCAGGTGCCTGCTCCTCCCCCTGCCCCATTGCTGCCAGCCCGTCTGCTCATCCTCTGCCCCCCATTCTTTACCCCTCCCCTGGTACCTCTCTAGCCCCCTGGCTCCACCCTTCCCTCACCTCCCCACCCACTGAGGATCAAACTGTCCATCCCATCCCCATCTGCCCTGGTGCCTTGCCCATCCCTGTCCCCTGACATTTACTCTCCCTTGCTCTCCCCTTGGTGCTTCCGCTTTTTCCTCCTGCCCTGCTCCCTCCCCTCAGCACAAGCCCGTTTCCTCTCCCCACCCTCACCCCTGCTGCCTGCCTCCTCCCCTCACACTCCTTCCACCTTCCCCTTAGTTCTCCCCTGCCCCTGTCCTCTGTGTCCCGATCCTGCACCTCTCTTCCCCCTCCAGCCCCTGGTACCAGCCCCTCTGGTCACTGCTTCTCTGCCTCCCTGAGGCCCCTCTCTGCCTTCACCTCCGTCAGAATCATAGAACTGGCAGGGACCTCGAGAGTCATCGAGTCCAGTCCCCTGCCCTCATGGCAGGACCAAGCACCATCCTGACCAGCCCTGACAGGTGTGTGTCCAACCTGCTCTTCAATATCTCCAGGGGTGGAGACTCCACAACCCCCCAGGCAACTTATTCCAGTGTTTCACCACCCTGACAGGCAGAAAGTTTTTCCTCATGTCCAACCTCAACCTCCCTTGCTGTAGTTTCAGCCCATTGCTTCTTGTCCTGCCCTCAGAGGCCAAGGGGAACAATTTTTCTCCCTCCTCCTGTGACACCCTTTTAGATACTTGAAAACTGCTCTCATGTCCCCTCTCAGCCTTCTCCTTTCCAAACTAAACAAGCCCAATTCCTTCAGCCTCCCCTCCTAGCTCATGTTCTCTCGACCTTTCATCATTCTTGTTGCTCTTCTCTGGACCCTCTCCAATTTCTCCACCTCTCTCCTGAAATGTGGACACAAGACTCCAGCTGAGGCCTGATCAGAGCAGAGCGGAAGGACGACTCCTCGTGTCTCACTCACAGCGCTCCTAGGAATCTGCCTCCCTGGTGCCTGCTCTTCCCTTTGCCCCTCGGCCTGCTGGGGGTCTCCTCCCTGGGCCTCCTTTTGGGTCCTGTGGTGTAGGCCCCACCCCATCTCTGCCGCACTGGTGCCCACATCTCCTCCCCCCTCTGCCTCCCTAGGGCCTGCCCTTCCCCACACCCCTCTGTCTGCCCCTGTGCCCTTCTACCCCCTGGTGTCCACCCCTCCCTCTGCCCTCCTTACATCTGCCCCTCCCCCCCAGCCCTCCTGGGGACTGCCCCTCCCCTCACCCTTCTGTCCCCTTGTGCCTGCTACTCTTGCCCCACATTGGCCCTATGGTTGCTCTCTGCCCCATCATTTGCCCCTCCCCTTTCCTCTCCCAGCATTACCCTGCCTCTCCCCTCATTGACAGCTTCCCATCCCTCCCCCGCTCCTCCTGCCCTTTTCCCACTCTGTCTCATCACCGGCAGAGGGGCCCTGACTCCCCTCAGACAATAACACCCCCCCGCACAGCGATTAACGGGGGGGGGGGGGGGGGCAGGTTAATTTCCCCCTGACCCCAGGGACCCGCCCCTGCCCCCGGCCCTGACTCTGTGACTCTCTCCCCAGTGGACGTGACACTGGATCCAGACACGGCAAATTCCAAACTCGTCCTGTCTGAGGATCGGAAAAGTGTGAGACTTGGAGACACGCACCAGGATCTGCCCGACAACCCCGAGAGATTTGACCCTTGTATCTTTGTCCTGGGTGCTGCAGGCTTCATAGGCAGGAGGTGTTACTGGGAGGTGGAGGTGGGAGACAAGACAGGCTGGACTCTGGGGGTTTGCAGGGAATCTGTGAACAGGAAGGGGAAGGTCATATTCACACCTGGGAACGGATACTGGGCCGTGTGGCTGAGGGACGGGGGATACAAGGCCTGCATCTCCTCCCCGACCCCCCTCCCCGTGAGCACCAGGCCTAGGCGGGTGGGGGTTTTCTTGAACTACGAGGCGGGTGAGGTCTTGTTTTACAATGTGACTGACAGGTCCCATCTCTTCACCTTCACCGGCACCTTCTCTGGGACGCTGCGCCCTTTCTTCTGTCCCGGTCTCAACGCCGGGGGCACCAACGCGGCTCCCCTGACCATCTGCCCGGTGCCGGCCCTGGCGGGAGGGAATCCTTGCCCCTGACAGTGACCCTGCGGCACCGACTGGCCCTTCCTCCCAGGGGCAGGGCTTGGATACTGCAGGTACCTGGATGTTTTGTGCCAACCAGTCACTGCCCCTTTCCCTTTGCAACTGGAGCTTCCACTGGAAAACCGGACACCTGGCAGCCCAGCCCAGGCTGGGTGAATGGGACCCCCTGGCTGGAAGGAGCCAAGGCTGCTTTCCATCCCCTGTCCCGGGTTTACTGCACCCAAGCACAGGGTGAGGCTGGTAAGAAACACGGCCAGACAGTGGGTGGGGTTTGCTGCCCTCACCTTGCCCCATCCCCTGGGCCAGGGTGCGCAGATGGTACGGGACGGGGGAGGGGACCTCACTTCTCTGTTTTCTACTGCTGTGAAATCTCAATGTCAAACATGAAAGAAAAAATGTCTTCTAATTTAGAAGCCTGTCACTGTAACAAGGTGTCAGCACAACATTTTCCTTTAAATTTCAACAGTTTTTTTTATTAAAAATCAATTTTTAGAAATGGAATTATTGACCTTTTTCTTCCCTCATGTCTATATCAACATCTGACAGGTTTACATTTGTATATATCGTGTGTATTTCAGCTGTGGCACTTGAAGAAATCCAAAACATTTCACTGAACCCAATTCATTATGGCATTGTCCAACTGTTCAGTGACAATGTCCATGTGTCATAACCAGCACAGCGACACATGTGTGTGACTCTCCCTCACTCTCATCTTGATTGGCTCTCTCTAGACAGCAGAGCACATACACCCCATACAGCGCTGCACCTTTGAACATTCATAGGTGAAAAAACATAGAACGAATTAACCAATCTCGTTTGTAACATTCTTTGAACTTCTGGCTGCATTAATTCCTGCGATTTTCAACTTTCTAGCCACATATCATTGGTAATCAAGATATAGCCCCTCCCTGCTCCTGCATCATTTAATATCACTCCTTCCTCAGTCTGCCATCCTGCCTTCCTCGCCATAGAAATCTCTGCTGCAATATCCTCTTTTGTTTATTTTTCTGTAGAAATATTATTTGCAGTCAGTGTCCACTGTTGATTTCAGAGCAGCATTGGGCTCTTCATGTCCTTGGTTTTAAAAACACAACAAATACAGTTTGGTAAAGAAACAGAGAAGGGATCCTTTTACCGAGTCTTCACAGATTAACTTAATTGTATTAACGGCGCTGGCATGTACTGACTCATAACATGGAGTGTGGTGAAGCTTTCTTCCCAGGCATAAAGCAACTGAAAAGATGATATTTTTGTTTGTCATACATTTAGGGGATGTCTGCACAGCAGTGTTATTTCAGAATAACTGACTTTATTTCGAAATAACACGCGCATTGCAACAGCGAGCCGTTATTTTGAAGTAATGTCGACCTAGGGGGACCGTGTCTCTCATGGTGGTGGTTTGCTAGGCCAGTGTGGACACCTCAGGCGTTAGAGGCGTGGGATCCAATTCACTGCGCAGTCACAGGCCAGGGTAGGCGAGGCCGAGCTGGTTATTGCAAGGGCCACAATGAGATTTACTTGTCCTCAGAAAATATACCCTGCACTCGAAGGGGTGGTCTACCCTGGCCGAGGGACAGCGCTGAAAAATGCCGGGCAGCGTTCCCTCTAAGGTGTGCGCCAGTACAGCCACACACAAAAAATGACCCACCCACCCCACCTCCACAGAGGTGAGTGACGTGCTCTGGTGGGTGGGGCCTGCTCTGGTCTCTTGGAGAGGGTGCCGTGGGGGGTGCAGGGCTTTCTCTGGTAACATCCTGCATGTTGTGGCCACATGGCAGGGGGAGGTGGGGAAAGGGCCTGTGCCGAGGCCACGTGGTGAGGAGGGCTTGCTCTGGAGGCTGAGGCTTGCTTTGGGAGCTGGCCACTGCCACGTGGCTGGGGGGAGGCTGCTCCAGTGGGGAGCCAGGGCCTGCCACATAGTGGGGGCCACAGCCTGATCTGAGGGCCTGCTGCAGTCATGTAGCATACGGATGGGGTAGGCAGGATCTGCTCTGGCAGCCAGGGCCCTGGTCTGGTGGCTGGAGGCCTCCACCAAGGCCAGGGGTGGGGGGATGGGGAGGCTGCTCCAACGACTAATTCCAACACTTTCCCAGGGCTGGAGCTGGGCTGCGGTGCAGCTGCTCCTGGGGCTGTGCCCTCCCACCCCCCCGTACCTCTTCTCTCAGAGCCCCCTGGCTCCCAACTCTCTCCCCTCCAACTTTCTCCCCCAGGTGGGAGCTCACAGCCTAGGGCATCCTAGGAGTTTGCTGGGAGGCTTCCCCAGCCAGGCTGAGTCGGCTCTCCTGCTCCCTGGGTGAGAGGAGTCACCGCATGGTCAGCTCAGCTCTAGCGGTGAGTTCGGGGCTGCTGCCTGCTGTGTGGGTCTGGATGCTGGGCTAGGAGGTTATAGTTTGAATTTTGGTGCAGTTGTGTGGCCTGCACCTTGAGCCCTGCACCCCTTTGTGGTGAGGGGAAATTCTGGGACCGAAGCAGCCTGGTTCCTGCCTGAAGAGGATCCCTGCGAGAAGAGAGCAGCCCCTCTGCAGTGACCGAGTCATCTCTCAACCTGAGGTCATTCATAGAGTGTGTGAGTGCAGCAACTCAGCCTGGCTGGGGAAGCCTCCCAGCAAACTCCACAAACTGGGACTCAACAGTGGAGACATAACACCCAGCTGAGGGATCCTGCCTTCCGGTCCCTAGAGGCTAGTTCTCAGGGGGAACCCTGCATGCAGGCCTGGGGTTCACTAGCTCCCACACAGCCAGCTTCCCCTTCCCTGGCTGGCTCCAGACTCCCGCCCACAATGGTCTCTCCTTCCCCCTGGGAAGGGCATCTCACTCCCTATGGGTTGCCGGGAAGACTCTGTCCCTGGTAGGGAGGGGGAGCCAAGGCAAACTCAGAGCCTCTCCCTGAGCTGCCAGCAGACAAGGCCCTGGGAATCTAAGTCATCTCCTTGGGGTTACAGATGTGTTTGGATAATCTCATGTGACCTTACCTGGGGCCAGCCAGCTAAGCAGGAGGGACAGGGCAACGTTTCTCCTTCCTCTGCCGGGGAGGGAGCCAGCTCATTGCCATGAGCCCACACACAGCTGGGGCAGGGTCTGGAGAGGTGACGCAGCTGAATGGCAGAAACAAGGAGAGCAGAGTGTCAGCTACCAGCTGAGAACCTCAAGCATGTGGCAGTGTGATGGTGCCATAGTGGAAGGGGCAGGGTTCCGGATTTTACGTCCTATAAGCTGAGTTCCAATCTCAGTGGGGCTTGCTAGTGAAATGTTGGCTTGTGTCAATCCTTGAGAATTGATCTTCTTGCCCCTCTCACTCAATTCTACATTCTCGATGTAAGGACTTTGGAGAAAACTCTATTCCAGTGGTGCAATGGGTCAGTGCACAGTACTTATAAGGCAGTGCGCATAGGAGACATGCTCAGGATGTGAGTTCAAACCTCACCTGGAGCAGTGGTTTTCAGTCCCTACTGGGCTGTCCCCTTCCATTGAACTCTGTAGGAGCTGGGATTCCAACTCAGAGGAGACTGTCAGTCAAAATTCCCCCTTCACAGATTATGGCCTCATCAGAGTGAATGGTGGGTGGCCAGGATCTAAGGCCAAGTGGTCTCCAGGGTCTTGTTGCCCATCTTCTCCCCTTACCTGTCATCAGCAGCAGATGCTGTCCCTTTCAGCCATTGGGTCAGCTCTGGCAGGGAGGCAGGAAATGGGACAAAGGAGCCAGACAAGCTGAGGGAGGTGGGAAATTCTGATCTCTGCATCTCCCCATGTGAGGGTTTGTCTACACGTCATTCCTCTTCCCAGAGAGCAATGCAAATTCAGCTGAGTGACATTGCAAATGAAGTGGGGATTTGCATAATCATGTCTGGCCGCTATTTCGAAATATGCTAGTTTGAACTAACAGGCGCTGTCTAGACACAGTTCTTTGGAAAGAAAACCCTTCTTTCAAAATCACCCTTACTCCTTATGAAATGAGGTTTAAGGGTTAGTTCTGACGAAGGGTTTTCTTCCACAATAAGCGTATCTCAACAGCGTTTTGTATTGCAAAATAAAGTATTTTGAAATAGCACCGGTCTGTGAATATGCAAATGAAGTGCAGGATATTTAAATCCCAGCTTCATTTACAATTTTGAGTGTCTACATTTGCATCCCTCACAGAGTCTCTGGGCGCTGACACTCCCAGAGAATCACAAGGGCACTTGGCACTGCCGGAGTTCCAGCAATTGCAGTCAGAGCCCTGCCTTGCCAGTGCCAGGCACAGCAGCCTCTGCACCTGCTCCAGGTTTCCTTCTTCCCAACATTCCTCCCCAATCAGCCTTTTCATGAACCAGCAGTTCCATGGGTGGCCAGGGGAGGCCTCTCCTGTCTCCCAGAAGGGGACAGGAAAACATGAACAAAGGCTACAACAAGGCACCACTGGGATTTGAACCCAGGATCTTCTACTTACGAGGCCGATGCTTTAGCCACCTAAGTCATGGTGCCCTTCTTGACTACATTCCCCACTATAGAACTTTTCCAGGATAACTTTTGTATCTGGGAAAAACTCTGCCCTGTCCATGGAACAGGTCAACTTTTTCAGATCAGTTTCCAAAAAAGTGGGCGTGTTCTTTCGGAAGCCCTGTATTCCTCATTTTATTAGGAATAAGGACTCTTCTGAAAGAGGAGGTTTTCCCCGCATTTGGGCCCGTGTAGAATGGGGCCTGAGTGCTGCTGGTTTGTCCATGTTGGCCCGTCTACAAGTGTCAGGGCCAGTGCTCCCCCAAGCGAGTGGCATCGCAGAAGAACCCAGGAGCACAGGGGAGCTTCCCATGCAGAAGGACCCCTGAGCTAGATCCATTCACATCACAGCAAAAGTAAAATAGCTGGGTTCTTCTCATGGGTCTTTTCTTGTTTCAATGTCTCCAGGGGTGCAGAAGGGGCAGACCCAAAAGAACCAAACCGGTCGAGTGCATCTTGGTCCAGCCTCTCACTTGTGCTGCTCCCTCTCCCAGACTGTTCCTACGCCCAAGACAATAGCTCCACACCCAATGGATGGGTTAGCAGAGGCCAGGGGGCAATAGGCAGAGTCTGGCAGCTGCTGGGACCAGATCTGAGGGCATCAGGGGAAGGAGCAAGAAACACAAACTCAGCCCCCTGCGTCTCTAGCCAGGCTGGTAGGTTTCCTGGCCCCAGCTCATCTGAGCCAGCCAGATGAGAGACCGAGCCCCAGTGGGCATTAGACACCCAGCAGAAGGCACAAAAATCTCTTCTCACCAGCCTGAGAACAAGAAACCTAAGGCAGGAGGGTTTTGCAACAACCAGCCTAGGAAAATCCCACTGACAGTTGAACTCAGGTTGCAAAGTTCACAGCCCTGAGCGCTGCCCCTTGCAGCATGGGACAAACAGCTGATGTTTTTGGTGGGCACCTGGGGCTCTCAGCTCTCAGGCTGCCTCTGCTCTCCCGGCTCCCTCCAGCTGCCCCATCCCAGCTGCTTGTTTATTTTTGCTTTAACTTAAGTACCAGCTCTAGTAGAAGCCGTGTGACACTCTCCCCCCCCCCCCATCACGGCATGGACAGGTCACAGCCCCCAACCAGACTCTGAAATGGCTCCCTGCATTTCCCCGGCCCCATGGGACTGGCAGGAAAGAGGCCCAGGGCCAGGCTAGAGCCAGGGGAAGCAGGAAGCAGGGAGATCCCCAGTCTATACAGCTCCTTTTTGTGCAAAAGCCTTTTGTGCAAAAACGGACCCCAATTAATTATGCAAATGAACATGGCAATATGCTAATCTGTGCTACATTTGCATGAGGTTTTGCGGAGGAGAGATGCAGTATGGAGATAGCCTAGGGGGTAGAGAGCCATGAAGTGACATAGACTCAGGAACAATCCCTGGGCTGCAATTCTTAGTTACACACAATAAGAATAATTCACCAGCTCAGACGTGATTTCTAATCCGCCAAATAAGGAAAATAATAAAACCTGATGGACTAGGGCAGTGGTCCCCAGTGCGGTGCCCGCAGGCGCCATGGTGCCGGCTGGGCCATTTATGTGGCCTGCGGAGCAATCTGGGCTGGCCCGGGCATGCGGCAGGTGCCAGCCCCAGGAGCATGGGCGGCCCCTACCCGGGGTCACAGCACATGCCGGTGCCGGCCCCAGGCACACGGTGCCTGGAAAGCCCCTGCCTGGGGTCACAGCACATGCTGGTGCCAGCCCTGGCTCCGGGGTCATGGCACAATCTGGTGCTGGCTCCGGGCGCGTGGCACATGCTTGGCCCCGCCCCCAGGCACATGGCCCATGAGCGGCCCCGCCCTTGGAGGCGCGGTGCGTGAGCGACCCTGCCCCCAGGCACCCAGCATCCCCAAAACATTGGGGACCACTGGACTAGGGAAACTTTTTTCTACCCACACATTGCAGGAAGTCCAGTTGTCTGCAAGTCGAGACTGTGTGGCCTAATGGATAAGGTGTCTGACTTCGGATCAGAAGATTGAGGGTTCGAGTCCCTTCACAGTTGCGTTTACCTTCCTTTGTCTGTGCTCATGGATCCTGATGTTGCTGCCCTGGAAAGGTCCTATGTGACAATGTGGTTTTTCTATAACCCCATTAGAAGGCCTGTAGTTCTAAATTATGGGGGAAATTGCGGGGTGTGGGGGTTACTGGCTTGTGAAAGCAGGATTGGTGGTGCCAGGAGAGAAGTGGCAGCCTGGCCCCGGGGGGTGGAGCATCAGCCAGCAGGGAGGGGGTCTGATCAAGGCACAGAGATCCTGAATAAACATTGAAAAGCCTTTTAAATATCCCCGCTGCTGCCAGTGCCAGTGAGGTTTAAGGCGCTGCCATGTGTCGGAATGGAGAGAGCCTGATGCATTCACCATCCGGAATGAAAATATGGATACAAAATTCCAAAGATGGTGTCGGCTTTCTGAAAATAAACGAGCCCCTTTCCAGTACACGATGTGGTGGTACAGGGTTTATTGGATTACTCTGGTTCTGCTGGTGGAAGCAGGGCTGGCTGGGGGAAGGGGGGAGCAGTGGGGCTGGCTGGGAAAGATGGGGGGGAGAACTGATGGGAGGAAGCAGGGCTGGTGTGGGCAGCAGGGCTGGCGGGGGTAGATCAGGAGGAGAAGTGGGGGAGAACCGCCAGGCCGACAGAGGGTGGGGGTGAGCGGGGATGTCCAGGGGGAAGCAGGGGGAAGAGAATCGGCCGGCGGGGTTTGGGACTGATCCGGGCGCATGCAGATCCTGGGGCGCTGCCCGTCCCGTGCATGGTCCTGGCGGAGCACGAAGGAGTCTGGCCTCCTAGATTCCATTTTGCCACCCCCTCGAGTAGTGTTGTTTGTCTGTGTGATAGTCTGGTTTGGATCTGTTTCTGTCTGCTAGATAATTGATTTTGCTAGGTGTAAATCAGCTAAGGCGGTGGGGTCTGATTGGTTAGGTCATCCTGTTACAGTATGTTCTGATTGGTTAGTGAAATTATACTAAAATAATTGGTTAAGGAAGAACTAAGCAGTATTGAGTTTCTCTGTATAAACTGGGGTCCAAGAAGGAGACCAGCAAGAAGAAGGAAAAGAGAAGACCTTGAAGCAGAACTCACCTCCAATGCAGCCTAAGACCAGAACAGCCAGGACTCCTCTGCACTACAGTTTGCTGTGTGAATACTGTGGTAGGTGACATTGGGAAAGAGCCCTGAGTGAACCTCTTGGGTCACAGCTGGTGGAACAATGAGGTAAGATGAATGAGTGGGGAGTTGTCATGAAAGTTGAGACTGGTTTCCCTGACTGGGAATCAAACCCAGCCCACAGCAGTGAAAGTGCTGAATCCTAACCACTAGACCACCAGGGACACATGAATAACCATCTTTCCTTACCTGCACTAGCCTTTCACAGGCCACTTTCTGTCCCCTTCAGGACACGGGTCCATTTTCCATTGCCCAGAGGGGACAAAACAGAAACCAAACAGAACATCAGAACAGCCAGACTGGGCCATGCCAGTTGCCCAACTAGCCCAGGATCCTGTCTCACAACAGCAGCCAATCTCATTGCCCAGTGGGAATCCTCAGGACAGACAATAGTTCAGTGATCCCTCCTGTCGCCCATTCCCAGCTTCTGGAATACACCAGCTAGGGACACCTGCCCTGTCCATCCTGGTTAAATGCCAGTGATTGACCTTTCCTGCATTCAATTATCCAGTTCTGTTTTGGACCTTCTTGTAGATTTCACCTTCACAACATCCTCTGGCAAGAAGTTCCACTGGGCGCAAAAATGCTCCCTTTTGATTTATTTTTAATTTGGTTACTTACCAGTTTCATTCTCTCACCCAGGATCTTGAGTAGGAGAAAAAAAAATCTTATTTGCTTTCTGCACCCCTGTCATCGTTATGTAAACCTCTGTCCCGTCGCCTCCTTGCTTGTCCCTTTCCCAAGCTGAGAAGAAGGAGTTCCATGAACTCCTGGGAGCTGCTGTTCCAAAAAAGAGGCATTTCCTGTGGCAAAGATGGCCGAGACCAATCCCCTACACAGAGCCCCAGAAAATACCAATGGACACTGGGCACTTGTAAAGCTCCCTCTCGGGCAGCGCTACGGAATGGATCCGGCTGGCCATCGGGCTGACTAACCCATCAACAGACGAGTCCCCGTGAGACTTCTCAGCCCAAGTGCAGAGACTGTGGAGTCTCCCACTCCCAGCCCAGTGGCAGAGGGGCAGCGCCCTGAGGAGGCGGGTCCCAAGGCAGCAGAGACCTTTAAAGGGAGCGGAGACGTAAGGTCAGAAGGAAGGAGAACAAGTCACCTCTTCTCACGTGAGATGTGGTGGGAAACTACCAGATCTGTTGCAAGCCGAGCTCCAAGGGCTGGTTCTTGCCCTGGTGGCTCCTTGCAGGGCCTGGCTTGAGAAGCGCCAAGGAGCCGTGTGTGGCCAGGAGAAAGGGGGCAGAAGGAACGTGGCTGAAGGAGCAGGGTGGGGGAGTAGGAACAAGGGAGGGTGTCAAAGGAAGCGGGGGGTGCTGGGTGGTAAGAAAGCCAGGAGAACGAGGTGGCTGGGGCCTGGGCATGAGGCAGGACATTATGTAGTTTTGTGTCCCCGTGCGGCAAAAGCACCAGCCACACTGCGCCAAAGGTGAACAGCCACAGTAGTGGCACTTGCAGGGTTGGTCCTGGACTGAGTGGCTGCAATGACCTGGTCCAAGGCAAGGCATCTCTGAGAAGTCTCAGCCCCAGCCCTGCCTCCTCCCATCTCAGCCTAACCTGTTTCACTGTCTCCCACATGCTCCTGAAAGCCAGCACACAGGCTGCCCAGCCCTGCACCAGGGGCAGACCCTGGAACCAGGGGCACCCACAATAAGAGAAGACCCTGCGTTTCTACCTGGCTTTGAACCAGGGACCTTTTGCGGGTTAGGCAAATGTGAGAACCACTACACCACACAAACACACGTAAAAGGGGTTTCTGCTGCTGCACTTAAACTTGGGCAAATATTCGGTTGCTAACCCTTTGGCCAACAGAGATTGCTGCAGGGCAAAGGAATTCCCTGTTGTCAGTTTTGTGGCCTCAGGAAGGGACCAAACGGAAGGAGGCCCGGCCCCAGCCTGGGGACTCCAACCTAACCCCTGAGAAGCTGCTGTGCCTGGCACTGGCAAGGCAGGGCTCTGACTGCAATTGCTGGGACAGGGGAGCCAGCGCCACAGACCCTTGTGATTCCCTGGGGGTGTCAGGGCCCAGAGACCCTGCAAGTGCCACCTCTGCAGCTCCTGCAACTGTGGAGAGTGACTCTCGTCCCCCCTCCCTTGGGATGGGCAATGGCAACAGGTGGCGGAGCTGGGAGAGAAGTCCCAGAGAGCAGCCCCATGACTAAGCTGGCCAAGCAGCTGCTGGGTGTGGGGGAGGTGAGGGAGGCAGCCCCCAGTGGTGCCTGGCCAATGTGTCTGCTCTCCCTGCCATCCCTCCCTACGTTGCCGGAGTTGGCCATGTCCCCACAGCAGGAAGCCGAAGGGGACAACCAGCAGAAGTGCAGGATGGTGGTGGGGGGGCCACTTTCACACCACAGGTCACACCCATTGTATTAGCTGTTGGTCCCATGCTGTAAGCAGCACTCAGGACTCTGAATCCTGCAATCTGAGTTCAAGTCTCAATGGGACCTGCTGGGGCTCAGCTGGTTGGTACAAGGTGCAGGTGCTTTGGCTTCCATGCACTGAGGTTCAACAAAGAGGGTTTTGTTCCTCTTGCTGGGTGTCTGAGGCCACTGGAGCTCCATCTCCAGACGGAGCAGGCGTGTGGGAGGGGTCTGATGCCATCACAGCTGCAGGGCAGGTCACCCACCTTACCCCTGAGCTCAGAGGAGGCTCTTGAGCAAGAAGGAGTGTCTACACTGCCCCTTCTTGCACAAGAAAAACCCTCTTGCGCAATGCCGTTCTTCCTGAAAAATAATAGGTGTAATGGCATTGCGCTAGAGGGTTTTTCTTGCGCAAGAATGGGCAGTGTAGACGCTCCTTCTTGTGCAAAAGCTTCTTTTGAAAAAAATGGTGGCATGCAAATGAGGCTCGGCGATATTCCACGCTTAGCCTCATTTGCATATTACTCGTGCAAGAAGCCACGAGTGTAGACAGCCTGGGAGTCAAAGGTGTTGTCTGGGTCCATAGAATAGAACAGTTTTAGCAGTAAGACTGCAGAGGGCACCCTGGCTTAGCTGCCTTATAAACAGAAGATACTGGGTTCAATTCCCAGTGGTGCCTTGCTGTGCCCTTTACTCATATTTTCCTATTTGCTTCTGAGACACAGAAGAGGCCTCCCCTGGCCACCCATAAAACTGCTGGTTCAGGAAAAGGCTGATTGGGGAAGCTTGTTAGGGAGAAGGAAACCACAAGCCTGGAGCGGGTGCAGAGGTGACTGGCACTGGCCAGGCAGGGCTCTGACTCCCGCTGTAAGTCCCTGGGTACCACACACTGGCCAGTGAGTCCTGCTCCATGGTCGTCCCAGGGCTCTGGGTGTGAGAGACATGCCTGTAACTCCCTGCTGATAGTGTGGGCCCTGCCCTGCCTGGTGGGGGAGGGGACAAACACAGGGCCGGTTGACAGGGGCTCTGACACTCCAGCATCAGGGTCGTCCAGCCTGTCAGATGGATTCAGACCAGGCCGGTCGGAGCCTCCTGCGCTCGCCAAGGGGGATTCTGCACTTGCTGCCTTGGGAGCCAGGGTCACATTGTAGAGCTCCCCCAGGGACGTCCCACGGTGCCGCCAGGCCAGCCACAGCCACTCTCCCTGCCCTCGGCAACGTGGCTGCGTTTTATCCTTCCCCTTCAGTGACAACCAGCCATTCCCCACCAGCCCCAGATCCTGTGGGACCCGCTCCCTTCCCTATGAGCAGTGAGCGCTAGTGCGGCTCCCTGCTGAGGCTGTGGCTGTGGGAACAAGCCCCTGGCTTTGGGAGGGAGACAAAATGTCCAGGTGTTGAGTTTCACCCATGGCTAGTGTGGGGTGACCCACACTCTGGGGGCAGCTGGAGGTGCCTCCTGAGAGCTGGTTTTCAGAGGGGTGTGATCAGTCCTTCCTGTCTTTCTGACTCCTTCCAAGGGCTTGAATCTGGCACCTAAAATTGAGGAATGTGCATTCGGAAGAGGGAATTTCTGTCTCTTTGTTATCCTTAGCGTGCTCCAGGAGCCAGCGACTGTAGCGAGGGAGGTGGCTGCAGCACAATTCCAGGCCTGGGGCACATTGAACAATTGTTTGAAATATTTTTAAAACAAAAAATATGAAAAACTTTAGGCTCCATCTACACTGCAGGCTTCTTGCCCAAGAACGGTTTTGGGCAAGCGTTCTTGTGCAAGAGCACATCCACACGGCCATGTGCTCTCACCCAAAAGGGCAGAATAGCTCAGTAGTTTGAGCATTAGTTTGCTAAACCCAGAGTTATGAGCTCAATCATTGAGGTGACCATTTAGCAATCTGGGGCAAATCTGTCAAGGATGGTTCTTTGGAGTTTCCATGAGCACAGAGACAGAACTAGCTGACCTCTCAAGGCTCTTCCCAGCTCTATGAGGTGCTATATATCCTCACAAAGAACATGCATGGACAGTCTCTTGTGCAAGAAAGCTCTTTTGGCTATTTTAGCCATAGGGGTTTCTGGCACAAGAAATCCCTCTTGCCTGTGCACACTGCCTTCTTGTGCAAGAGGGCTTATTCGTTATGGGGAGAGGAATAACTCTTGTGCAAGAAGCCCTGTTGTCTGGTACTGCACTATAAATTTACTTGCACAGGAACCTGCCTGCAATGTAGACGCTCTGCAAGTTTTTACACAAGAGCAGTTGCTCTAGCACAAAAAGCCTGCAGTGTAGACGTAGCCCTGCTGTGTAGACACACCCTGAGAGAGACAAGGAAAGGAAGTGGACAGAGCCTCCCCCCAGCAGGCTGGCCCTCAACAGGACGGGCACGTCTACACAGCACCCTCACCTCGAAGTGAGCTGTGCAATGTGAGCGGCTGCCCGGGACCCCAGGGGAAGGTCTGTGGGGAGTTTCCAAGGCAACAACAACTACAAAGTTTCATAATCTACACTCATGTGACTGTGATTGATTCCTCCACTAGCAAGTGTCTCTGAAGGGATGAGAAATGCAGGGCCCAGGTGCAGGGAGCCGGGTCACATTCTCCTGCCTGAGTCTCAGCCCAGGCTGAAGCCTGGCGACAGAGAGAAGAGGCCAATGCAAACAGCCCCATGGCAGCGAGGGAGTCAGTATGTGGGTGCGTGGAGCAGGGATCTGGGGGCAGAGCTGGGCTCTAACTCACTAGGGGTGTGTCCCATAGCTCAGAATAAGCGATACAATTGTGTAGCTTATTTCGAGTCAATTTTGAAATAGTTTATTTTGTAATTCGGTGCTGACTGCGCAGCACTTAGTTCCAAATAAATCGCTATTCCGAAATGCCCCTCACTCCTCCTGCCATGAGGTTTTCAGGGATGTCGGAATAGCGAGCCCGTTATCGTTTGAAACAAGGGGCTTGCTCTTGAGACGCGTATGTGTGATATGAGCACCACGACCTAAACCTCCGAGCTAGCCGGCCCACGGGTGTCAGTCCCACAAGTGGCCCTTTCAGAAAGGAGCCTCAAGCCGCCACAGAGACCTTGTGGGGTCTAGAACATGGTGGGTGGGGCAGGTGAGGTGCTCATATGCAGGGAGTTAACTGAAATGGGAAACCCCTTGCTTTGTGTGCAAAAAGTAGTGGGATTGATGCCCATGTTCTTCAACTGCAGCTTTGTCCTGCTTCCTAGTTTTTACTGCTGGGGGCTCAGTGACCCTCTTCCTACGTTCTCTCCCAAAAGAGACAGACCTGGCTCCCCTTCCTTTTCCCGCAGCAATTGCCAAGCTGCAAAGCAGAGAGTGGAGATATCAACACCAGCAGTCCATCAGGCTCTGTGGTGCAATAGAAAGCACATTGGACTTCTAAGCTGTATTGGTTAATGTGAGCCCAGCTAGACATTCAAAGGTTGTGGGTTCAAGTCCCACCAGAGTCACTTTAGCTGCTTCCTCATTTCCAGGATGCAGCTTTTACAGACTAGTCAATCCTTAGGCTGACACTGGGGTGGGCTGGCATCCAGGCAATTCCCAGCAGACCCCAGTAAGGGTGGAGGGAAGGGTTGGTACTTGGGGGTTGTTCTGAGAGGCTGCAGGTGCCAATAGACTCTCCATGTCTCCTACCAGTGCTGTGCAACACGCAGGCTCAGAGCTTTGCTGGAAAAAAGCACCAATCTAGACGCGGCTCTTTCAGAAAATAAAACCTTTTCCAAAAGATCCCTTAATCCTTATTTTAAGGGTTTATTTTCTGAAAGATCCGGCAAAGCTCCGAGCCAGAAAAAAGCGGAAGCCATTTTTATGCAAATGAAGTGGGGGGGGGGATTTAAATCCCCGCATCATTAGCAATTGCGATGTGTCTAATTTGCATCCCTTTTACGGAAAAGGGATGCAGTCTAGACACAGCCTTAGTGTAGATGTAGCCTCTGTGAGTTACCAGCAGTGCGGCTGTTAGTGTCGGCATCTAACTAATTGCACCATTAGGCCATGTCTTCACTCAGATGGAGATTGCTGTTGCAATCCATCTTCCAGAGCTTGATTTAGCAAGTCTAGCTAAGCCTCTCTAAATCAAACCCCTAGAGCACCTCCTGCTCTTTGCTACTGTCCTACTCCCACTGTGAGGGCACCACCAAGCTCAGCTGAAGGTAAAACCAACTCCAGATACATGTTGAAAAATGGTGGGAAGAAAAGACCCATTGACTTGCCAACAAGGCACCACTGGGAGTTGAACCCAGGATCCCCTGCTTACGAGGCAAGTGCTTTAACCAACTAAACCATGGTGCCCTCCTTGAAAGCACCTGTAAAATTGCACTCAAGGTCTGCGCAGCCCAAGACATTAGCTGGGCAGCTGGTATCCAAAACCTGTTTGTCAATTGTAGCACCAGGCTCCAAAGGGACAGACCCAAGGCAGCCGCCTGGTCCTAAGGCCGGGCCTGCAGCCAGGGGGAGGGAGAAGAATCTCTCCTCTCAGCTGGAGTTGAATCAGCAACCTAAGGACACTTGCCAAGCACCCGCTACAGGCCTCTGCTCTGCCAGCTGAGCTATGGAAGGTGCCTGGGGCAGGCTGCTTTGCCCAGGTGGCCCTTGGATGAGTGTCAGGGCGAGAGCCCCCCCCATGGGGCCGGCCTCCCAGGGGCGGGGCAGAGGAACCCAGCAGCACAGGGGTGTCACAGGCGCTTCACCCGCAGAAGGACCCTTGAGTGATCCAGGCAGAAACGCCGCGTCTCGCTCCCTGCAGCTCCCCTTGCTGCCCTGGCAGGCGCTGCCCCTTCTCCCACCGGCCTGGGCCTGGCCTCCCTCCCCCGCCCGGCACCACAGAAACCCCCTTGGCGTGAGCCTGGGCAAGCCAGAGGCCTCAGGCCTGTCCCCTCTGAGGGGCTTGTGCCTCGGCCTCCTCTGCCCTTGGTGCCGGCTCTCCCGGCTGCCCCTGAGCGCTGCGGCCAAAGGAGGCAGCAAGGCAGGAGAGGGGGGAGGAGCAAGTCCCGCTGAGGCCGACAGCTCGGGCTCAAGCCTCCAGCCCCAGCACAAAACCTTCAGCAGGGCCCATGTGGCTCCCTCCTGCCCCCGCACACGCTCACAGGGGGAAACGTGCCCCATGTTCCATCCCCGCGCCAGGCCTGGGCGACGGGCTCAGCCCTCGAGCAGCCCACAGGGCCTGTGAGGGACGGACTGAGAGCAGGGCCCCACCGACACCCCCCGTCCTGCCCCACTGGCCTGCGTGCGGCGCTGGCACGGAACAGGCAGGAACGGCAGCCGGGACAGAGCAGCTTGGACTGACGGGCGAGTCTCACTTGCTGACCAGACTCCCAGGCCCTGGCTATGGGGCCAGCCCCCCTGTGGGTCAGAGCCCCCCGGCCACAATGCTACTCCACGGGGCCTGGTTCCAGGGCCACCTAATCCCGGGGCTGGGGGCTGGAGGCCTTTGCCCTGGAGTCTCAGAGCTCCCCAGTGTCGGCTGCCGCTGGCCTGAATGGTGCTGGATGCTCCTGCTCCCCTCCCAGCAGGCTGGCCCTGCGCAGGCTCTGTGCTCGCTGGAGCCTCCTCCTGCAGGTCCCCGGCCTGCTCCCTGCAAAGCCTCAGCCTGGCTCCTTTCCTGCCCTCTGCTTGCAGGACCTTTGGGGGCAGGCTCCGAGCAGATCCCCTGAGCCCCAGCATTGGGTGCAGCACTGCTGGGCCCCCAGAGCCCGGGCTGCAGCCAGGAGGGGGAATCTCCTGCAGGGCCGGTGGGATGTAGAAAGCTGCTCCCTGGGAACCTTTCCCACGGCAGAGCCCCCAGCCTGGCCAGTCCCTGCCCGGCCCAGCCCCCGCCCCAGGGTGGGCAGCGCTCGGGGGGGCAGGTAAGAGAGACCCCCCCTCCCCTTCCCAGAGAGCAGCCCCCCTCCGAGCTGCAGAGGGAGGATCTGGCCCAGGGCTGCTCTCAGCAGAGGGGGCTGTGATCCCAGCCTGGGGCCAGGGAAGCTGCTACCAGCTCGTGCGGGGCAGGGGGAGCCATCCCAGAGAGGGTGGGGAGGGGGATCAAGAGGGGTGGGGCAGATAAGAGAGGTGAAGGGAATCAGGGACATGTGAGATGGGGCAGGGGCAGGAAGGGGAGGCAGGAGGTGCTGAAGGGAGGTTGGGGGGATCATGCCAGTCAGGGGGTGGCTGGGAGTAGGGGTGCAATGGATGGAAACTTGGGGGTCACAGGAAGGGAAAGGGGGCAGGGGAGGTTGAGAGGAGACAGGGGGAGCAAGAGCAGCCTGGCTGGGGAAGGGGAGACACAGGGCAGGGCTTGCACAGAAGGAGATGGGGAAAGATACAATGCAGCTCCCCCACCCCCATGGGCAGAGGTGATGGGTGGGAGCATTGGGGGGCACCAGATCCTCTGCCCTGACAACATTTCTGAAGTTTATAACCAGGGTGTCCCAAATGCCCCCTGCCTCTGTGGGTGCCTCTCCCTGCGCCCCTCCCTCTGCAGGCTCCAGTCCCCCCGGGGGAGGAGCTGCCCCCTCCAGCAGCCCGAGGGGAATTGTTTCTGTGATTTTTTGAAGAGTAGATACCTGCAAACACTGATCTGTAGGGACTGGCAACAGTTTATTTCCATATTTGCAGATTTGTTATTTGCATAATGGATATGCAGATATGTAAATGTGATGTTACCGGTCTGGGAAAAGTTTGTGAATGGGTTTGGCTGTCAAAAGACCTTTCACCCTCTTGGCCCCACCCATCCCCACAGCATCACCAGGATGGCCGAGTGGTTAAGGCGTTGGACTTAAGATCCAATAGATGTTTGTCTGCGTGGGTTCAAACCCCACTCCTGGTAGCTTCCTGTTTTGGAGAGACATCGATCTGAATGGTGCTTTGTTCTGCTACAAGGGTAAGCGACAGGACTTTGTCTCTGAAGGTCTCTTCCAGGTCTAGTCCTCTAGTCTCAGTTCTGATTGGCTGAGCCGGGGCCAGTCACAGGGAGGAGACTCAGGACTTTGTTGTTCTCCTTAAGTCCCAGCAAATGAGCCAGAACGTATCGTCTGCTCGGGGAATTGTTCTGCTTCTTGTCAGTGGTTGTCTCTGAGCAGCTCCTGAGTCTCTCTGTGTCCCGGTGCTTCTACCCCACTGGCTGAGCCATCCCTAGGCTGGGCTGTGGGGCTGTATCTCACTGGAGGTCACGTTATTCTGATCAGTCAGGGTGTGAAACTCCAGACTGAGGGGGAGTTTCAGCATCTGGGTCCTGTGCTCAGCACTGCCCCAGACTGGCTGTGTGAGGTCAGACAAGGCCCTTTGCCTCTCAGCCTCTGTCCCTCCCTCTGTCAGTTGGGGGGAACAATCCCCTCCTGCCTGCCCCATGGTGGGGGGAGCTGTGAGGAGTGGTGTGAGGGTGTTGCTAGCAGCAGTGAGTACTGGGAGGTGTCCTGTCCCTCTAGACTCCATGTGGGGTTGCCAGATGGTTTCTACAAAAATACCGGACACACTTGACTTGATATGACATCACAATTGACATTATTGAGAAATTAATGGACATTTCTATTGTCTCAGTTTGTTTCCTGATCAGAAAGTTCAAATACTGGACTGTCTGGTTCGAAACTGGACACCTGGTAACCCAGCTCCACGTCAGCAGGGAAACGCAGTCGAACACCTCCCCCCATATGCTGGCCCAGCCTTCTGCCTGCTGGTGGGGCTGCCTCCCCCGACATCAGTGGGGCCTCCTGCCCGTGTTGGTGCAGCAACTGCCAGTCTGCCCGCACCCAGGCCTGGCGGGCATGTCGTCTGGGGGCAAGAGCAGGGAGAACGGCGCCTTCCTAGCCCAGCCTCCTCCCCATCCCATCACTGAGGGAACTTTCCCCCAATGCCAGCCCCATGCTCAAGGGCTTTGTAAAAGGGCCAGGCCAAAGTAGCTCCCCCCTTGCTCCTACTGAGCCTCTGCCAGAGCTGCCCCTCCTCAGGCTCTGCCCTGTCACCAGACAGACCCTGCTCTGCTCCAGCCCCCTCCCTCTGTCTGAGTCACTCCTGGAGCTGGTGGGACTAGACACCTGCTGTCCTATGGGATGTGGCACTTCTTGGGGAACCACCTCTCAGTTCCCATGCGGAAAAGCAAAGCAACGCTTCCCAACCAACCCCAGGTCACTGTTCTATACCCCAGGTGGTATTTGAACCCACAACCCCTGGCTCCGGAGGCCAGTGCCTTGTCCATTAGGCCACTGGGGCCAGACAAGAAACAATGAGATGGGACAGAAATTCTCTGTCCCAAAGGCTCACCCATCACATTGGCTGGGCAGACACGTCCCTCCTCTTTACCCCGGCAGACACGTCTGCAGCCCCTGGCAGGGAGGCGGCTGGGCAGGTCCCTGGCAGAGCTGAGCCCGGGCTGGCAGCAGTGCAGGCTGGTCGGCCACAGCCCTGGGAGAGCAGCTGGGGGGCTCGGCTGGGGGGCGACGGGCCCGTGTGCTCTGCTGCTCACTGACGAACTGGCTGCCCAACTGCCCTCACAGACGCCTCTTCAATCCCCACCCCCCTCAGCCGCCCACCCCCAGCCTCTTCCAGCACAGCCTGCCCCACCTCCCCCCACAGGGCTTCCACAGGGGCCTCTGTCCCAGGGGGAATGGGGACAGTTATTTTCCACCTCAGCCCAGCAGGCAGGGGTTCCTGGCCCCTTGCTGGTCTGTGGACTGGCAGTTTGTTACCACTGACTTAGAGGAGCCCCAGGAACTGCAGTTTCAGGAAGAAACAGCAGGAGATTTTGATTGGCTGCCAGGTGCTCCACATGCTAATCAGGAGGCGTGTTTCTGTAAACAGGGACATGCAGCATATTCTAATATGCAGATTTCTAAACCTGGTGGAGTGTGTTTGAATGGGACAAGCACTTTGCTGAGATTATTTCTGTTTCACACAAGTGTTGTGTGAAAACATTCCTCATGAGGAGAAAGTGAATGCACATGAGTGTGGGTGTGTAGGAAAGTGGGTGCTAATAAGACTGTACTTTCAGGGATCATTTCTATAGTTGGTAACTCGAGAAATGCAGCTGATAGTGGTTTGTCTTGCTAACCATGAGGATGAGTGACAGTGTTCTCTTCTGAGCATGAAGCAAGCAGACAGTGTTGCTTTAATGTCATTGCTGTTTGTTGTTGATGATTGTTTCTTCTTTCCAGTTGGGAAGCTGGAAGAAGAGAGCACAAGCTGAGTGGTTGGCTACTGTAAAACAGTTCAAAATTAGTTTTGCAGTAGAGAGGAAGGGGGATTTCACTTTATTGTTTTGTCTTGGCTTTTGTTTAATTCCTGTATTTACTTGTCAACTACATCTACACTGGTATGATATAGTACTAATACTTTTAATGCAAGAATTTTTGCGTTAAAGCATTTGTACAGGAGAGCATCTACACTAGCATGTGCTTTTGCGCAAGAGATGTGCTTTTGCGTAAAAGCATTCGTGCCAGTGTAGATGCTCTCTTGTTTAAGAAAGATTCGATGGCCATTTTAGCCATTGGGCTTTGTTGCGCAAGAAATTAACATTGCTGTCTACACTGGCCCTCTTGCGCAAGAATACTTGACAAGAGGGCTTATCCGTGAGTGGGCGCGTCAGAGTATTTGCGCAAGAACCACTGATATTGTACATTACAAACTCAGTGTTCTTGCACAAATACTCACAGCCAGAGTAGATGGGCGGCAAGATTTTGCGCAAAATTTTGCCAATGTAGACATAGCCGAACTGCTCTGGTCCTGATCCTGATGTTTTCATGCAGTCACTCATTCCCAGCTTCTGCAATACACCAGCTAGGGACACCTGCCCTGTCCATCCTGGTTAAATGCCATTGATTGACCTTTCCTGCATTAAATTATCCAGTTCTTTTTTGGACCTTCTTGTAGATTTCACCTTCACAACATCCTCTGGCAAGGAGTTCCACTGGGTGCAAAAATGCTCCCTTTTGATCTATTTTTAACTTGGTTACTGATCAGTTTCATTCTGTCAGCCTGGTTCTTGAGTAGGAGAAAAAATAATTTATTTGCTTTCTGCACCCCTGTCGTCATCGCATAAACCTCTGTCCCATCGCCCCTTGCTTGTCCCTTTCCCCAGCTGAGAAGAAGTTCCATGAAGGCTGGTGTCCAGCAGCTGCCTGCCCCAGTGTGGCTGGCTTTTGGGGACAGCAAGTAGGAAATGGTGAGGGGGAGGAGGGGGCTACTGGAGCCACTTAGCCCCCTGGCTGGCTCTGCCAGTAAAAAGGAAAACAGGGATTTCCCCCAACACTGGAGAATGTGGGTATCAATCCAACTACCTCTCGCATGCAAAGCAAGCGCTCTACCACTTGAGCTAATTCCCCTGCTATACAAAGCATGGCCTTCCTGGAGGCTCTTCCCTTCTCCACGGGGACGTCTGCCTTCTAGGTCAGTTAGTCCTGGGAAATGAGAATTCTTCAAAAAGGCCACAAGGGCAACACTAAGGGTACGTCTAGACTACCGCATTTTGTCAACGGAAGTTTTGTCGACAGGTACTGTCGACAAAACTTCCGTCGACAATTTGCGTCCAGACACATGGAGTTCTGTCGACAAAGCAAGCCGCTTTGTCGACAGAACTCTGTAGTCTGGACGCAACGTTACAGGCAATAACACCTTCTGTCGACAGAACTCTGTCGACAGAAGGTGTTTTGCCTCGTAAAATGAGGTATACCAGCGTCGACAAAACCGCGGAGTTCTGTCGACATTATGTCGACAGAACTCCGCGGTAGTGTAGACGCTGGTATTGTTTTGTCGACAAAAGTCCACTTTTGTCGACAAAACTAGGTAGTCTAGACACACCCTCTGGAAGGAGACTCCCTGCAGCAAAGCCATGGGGGGTTTCTGAGAGTGCCTCTGCCCTGCAGCCTGTCCCACCTGGCCATTGTCATGGAGTCTCTGTGAGGTCATCACCTCCCAACCTCCTATAGCCAATAAGATGCGGTGCTGCAAAAGCCCCTTGTGATGTCACTGACACAGGCAATCCTTAGGCTGACACTGGGGTGGGCTTGAGTCCAGACAGTTCCCAGCAGACCTCAGTGAGGGTGGAGGAAAGGGCTGGTCCTTGGGGTAGGGGCTGGGGGTTGTTCTGAAAGACTGCAGGTGCCGTTAGACCCTTTTGTCCCTTCCTGTGTCCTACTAGTGCTGAGAAACACTCAGGCTATGTCTACACTGCACTGCTCTTCTGGAAAAAGCTACGCACATTTCAAAACCTAGTTTCAGTTTGTGTAGCTTTTTCTTCTGCTTTTTTTGGAAGAGGCTTTTCTGACATTTGGCCTGTTACACTGGGCAAGTCACACAAGGGAGACAGCAGGCAGAGCCAGCCCAATACACCAGCCTCCCAGGGCAGGGAAGGCCAAGCCACAAGCCTCCAGCAGCTGCCTGGCCTGATTCATCTCCCCTTCCCAGGCTGGCACTAAGGGTGTGTCTAGACTACCTAGTTTTGTCGACAAAAGTGGACTTTTGTCGACAAAACTATACCAGCGTCTACACTACCGCTGAGTTCTGTCGACATAATGACAGAACTCAGCAGTTTTGTTGACACTGATATACCTCATTTTACGAGGCATAACACCTTCTGTTGACAGAACTCTGTCGACAGAAGGTGTTATTCCCTGTAACATTGCGTCCAGACTATGGAGTTCTGTCGACAAAGCAGCTTTGTCGACAGAACTCCATGTGTCTGAACGCAAATTGTCGACGGAAGTTTTGTCGGCAGTATCTGTCGACAAAACTTCCGTCGACAAAACGCAGTAGTCTAGACGTACCCTTAGTGTTGCCCTTGTGAAGAATTCTCATTTCCCAGGACTAACTGACCTAGAAGGCAGACGTACCGTAGGGGACATTCTCAGCTAACATCACCCTCCTCTGTCAAATGGGAGTTGGGCTCATCCCAGGAACAGGCTGCTCAGCAGCAGCTGCATGTACCTGGGCACCCAGGGGAAGCAGCAATAACAGAAGGCCTTGTGTTTCTGCTTGGCTTTGAACCAGGAACCTTTTGCATATTAAGCAAATGTGATAAACACTACACCACAGAAACACACTTGGGTGCTTGTGGAACTTGGATGACTGTTTTGTTACTAGCTCTTTCTAAAAGGGGAGGCGAATGCACCTTGTGAACACTCCACCTCTTGTTCTCAGGGAAGCGACTAACCTGAGTTGTCAGCTCCTCATTTCCTCACCAGCCCCTTGAGATTTGTAGCTCAAAGCTGGAGCTGCTGTGGAAGGAGGTGAAGCTACAGAAGCTGACAGGGGACAATCAGCAGGCGGAGGGTTATTTTTTCTCCTCCCTGGGCTGATGTGGCTAGAACTGAGGAGAAGAAAATCCTCTTCCCTTCTCCTCAGAAGATGGAAATTGCAGTTGGTTCTCTCTCTGGTTCTACTGAAGCTGGACCCCAGGACTAGACTTTTCTTTCTAAAACCCTGATGAAAGCGGAGAGTGAATTGCTTGTAGACTGAGAGTTAAAGGAAGTCATTGCCCAGCATAAGGCTTGAAGCCATGGCTCTGAGATTAAGAGCCTTATGTTGTTCTGCTAACTGAGCTAGCCGGGCTGTAACAAGTATTTTCATACCCTTTTACAGGGTAGCAGGAGCCAAGTGTTCTCAACTGCCTGACTCAGCTCTTTCTTGCCTCCAGTGGGTGGTTCTGATCTGTGGGGAGGTTTGAGCTCAAATCCCCCTCCTGACACACCCACTTCTTTCCCCACAAGGAACGGCCCGATTTCCATCTCTCCAGGGACAGGAGAAGGGGCCGGTTTCAGGATTTCTTGCGCAAGAACCTCCCCTTGTAGACCTAGCCCTGCAGTCAGAGTTCAAAGGCTGTACCAAGTGTCCAGGAATGACATCCCTTGTTTCAGTATTTTTTCTTCTATAAAATTATAAAGCTATATTTAGCTAAGCTGTTTGTGAATAACTGGCGGGTACCACAGTAGCCCACATCCGCACAAGCGCAAACGACCTCACTAGTGGTGCACATTATGAAACTCACTCCACCCATGGATGGAAAATCTCAGAGGGAACACGGCCCCCCTATCCATCTTCTTCCCTGCATTGGCAGCCACAGTCCCTTTCAGCCACTGGGACACCCCGGGAAGAGAGGCAGGAATGGGGCCAAGTGCAAGTCAGGCTGAGGGGGGCAGGCAAAGCTCATCTTGCCTTGCAGATCCCCTGGCAGCAGCATCTCTCGTGTAGTCTGCTGAGAGAAAAATATGCCTGAGAGAAACATGGGCCTCAAAAAGCTTGCAGCAGTTGCTAAAGTAGTTCAGTTGGGAGAGCGTTAGACTGAAGATCTAAAGGTCCCTGGTTCAATCCCGGGCTTTGACAGAAGCCTTAGTCAATGTGGCTTAGTCTGTTTTGGCATCTCTCCATATCTGGCAGGCCAATATCTGCAGTCAGAGTTCAAAGGCTGTATCAAGAAGCTGGGAATGACATAATAAAGTTGATGATATTTCAGGGTTAGAAGTGGGAGAGGGGATTTCATGTCACCTCAGAGATTGTTGACACAGTAGAACAGGGCTCTTGGCTTCAGCTGCTCCCAGCCTTGCATCTCTGTTTTTAATTCCATGCCCCCAGAAATGAACATTAACAGAGCCTGCCTCGGACTAAATCTGAGGCTTCCCCATACTGAGGACACACTATTTCTATTTTCTTAGACTGGAAGTTATTATGTTGATTTAAGCAATTTCAAAATAGTTTCCAAGTATACACATGCCCTTATAGTCCTGGTCTTCACAACATCCTCTGGCAAGGAGTTCCACAGGTTGACTGTGCGTTGTGTGAAGAAATTGTTCCTTTTGTTTGTTTTCAACCTGCTAATATCATGGCGCATCCTGGCTGTGTCTACACTGGGCCACTTATTCCGGAAAATCAGCCACTTTTCCGGAATAAGCTGTGAGCTGTCTACACTGGCCCTTGAATTTCCGGAAAAGCAACGACTCTCTACTGTACAAAATCAGCCGCTATTCCGGAAAAGCTACGCTGCTCCCGCTCGGGCATAAGTCCTGATTCCGGTACACTGTTCCGGAAAAGGGCCAGTGTAGACAGCCCAGTTGTCTTTTCCGGAAAAAATCCCCGATCGCGAAAATGACGATTGGGGCTCTTTTCCGGAAAAGCGCGTCTACATTGGCCACAGATGCTTTTCTGGAAAAAGGGCTTTTCCGGAAAAGCAGCCTGCCAATGTAGACGCTCTTTTTCCGGAAATACTTATAACGAAAACTATTCTGTTTTAAGCATTTCCGGAAATTCATGCCTGTCACATTACTGAATTGGAGGGAAGTAGCCAGATCGCTGCTGCACCCCTAGGTGGGGGTATTGGCCCCAGAAATTGGTATAAAAGGGAGCCATGTGGGGTATTGAATGGGAGCTTATTGTTTGTTGATCCTGGGTACACTGTTTATGTGAGTGTATAATGTCTGTGTGTGTAGATAGGAATCTGTGTGGAAGATGAATATTTCTTGGAATAGGTTAAGCGTTGCTATGGACAGGCTGAGTAGCGAAGCCCTGTAGAACAATGGCACTTGATGGGTCAAAGACACACCTAAAGCATGAGGGCGGAGACCTAAGAGCGGCCAGCAGAGAGAGGCTGAGGACCAGGTGACCGGCTGAGACCAGAAGAGGCCAGGAAGGGGGTATAAAGAGGCCATGCGGTCGATGCCATTTTGTTCTCAGCTCAGCACTTCATCCCAGAGGCAGCATTGCAGGGATGGAAGAGCCCGGAAGACCTGTGAACCCATCCTGATCGTAGGATGTGCAATAAGAACTTTTAAACCAGCAGCTGCAACACCTCTGCTAGAGCCTGCATCGAGGACTGGGAGATTCGGTGCATGTAACGTACTGTACTTTAATAACCTTACTCTCAGGCTTTTCTTTCTTGTAATAATAAACCTTTAGATATAGATTCTAAAGGATTGGCCCAGCGTGATTTGTGGGCAAGGTCCAGAGGGTAAATTGACCAGAGATCTGTGGCTGGTTTCTTGGAACCGGACAGAACTTGTTCAGGGTAGGTGGGATTGGGTGCTAGGACCCCCCACCTGTGTATGAGGCCCGGGGCCATCTGGGGCATGGATATTGCTGGGGTGTCAGAGGGGTTTTTCTCGGGAGGCTTCAGGCAGGTTGCTGAAGTGCTCTGTGAGACTGGTTTGTGGCCTATTTGGAGAGGTCACCAGTCAGGGGGGCTGTAAGGAGCCCCGGATTTGAGCAATTTGCCCTGAGCGGATGCCCTCAGCTGTGTCCCGATATGGCCCGGTCCGTCACACAGCCCCTTAGTTCTTCTATTATGGGAACAAGAAAAATACCTTTGCTTATTTACAGTCTCAAAACAGCCATGATTTATAGACCTCTATTTTATTTCCACTCTGTCTCCATCTTTCTAAGATGAAAAGTCCCAATCTCTCTTCATGTGGCAGCTGATCCAAACCTTTCATCATTTTTGTTGTGCTTGTCTGAAGTTTCCAATGCCAAGGTATGGGTTTTTGGGGGGGGGGGGGGGGTAAGGCAACCACATTTCCAGTCAGTGCTCAAGCTGTGGGCACAGCATGGATTTACAGAGATGTAATATGATAGTCACTGTCTTATTGTCAAGGCCTTTTAAAATAATTTCTGACATCCCATTTGTGGCTCTACATGGAGTGGATGTTTTTAGAGAGCTCTCCAGCTGTGACTTGTTGTAGGCAGATTTGTTTCCATTTAGTATGTGTGTTACTAATTGTTTATACTAATTATACGGATTAATTGCCAGACTCAGAGCTCACAGCAATTTTTCATGAAAAGGTGTTTTCCCCTCCCCATCATGGTGCTGGAAAAAGAGTTAGTAACAGAATAGTTAGCCAAGTTTAAGCACTTTTGTGGCTTTCTGTGGTGTAGTGGGTACGATGTTTGTCTAACATGCAAAAGGTCCTTGGTTCACAGCCAGGCAGAAACAGAGTGTCTGCTTTCAGCGCAGCTCCCCTTGGTGACCAGGAAAGCACAGCTCCTGCTGCCCAACCTGTGCCTGGGAGGCTAGGTATGGGGTCAGCTCTTCCTGCTGGCCCAAGGAGGAAGCAAGGCAGGAATGGAAGCCAAGCTGAGGGAGGCAGACCAGAAGCTCTGGGAGTCAATGGTAGAGAAGAGTCCTGCCCCTTGTTCTGCCAAATCCTGTGGGGTGGGGCTGGCTGTGGGGAGGCAGAGTCCTGTGTCTGTCTCACAGTGTCCCAGGGATGCTCCTTGCAGCCCAGGAGAAAAAGGGGGCTCTGGGTGGAAAGAAAACAAGCAAAGCTGGTCCCAGTGGGCATGAGCTGGTGCTCCAGCTGAGGGAGTGGTGGTTGGTGTAGGTCCCATGGTGTAAGGAACAGCCCTTAGGCCTGGGGAGTCCTGCAAGCTGAGCTCAGATCTCATTGGGACCTGCCACTGTTTGGCTGCAGAACCCTTCCACTTCCACTGCTTTGTCTTCCTTCCCCTTAGGTTCATGAGACCATTTCTTACCTCACGCTGGGTGTCTGCTGCTCAGTGGGTGGCTGGGATGTGCTGGGACCCTGGGCTTGCAGGGTGCTGAGGTTTCATGTTTCTTGCTGCTGCCCCTGATGCCCTCTTGTTTGGTCCCAGCAGGTGCCAGGCTCTGCCTCTTGCCCCCGTGGTGCTCAAGGGAATGCGCATCAGGCCAGGCTGACTGGCCAAGGAACAGCAGGAGCCCTGTCCCAGGAGGGGAAGGAGGGGCCAGTGTGTGTGAGGGCGTTGCCCAGACAGGCAGCCCCAGGCTGGGAGGACAGAGCTGCCCCACATCTCTAGCGCTCCTGAGGCCCAGGGGGTCCCAGCACAGACACAAGAGCAGCAGCCTTGGCCAATGGCCCCAGGTTTGCAGGGACCGTCCCTGGCTCCCCGCTCAGACTGGCCAGGGGAGCACGCTGGTGCTAACAACATGCTCAAGTGGCGCCATGTTCCAGCCAGGCCGACAGGGAGCGTTTCTTGTGGTGCCACCTGATGCCCATGAACGTGGCCGTTGCACCCGCCCCCCTGCTTTTCCCCTGGCCCCCGTGGGGCTGGCAGGAAAGACACCCAGAGCCAGGCTAGATCCAGGGGAAAGCAGGAGGCAGAGAAACACCCAGGGCCCAGACGTGCTGTAAGATTAGCCCCCTTGTGCTCTGGGAGCCAGGTTTGCTGTGTCAATTCTGAGAGGCAGGTGAAGTCAGGCCTGGGCACTGGGCTTATTTACCAGTTTCCCTGGCCCCAGGGCACTACTGCACTTGTGGCTGTGATGGCCGAGTGGTTAAGGTGTTGGACTAGAAATCCAATAGGGTTTCCCTGCGCAGGTTCAAATCCTGCTCACTGCGAGGCCTGTGTTTTGGCCACACCCTTAACCTGGGCAACAAGCTGCACAACCCCTGAGCCACTTTCCCCATCCACAGTCAATCCCTTTCTGTGCCTTCCAAGAGAGATAAGGGACATGGTGCCTCGTTATGGGTCCCTGAGCTCTCAGGCAAACTCTCGGCTCCTGCAGCCTCTGCCCCTTGCCCAGCACCCCATGGCTCAGCCCTACCTCTGGGGGCTGCCCTGCTCCAGTGTGTGATAGGAGTTGAGTGAGAGGATGGAGCGTCTGGGCCTGCCCCCAAAGGTCCATCTATTAAGGGCAGAAATGTTGGGGATATGATGTGGGTCACCCCTCCCCAGGCGCACAGCCTCCCCCCCCCCACCCTGTGTTGGGAGCAAAGGTCTAGCGAAGTATCGTGTGTGTGGGGGGGGAGGGGTGTCTTGTTCCTTGCTCTTGCTCTGCCTCTGCCCCCAGGCCTTGGCCAAAGAATTAGTAACAGAATTATTGTCCAAGTTTATGTACAGAAAAAAAGTGGTTTAAGCATGTTTCTGTGGGGTAGTGGTTAGCGTGTTTAGTTAATACGCAGAAGGCCTCTGGTTCAAAGCCAGGCAGTTACGCTCTTATTGAAGCTTCCCTTAATGCCCAGCTAAGCTCCTGCTGCTTGGCCTGTGCTTGGGATAAGCCCAACTCCCAGGCTGAGTAGCCAAGGAACGGCAGGAGCCCTGTCCCAGGAGGGGAGGGCCCAGCGTGTGTGAGGGCGTTGCCCAGACAGGCAGCCCCAGGCTGGGAGGACAGAGCTGCCCCACATCTCTAGCGCTCCTGAGGCCCAGGGGGTCCCAGCACAGACACAAGAGCAGCAGCCTTGGCCAATGGCCCCAGGTTTGCAGGGACCGTCCCTGGCTCCCCGCTCAGACTGGCCAGGGGGGCACGCTGGTGCCAACAAATTGCTCATGTGGCGCCATGTTCTAGCCAGGCCGACAGGGAGCGTTTCTTTTGGTGCCACCTGATGCCCACAAATGTGGCCCTTGTACCCACCCCCCTGCTTTTCCCCTGCCCCCCGTGGGGCTGGCAGGAAAGAGGCCCAGGGCCAGGCAGGAACCAGGGGAAAGCAGGAGGCAGGAAGAGCCTCAGACTGGAGCCCAGATCCCCTTTCCTCCTGTGGGCACCTTGAGCACGGGCGGGGGGGGGGGGGGGGGGCTGGTGCTGACAGCTCCAAGGGAAGGCTCAGAAGCCACAGAGCAACCGAGGCAGGGCAAGAGGGGGGCAGGCCAGGCCTACGTATGGATGCAGAGCCCTCTGGCTGCCAAACGCTGAGCGAAGGCCCCACCCACCAGATAGCGGGCGGCTGCTGACGCTCTGAGACCAGTGTGAGAAGGGGGCAGGAAAGCAGGTCCAGGCTCCCTCACCCCTGCTCCCACAGACCCAGCCTGCTGGGAGGAGGCTCTGGCCACCTCCTTCCCTCCCCTCTCTCTCAGCTCCCTTCTCCTGGGGGCTGAAAGGGACTTGGATCCCGGGCCCAGCCCCCTTCCTCAGGGGGAGGAGAAGATGTCTGTGTCTTGCCCCCATTGTCACCACTCCACTGATGACTCCAATTCTTGCTGCCTGCAGTGTCCAGGTGAGAGAGGGTCTCTGTCCTCCCACCCTGCTTGAGCTGGTTGCTGGGTTTCTCCTCCTGCTCAGCTGGCTGGCTCCAAGGAGCTCACACGAGACTAGTCAAATGTGCCCACACCAGCACCTCACCCTGAGCCACAGCCCTTGTGCCAGCGCTGGGTGGGCATTAGCCAAGGAAGCAGCAACTCTCAGGAAGGGCTGGGAGGAACAGGGGCCAGTCACACAAACATGGTTTGTCAGGCCCAGCTGTGGCCAAAAAGGGTGAAATGATCATTAAATAATGGGGAACCTTAGAAAGGATTACCTATTAACACCTGGCAAAGGCTGGGATTGAACCAGGGACCTTCAGGGCTTCAGTTTAACACTCTCCCAAGTGAGCTACTTTAGCTGACACATTTGACCCGTAATTCTCCTCAGAAGATGGAAATTGCAGTTGGTTCTCTCTCTGGTTCTACTAAAGCTGGACCCCAGGACTAGACTTTTTCTTTCTAAAACCCTGGTGAAAACGGAAAGCCAATTGCTTGCAGGTTGAGATTGGCAGGTTGAGAAAGTGAGTTAAAGAAGGGCACCGCCCCGCATGGGGCTTGAACCCACAACCTAAAAATTAAGAGTCTCATGCTCTTCCAACTGAGCTATCCAAGCTGTGTGTAAAAGGTTTCCTAATATCCCATCACAGCATAACAGGATCCAAGTGTTCTCCACTGCCTGACTCAAGGCTCTTTCTTGCCCCTAATGTGGGGTTCTGCTCTGTGAGGAGGTTTGAACTCGAACCCCACTCCCGACACACCCACTTCTTTCCCCACAAGGAACGGACCCATTTCCATCTCTCCAGGGACAGGAGAAGGGCTCTGGCCTGTTCTCTGCAAAATGCTCAGCCTGTTTCATTTTCTGCAGGAACGAGTGGGATCCATGCGCCCTGTTTCCCAGTGAGAGGTATGTGTCCTCTTCCCCCTTTCCACAGACACAGCAGGCCAGGGGGCTATGAGCCTCCAGAGGCCCCTTCCTACTTGGCCTCCCACAAAGCCGGGGTGAAAAGCTGCTAGATCCCAGCCCTCCTGGGCCAGGCCATGGCAGAGGTAGCAGGATTCACTCCCATCTTCTCCTGCCCGTTCCCTGGTACTGAGGGGCCGACCCCTTTCCTGCTGCCCCAACTCTTATTCCCACAATGCACTTTGTGCAGGGGCCATTGGTCTTTCTGCCTAGGTGCGTGGCTGGCAGCCAGGACTCAGGGCCCTTCCCCCAATCCCGCCTCTGACCTGCTCACACTGTCTGGCTGCCTCCAGCACAGGCTGAGCTCAGGGGTCAGGTGGGTGACCTGCCCTGCAGCTGTGATGGCATCAGGCCCTTCCCGCTGGCCTGCTCAGTCTGGAGATGGAGCTCCAGTGGCCTCAGACACCCAGCAAGAGGAACAAAACTCTCTTTATTGAACCTCAGGGCATGGAAGCCAAAGCACCTGAACCTTGTAACAACCAGCTGAGTCTCAGTAGATCCCACTCTGAGATTTGAACTCAGCTTACAGGATTCAGAGTCCTGAGTGCTGCCCCTTACACCATAGGACCTGTGGTGTGAAAGTGCAGTGGGCACCTCTGACTCTCAGCTCTCAGGCTGGCCTCTGCTCTCCTGGCTTCTCTCCAGCTGCTTCATCTCCCAGGACTCCCTGTAAGAAATGTGTCACTTTCACCCCTGGGAGCAGCTCAGCCATGCAAAGGGGCTGCCTGGGGCAGGACATTAGCCCTGGAGGGCAGGGGTGGGTGTGGCAGTGACATCACAAGGGCCTTTTGCAGCCCCTCATCTTATTGGCTAAAGGAGGTTGGGAGGTGATGACCTCACAGAGAGTCCATGACAGTGACCAGGTGGGACAGGCTGCAGGGCAGGGGCCATCTCAGAGCCCCCCCCCCCCCCCCATGGCTTTGCTGCAGGGAGTCTCCTTGAGAGTTGCCCTTGAGGCCTTTTCGGAGCCTTCTCCTTTCCCACGACTAACTGACCTAGATGACAGACGTCGCTGTGGAGAAGGGAAGAGCCTCCAAGAAGGCCTCTATAAATACAGCAGTGGAATTAGCTCAAGTGGTAGAGCGCTTGCTTAGCATGTGAGAGACAGTGGGATCGATGCCCACATTCTCCAACTACAGCTCAGCTCTTACTCCTAATTTGTCACTGTCAGGGGCTCCATGGCCCCCTCCCTCTTCCTACCTGCTCTCCCAAAAGAGACAGACCTGGCTACCCTTTCTTTGCCACCAGCAATTGCCATGCTGCAAAGCAGAGAGTGGAGATATCAGGCTCTCTGGTGCAATGGAAAGCATGTTGGACTTTTAAGCTGCAACAAAATACAGGACTATGTAGCTCTTTAAAGTCTAACAAGATGGTTTATTAGATGATGAGCTTTCGTGGGCCAGACCCACTTCCTCAGATCAAATAGTGGAAGAAAATTGTCACAACCATATATATCAACGGATACAATTAAAAAAACCGAACACATATGAAAAGGACAAATCAAATTTCAGAACAGAACGGGGATGCTGGGGGGAAGGTAAATGTCTGTGAGCTAATGATATTAGAGGTGATAATTGGGGAAGCTATCTTTGTAATGGGTAAGATAACTAGAGTCTTTGTTAGGACCCCGCCGTAAAGTGTCGAATTTTAGCATGAATAAGAGTTCAGAGGATTCCCTTGAAAGTGCAGTTTTAAAAGGCTTTTGAAGCAGGATGCAGGTAATTAAGTCATTGAGATAATGTTCTTTCTGGTTGAAATGGCAAGAAACTGGTATTTTTCTGTATTTTGTTTCAGCTACCCTAGACTAACATGGCTACTTTTCTATCACTATTTTAAGCTGCAGTGATTCATGTGAGCCCACCTAGACGTTCAAAGTTTGTGGGTTCAAGTCCCACGAGTGTCACTTTAGCTGCTTTCTCATTTCCGGGGCGCAGCTTTTACAGAACAGGCAATCCTTAGGGTGAAACTGGGGTGGGCTTGAGTCCAGACAGTTCCCAGCAGACCCCAGTGAGGATGGAGGGAAGGGCTGGTTCTTGAGCTTGGGGCTGGGAGTTGTTCTGAAAGGCTTCATGTACCATTAGATCGTTTTATCCCTCCCTGTCTCCTACTAGTGCTGAGCAACACTCAGGCTCTGTCTGCCCTACACTGCTCTTCTGGGAAAAGCTACGCACATTTCAAAACCCAATTTGTGCAGCTTTTTCTTCTGCTTTTTTTGGGGGGCCAGGAAGAGGCTTTTCTGACATTTGGCCTGTTACACTGGGCAAGTCACACAAGGGAGGCAGCAGGCAGAGCCAGCCCAATGCACCAGCCCCCCAGGGCGGGGAGGCCAAGGCACAAGCAGCTGCCTGGCCTGATTCATCTGGCTTCCCCAGGTTGGCACCCAGGGGCATTATCAGCTGACGTTACCCCCCCTCCCCCCTTGTCACATGAGCGTTGGGCTCATCAACAGGCTGGTCAGCAGCAGCTGCTGTTACCTAGGCACTGCAATAAGAGAAGACCATGTGTTTCTGCCTGGCTTTGAACTAGGGACCTTTTGCATGTTAGGCAAACGTGATAACCACTACACCACAGAAACATATTTCCAGGGATGGGACTTGTCTGACTGTTCTGTTCCTGGCTCTTTCTAACACCCTGCTCTGCAGGGGAGGGGGATGCTCCTTGTGAACACTCCACCTCTTGTTCTCAGGGAAGCGACTAATTTCCTCACCAGCCCCTTGAGATTTGTAGCTCAAAGCTGGAGCTGCTGTGGAAGGAGGTGAAGCTACAGAAGCTGACGGGGGACAATCAGGAGGCGGAGGGTTATTTTTTCTCCCCCCTGGGCTGATGTGGCTAGAACTGAGGAGAAGAAAATCCTCTTCCCTTCCCCTCAGAAGATGGAAATTGCAGTTGGTTCTCTCTTTGGTTCTACTAAAGCTGGACCCCAGGACTAGACTTTTTCTTTCTAAAATGCTGGTGAAAACTGAGAGCCAATTGCTCACAGGCTGAGAATGTGAGTTAAGGAAGGGCACCACGCAGCGTGGGGCTTGAACCCATGACCCTGAGATTAAGAGTCTCATGCTCTACCAACTGAGCTAGCCAGGCTGTGTGGCAAAAGTTTCCTAATATCCCATCTCAGGGTAACAAGAGCCAAGTGTTCACTGCCTGACTCAAGGCTCTTTCTTGCCCCTAATGTGGGGTTCTGGTCTGTGGAGAGGCTTGAACTCGAACCCCACTCCCGACACACCCACTTCTTTCCCCACAAGGAACGGCCCCATTTCCATCTCTCCAGGGACAGGGGAAGGGCTCTGGCCTGTTCTCTGCAAAATGCTCAGCCTGTTTCATTTTCTGCAGGAACGAGTGGGATCCATGCGCCCTGTTCCCCAGTGAGAGATATGTGTCCTCTTCCCCCTTTCCACAAACACAGCAGGCCAGGGGGCTATGAGCCTCCAGAGGCCCCTTCCTACTTGGCCTCCCACAAAGCTGGGGTGAAAAGCTGCTAGACCCCAACCCTCCTGGGCCAAGCCATGGCAGAGGTAGCAGGATTTACTCCTGTCTTCTCCTGCCTGTGCCCTGGTACTGAGAGGCCGGCCCCTTTCCAACTCTTATTCCCACGATGCACTTTGTGCAGGGGCCATTGGTCTTTCTGCCAAGGTGCGTGGCTGGGAGCCAGGACTCAGGGCCCTTCCTATAATATACAAATCCCCCACCCTCGCCAGGGGCCAGGTGAGTGAGTTGCCTTGCATATGTGACAGCATCAGACCCCTCCCACCCGTCTGCTCAGTGTGCAGACCAAGCCTAAGGGTAGCACCTGGGTTGTTTGTTACACAAAAGCCTCTTGTTCCCTGCCCAGTTCCCAACATTGGCTGCTGATGCTAACTTCCATGGGGGTGTAGCTCAGTGATAGAGTCTTTGACTGCAGATCAACTGGTCCTTGTCTCAACTCCAAGTGCCCCCTTGGAAAAAATTCCTTCGAGTGTAAACATTTTCCTTTCCAGTTCCATCACACTCTGGCTTTACATTGCTTGAGGTTCTTGACATTAATAAGATCCCTTAATGCAGATCTACTCAACATTGGGATCCCTGGCAGCCATAATCAATGGCATTTAACCAGGATGGACAGGGCAGGTGTCCCTAGCTGGTGTATTCCAGAAGCTGGGAATGGGCGACGGGAGGGATCATTTAATAACTGTCTGTCCTGAGGATTCCCTCGGGACAATGAAATTGGCTGCTGTTGTGAGACAGGATCCTGG
Source organism: Pelodiscus sinensis (assembly GCF_049634645.1). NCBI lineage: Eukaryota > Metazoa > Chordata > Testudines > Trionychidae > Pelodiscus > Pelodiscus sinensis. The sequence continues at coordinate 788,459 of NW_027466036.1, forward strand.
GCTAGTTGGGCAACTGGCATGGCCCAGTCTGGCTGCTTTGATGTTCTGTTTGGTTTCTGTTCTTGTCCCCTCTGGGCAAGGGAGAAGGTTCCCCTCATCCTGCGAAAGGCTAGTGCAGGTGAGCAAAGAAGCATGTGTCCTGTGTCCTATATTGTATTATTGTAGTAATAAACCTTTAGATGTTAGATGCTAAAGGATTGGCTCAGCGTGGTTTGTGGGTAAGATCCAGAGGGTAAATTGACCAGGGATCTGGCTTAGAGGTGAGTTCAAGGGGAAACCTCACAAAGGAGATTCCAGGCAGCCAGGCCATGGGGGTCTCTGAGGTTGCTCTGTGAGGTCACTGCCTCCCAGCCAATGAGCTGAGGTGCTGAAAAAGTTCCTTGTGATGTCACTGCTGCCTTGCAGGCTCATGTCCTGCCCCTGGCCAGCCCCTTGGCATGTGTGAGCTGCTCCCCCTGCCCCCCTCACTCAGGGCTGGTTCTGGGGCTCATGCAGGGAACATCAGAGGCTGCTCAGGGAGCCACATTGCTAGGCCAGGGACACTCCTGTGGGGCTGTGAGTGTTGCTGTGCTGCTGTACAGACACGGCCATAGAGTCTCAGGAGGCTGCAGCGGTGGGAGACACTTCCCTGGTTTCAGGAGGGAGACGAGATGTCAAGGCCCATGACTTGGAGCCAGCAACAGATACCCATGGAAAGCTGATTTTCAGAGGGGTGTGATCAGCCCTTCCTGTGTATCTGGGGGTATGTCTATATTACCCCGCTAGTTCGAACTAGTGGGGTAATGTAGGCATACCGCAATTGCAAATGAAGCCTGGGATTTGAATTTCCCGGGCTTCATTTGCATAAGCGGGGAGCCGCCATTTTTAAATCCCCGCTCGTTCGATCCCCGTGCCGCGTGGCTACACGCAGCACGAACTAGGTTGTTCGAACTAGGCTTCCTAGTTCGAACTACCGTTACTCCTCGTGGAATGAGTTTACTCTCCTCTGCTCTCTGAAACAGTTAGCAAGGATGCTGCACAGTTGCTGTCTTCCCCACTGCTAGTCACTGTTCCAGGAACAGAGTGAGTTTTGCCCTGGGCACCAATATTGAGGGTGTGTGCACCTGTTTGTGTGTGAGCCCCCATGGCTCCCATTGGCTCCTGCTGAGGGGTGGAGGGTCCCCTGGCCCCATAGCTCCTCCTGGTCTGGTATTACCTGCTGGGGAGGGTTGGAGGGACCCCAAGCCCTATAGCGGGTCAGAGTCCCGCCTGGCAGGATACAGTTTCAGTTTTTCCCTGGTGGATGCTCCAGACAGGAGGGATGCCAGCGCACTGGCCCAGCGCGGGCCGGCAGTGATGGTTTTCACACATGCAGGGAAATGCCCCGGCTTCTCCCCCTCACAGAGCTGCTGCCCTCCGGGAGGCGGATGAACTGCAGATGCGGGACAGCTCCCTGCCAGCAGGGACAGCAGCCAAGGAACCAAATATCGCTGGGTCTGCAGCCAGTGTTGGGAACTGGGCAGGGAACAGGAGGCTTTTGAGTCACACACGTCTCAGGTAGGACTGTGACTGGTCCAAGCAAGGAATGTGTCTTGGGGCTAGTTTAGTGACACCCCAAGGCCGTGTCTACACAATGGCTGTGTCTAGATTGCATCATTTGTCCATAAAAGGTAGGGGAATTAGCTCAAGTGGTAGAGTGCTTGCTTTGCATGTGCGAGGCAGTGGGATCAACACCCACATTCTCCAGTGATTGATATTTGCTTTTTCCTTGTTTTACAGGCAGAGACAACAAGGGGGCTAAGTGCTTCTAGGGGCCTCTTTGCAAAAGGCAGGGGGCTGGTTTCTGCAGTGCAGTGGGTGTCACGTTTGCCGGGCATAGAAAAGTTCCCTGGCTAAAAGCCAGACAGGCAAAGTCCTGCCTGTAACACCCAGAGGAGGGGATTCACTTGCCTGGGGAGGGCAGGAACAAACCAGCACTTGGCTGCCAGCTGTTTGCACATCTGGACACAGAAGTATCCTGAGCCTTGGTTCTACCAGCCAGTTTCTTTTCAATTCACTGCAAACTGCGTCCCAGCTGTAGGTGACGCTGAATTCACCTGCCTGGGGAGGGTGGGAAGAGACCAGCACTTGGGAGCTTGGCTGCCAGCTGCTTAGCACATCTGGACACAGAAGAATCCCAAGACTTGGTTCTGCCAGGCTCCAGTTTCCCCTCTTCTGTTTCTTTTCAGCTCCCTGCAAACTGCCTCCCAGCTGTGGGTGAGGCTGAGTGTGTGTGAAACCAGCTGCACTTTGGATGATTTTGTTAATTGTTTAAAAAGCCTCACGCACCTCTTCTGCCTGGGGAGGTGTCTGGAATAGACGCCTAGTATGACATCACCCTGGGGTTTTACCCCTTTAACCTCACCCAGAGACTCCTGACAAGTCTCCTGTGTCCATCTCCGCCTCAGGCCAAGTGTTCACATGTTTCATATCGAAGGAAACTCCTCCTCCCTTTTTCCCTGCCAATGCCTCCCGAGCAAGCTGAACCGTTCTGTGCCAATATACCAATAAAGTGTATTATCCCACCACGTCCCTGTGATACCAACTTCTTCCTCCTTATCACCCATAGTCCTGTGTGTCTGTACCAGCATCTAAGACACAGATTAGATTTTGCTTCCCAGTGGTCCCGCGTCCCTCCTTTATCTCTGCAGTTACAGCCCCTGCTCTCTCCCATTTCTGCCCCATCTCCCAGGTGTCCATGTTGTTCACTTACCTGTGGGCTTTGGGCACCTGCCCCCATCAAACCTAGTTTAAAGCCTCCTCACTAGGTTAGCCAGTCTGCACCCAAATACTCTTCCCTTCCTCCACAGGTGAACCCCGTCCCTGCTGAGCAGCCCTTCCTGCAACAGCATCCCATGGGCAAGGAAGCCAAAGGCCCCTGCCCACTGAGCTGTAGCTTTCTGTGCCCAGGGGTCAGACACCGTCTGGGCTCAATGGCTGGAGGGAAGTGGGGAACGGCTGCACTTTGGGAGTCAAAAGTGTTGTCTGGAAACATAAAGAGCCATTTTAAAGCAGCTTTGGAGGAGGGCACCATGGCTTAGCTGGCTAAAGCACCTTCCTCATAAACAGGAGATCCTGGGTTCAAGTCCCAGTGGTGCCTTGTTGTAACCTTTGCTCACATTTACTTATGCCCTTCTGGGACACAGAAGAGGCCTCCCCTGGCCACCCATGGAACTGCTGGTTCAGGAAACGGCTGATTTGAGAGGGGTATTGGGAAGAAGGAAACCACAAGCCTGGAGCCCCTGCAGAAGCTGCTGTCACTGGCAAGCCTGGAGTGAATGCAGAGGCTGCTGTGACTGGCACGGGCAAGGCGGGGCTCTGACTGCAATTGCTGAGACAGGAGAGCCAGCACCACACGTCCTTGTGATTCCCTGGGGGTGTCCGTGCTCAGAGAGCCTGAGGGAGCAACCTTTGCAGCTCCTGTAGCCATAGAGAGTCAGGGTATGTGGGCATCAGGTGCTTCTCACCTGTGGTTTCCTTCTTCCAAACACCCCTCCCCAATCAGCCTTTTCCTGAACCAGCAGTTCCATGGGTGGCCAGGGGAGGCCATCTAAGCCATGGTGCCCTCCTTGGAAAGGGATTTGAAACTGTTCTACTTTATGGTGCCAGACACCCCCTTCCCATTCCAGACTGCAGCCGTTCCCCATTCCCCTCCAGCTCTTGCCATGACTCAAGGCCTGCGCAGCCCAAGACAGTTGATCCAAAACAGAACTGGATAATTTAATGCAGGGAAGGTCAATCAATGGCATTTAACCAGGATGGACAGGGCAGGTGTCCCTAGCTGGTGTATTCTAGAAGCTGAGAATGGGTGACAGGAGGGATCACTTAACAAGTGTCTGTCCTGAGGATTCCCACTGGGCAATGGAATTGGCTGCTGTCGTGAGACAGGATCCTGGGCTAGTTGGACAACTGGCATGGCCCAGTCTGGCTGTTCTGATGTTCTGTTTGGTTTCTGTTCTTGTCCCCTCTGGCCAATGGAAAATAGACCCATGTCCTGAAGGGGACAGAAAGTGGCCTGTGAAAGGCAAGGGTGGTTAAGGAGAGATCCATGTTCATGTGTCCCTGATGGTCTAGTGGTTAGGATTCAGCACTTTCACTGCTGAGGCCTGGGTTCAATTCCCAGTCAGGGAAAGCACTCATAAAATCTGCCAAGTCTTTCCCCTTTTCGCTCACAGGGAGGGCCAGTGGGCTGAAGGGAGGGGTTGGGGTGCCAGAGGCAGGCTCTGACTGGGAGACACTCCCAGCAGCCAAGCACATTTCTCAGGCAGCCCCTTCCCTGCACAGGGGGTACAGGTCACACGCCTGGGTGAATAAGAGCTTGTGGGGACTGGCCAGGGCTTCAAGCAGGCAGCTCCCATTGGCCACACACAAGCTGGGAGCAGGGACCAGGCGTGAAGCCTTTTCCTCTACAGCTGAGAGACACAAAGGGCCCAGCAGCCCCTTCTCTCAGCTGTGCGTGGGGGCAGGGCGAGCAGGGAATCTGCCTGAGGCTTCTTGCTGCCATGTTGGGTGGCTTCATGGGCTGGATCCAGCCCGCTGGCCTGTATTGCCCAGGCCTGGCGTAGAGGGACCCTTGGCTCTGGCTGTGGGGGAGGGGCGCTGTGGAAAGGCCAGTCTGGCCTTCCTGGGCAGGGCATGACAACATGCGGCAAAACATCCTGGACAGAGAATTACAGGCCACACAGGACTCTTCTCACAGCCAAAGTAGCTCAGTGGGGAGAGTGTTAGACTGAAGATCTAAAGGTCCCTGTTTTAATTCCTGGCTTTGGCATGCTCCAATAGGGGCTAATTACTTCAGGTTGATGGTTTTGCTTAGAGCTGTTATCACAACCTGCACTGCAGGAGAAAAGGGGAGATGAGCTGCATCCTGGGGCTCTATCCTGCCACAGGGCAGGTACAAGGGCTACAGTTGGGGGCAATCAGGTGACACCACAAAAAACACTCCCTGTTGGTGGTGCTGGAACATGGCACCACATGAGCATGTTGCTAGCACCCATGTCTCCCCCCCTCAGGGCCACTAGAGATGTCCAGCAGCTCTGTCCTTGCATCCTGGAGCTGTCTGTCTGGGCCATGCACTCACACACACTGGCCCCTCCCTTTCTAGGGCAGGGCTCCTGTTGTTCCTTCCTTTACTCAGCCTGGGAGTTGGGCTTATCCCCAAGCAACAGGGGCTGTGTTTACCTGGGGAGCCACAAATAGCAGCAGAACCCCCTGTTCCCACTTTCTGCTTGGCTTTGAACCAGGAGCCTTTTGCACATTAAGCAAACACGATAACCACCACCCCACAGAAACATGCTTGTTAGTTTTTTTCTGTACATAAACTTGGACAAATATTCTGTTACTAATTCTTTGCCCAAGGCAGAGCAAGAGCAGGGAACAAGACCCCCCCCCCCCAATACTTCTCTAGACCCTTTGCTCCCAACATGGGGGGGGGGGGGGAGCTGTGCACCTCAGGAGGAGTGACAGACATCATATCCCCAACATTTCTGCCCTTCATGGATGGACCTTTGGGGGACGCCCAGACGCTCCATCCTCTCACTCAACTCCTATCACACACTGGAGCAGGGCACCCCCAGGGGTAGGGCTGAGCCATGGGGTGCTGGGCAAGGGGCAGAGGCTGCAGGAGCTGAGCGTTTCCCTAGAGCTCAGGGACCCATAAGGAGGCACCATGCACCGTGTCTCTCTCGGAAGGCGCAGAAAGGGATTGACTGGGGACAGGGAGAGTGGCCCAGGGGTTGTGCAGCTTGTTGCCCTGGTTAGGGCGTGGCCAAAACACAGGCCTCGCTGTGAGCAGGATTTGAACCTGCGCAGGGAAACCCTATTGGATTTCTAGTCCAACGCCTTAACCACTCGGCCATCACAGCTGTGAAGTCAGCAGTGCTCCAGGATCAGGGAAAGTGGTAAATAATCCCAGTGCCCAGGCCTGACCTCACCCGCCCCACAGAATTTACACAGCAAAAATGGCTCCAGAACAGGGCAAGCTTGGGGGCTCATTGCTGGGCCCTGGGTTGAAGCATTAAACCAGCCCCCTCCTGTAGGGCCTGTGAGTGTTGCTGTCCCTGCTGTACAGACAGGGCCATGGAGACAGGGAGAGATTCACTGAATGGGCCAAGGTCACCCAGCGAGTTAGAGCCCAGCTCTGCCCGCAGCGTTCTGCCCCACCCACCGATGTGCTGACTCCCTCGCTGCCAGGGGCTGTTTGCATTGGCCTCTTTTGTTTTCTTTTCTGCTGTGAGACACTGGGACAGTTGGCCAAAGCGTCCCGCAGTTGCCATCTCCCTCTGTGCAGGTGCTGTCCAGAGCCCCGACTAGCAAACGCTGACACTGCTGTTAGGTCCAGACCAGAGGGGAATGTTTAAGGGTTATTTCGGAAGAAGGGTTTTCTCCCCAAATAACTGCATCTAAATGGTGTTTTTTATTTCATAATAAAGTATTTTGAAACAGCACCCGGACACGATGCAAATAGAGCGCAGGATATTTAAATCCCGGTTTCATTTACAATTTTGAACGTCTCCATTTGCATCCCTCTCCTGAAGGAGACTGCAAGTGTCAACATGTCCTGGGTGTTGGAACCTCCCAGTACCTACCTGATGTTCCCTCCCCGCTGCCTGAAGACGTTTGGGAGTCCTCCTGCGTCCCCTGGAGCTGCAGGTCATCAGCGTTGTCATCCTGAAGCTGCAGCCGCTGCTTCCCAGGTGTCTCCATCCCAGACTCCACAACTATCCCTGGAGACAGGGGCTCCCCACACCCCGGGATTCGGTCCAGTTCCTCACAGTATGCACAGTGCTGCAGTGCTTCCCCAGAGCGGGACCTGCCCTCACGGACCCTCACATACCCCTCCCGCAATACGTTTACCTTGGGTCTGACTTGGGCTAGGATGCTGGAGCGGGGAGGTGGCCTTTCTCTGCAAGGCCATCAGCCATTGGGCCACATGTTAGATAATTTCATGGAGGTTAGGTCCATAAAAGGCTAGTAGCCAGGGGATAAAATGGTGCCCCTGGCCTCTGTTTGTCAGAGGCTGGAGACGGATGGCAGGAGACAAATTGCTTGATCGTTGTCTTCAGTCCACCCCCTCCGGGGCACCTGGCATTGGCCACTGTCGGCAGACAGGACACTGGGCTAGATGGACCTTTGATCTGACCCAGTACGGCCGTTCTGATGTTCATATGTTCACAAATGTCCACATTCCTCCTCCTGGACTGCCGGGCCTGCAGAGACTCCCCCTCGGATCACAGCTCCAAGAGGGTTTTTATCTCTGGCCCAGAAACTGACACTGACAGTGTTTCTGCCCCTTGCTTGGTCCTGTGACCAGGCCGGATTAAGGCCTGGGCTAGCCGGGCAGCCGCCCTTTATAGCTGCCATCAGGCGCCGCATGCCTGGCTCCCGGATTGTGGGCTGCAGTAGCTCCCAGCAGCCACCCTGTGGCAGCTGCCCGGGTGGGGGCCACGTGAACCCCTGCAGCGCTGGCCAGCAGCGCCCTCCCCCCATGGCTGCGGGGCCCTGCATGGCCAAGCTCAGCCTGCCCCAGGTGCCCTAAGGCTGCCCACCAGCAGCGGTAGCCGGGCTGGGCCAGGCACGTGCATCCTGCCACCGCCAGCTACATGCATGCGCCCTCCTCCAACCCGGGGCGCAATTGAACTGTCAGCCCGGGGCACCGGAATGGCTCGGCCCGGCCCTGCCTGTGATGTGTCCCTGAAGGGGTCTCTGGGGGCTTGTGCCTGTGACATGGCTCTCCGGAAGGCAGAAGTGCTCGATCTTAGGCAAATGACGCAGAAACAACACTTTACAGCCACAAACACGAGAACAGCTCTTGGTCCGCATCCCCGGGCCACACAGAGTATCCAGAAGTCACTTCCCCACCTCTCCCTTGGCTGCTCTAGTGGTTAGCCCAAAGTCCGATAAACTCTACTCTCCCACCCAACAACCACTGAGACCCAGGGCAAAGAGGCAGCTGGAATCTCTTGCTGCCAGCACCTTGCCTCCCAGCTCCTTCCCTCTCGGCAGCAGCCACAGCGCCTTTCAGTCACTGGGTCAGCCAAGGAAGAGAGGCAGGAATGGGGCCAAGTAGGGAGTCAGGCTGAGGGGGGCAGGCAAAACTCATCTTGCCTTGCAGGGCCAGTGACAACAGCTTCTCTTTTGTGTGCTGCTGAGGAGAAAAACGCTCTGAGCAGGACCATAAAGACCAATTTAAAAGAGAATTTAGACGGGGGCACCAAGGGGACAAGAGTCAGAGCCTGGCAGCGTCTGGGACACAGGAGAGGCCTCCCCTGGCCACCCATGGAACTGCTGGTTCAGGAAAAGGCTGATTGGGGAGGAGTGTTGGGAAGAAGGAAACCACAAGCCTGGAGCTGGTGCAGAGGCTGCTGTGACTGGCACTGGCAAGGCAGGGCTCTGACTGCAATTGCTGGGACAGGAGAGCCAGCACCACACGCCTTTGTGATTCCCTGGGGGTGTCCGTGCTCAGAGAACCTGAGGGTGCAACCTCTGCAGCTCCTGCAGCCATGGAGAGTGAGGGTATGTGGGCATCAGGTGCTTCTCCCTTGTGGTTTCCTTCTTCCCAATCAGCCTTTTCCTGAACCAGCAGTTCCATGGGTGGCCAGAGGAGGCCTCTTCTGTGCCCCAGAAGGACATAGGAAAATGCAAGCACCGGCTGCAATAAGGCACCAGCAGGCATAGAACCTAGGATCTTCTGTTTACGAAACAAGCACTTTAGCCAGCTGAGCCATGGTGCCCTTTTCAGGTTCCTGGGTGAAACTGCTTTATGGTCCCAGACAACACCTTTGACTCCCAAAGTGCAGCAATTTCCTTTCAGCTCTGGCAGTGTCTGCGGCTGAGTTGCACAAAGGAAGATACAAGATCCCTGGCAGGGTCTTTGCTGGATGAACGTGCCTGAGGAAAGACGCTGGAAGCGCAACAGACACACAAAAGGGGACGAGGGACAGTTTGAGTCGCACACGAGGCTGGTGGCGCAGCTCAGCCAGGGACCTTATCCACTCACAGAGCTTCACAGCTTCTCCACCCCCCAAACCCCACCAGGCAAACTGCCCCATGGGCCTCGCCCGCACCATGCTCAGGGTCTGGGGATTGTCTGTCAATTTGCCAGACCAAATAACTAGCTCCCCACTGCTCTGGAGTCTCTGCCTCTCATGGGCCTTCTTATCCTCAGGCTCCTCTTTGTCTCCAGACAGACCCTGATACAGCCACCTCCATCTGGCTGTCACTCCTGGGCCTTCTAGAGCAAAATGTGCCCCTTCATTCGGACACCTGGGCTTTTAGCAACCAGATCTGCACCTAACACCAGCACTTGCTAGTGAGGGGTCTGAACAGTTTCTGTAGAGAAGGAGACAGCAACTGCCCATCACCTTGCCAACTACTTCAGAGAGCAGAGGAACTCTTTGTCAGTGAAAGGAAACTGTCACCCCAGCTGGGACTTGAACCCACAATCCCTGACTCAGGAAGCCCGTGGCTTGCCCATTAGGCCCATGCAGCGCACAGAAAAAGTTGCCAGGGAAAGAAATTCACCCTCCTAAATGGCCCTTCTTCAACTTTTAGCTCCTGATTAAGCCCCTGTGAAGAAGCCAGATACACAGGAAGGGCTGATCACACCCCTCTGAAAATCAGCTTTCCATGGGTATCGGTAGCTGGCTCCGAGTCATGGGCCCTGACGTCTCGTCTCCCTCCCGAAACCAGGGAAGTGACTCCCACGGCTACAGCCTCCTGAGGCTCTATGGCCGTGTCTGTACAGCAGGGACAGCAACACTCACAGGCCCCAATATGTCCCCCTGAGCAGCCTCTGATGTTCCCTGCTTGAGCCCCAGAACCAGCCCTGAGTGACGGGGGCAGAGGGGGAGCAGCTCACACATGCCAAGGGGCTGGCCAGGGGTAGGACATGAGCCTGCAAGGCAGCAGTGACATCACAAGGGCCTTGTGCAGAACCTCAGCTCATTGGCTGGGAGGCAGTGACCTCACAGAGCAACCTTGGCAACAGCCAGGCGGGACAGGCTGCAGGGCTGGGGCATCTCAGAGACCCCCATGGCCTGGCTGCCTGGAATCTCCTTTGGGAGGTTTCCCCTGAGCCTCACTCCTGGCTGAAGCCTGGCTACAGAGAGAGGAGGCCAATGCAAACAGCCCCATGGCAAAGCGGAGTCAGTACGTGGGTGGGTTGAGCTAGAGGCAGAGTTCAACTCTAACTCACTAGGGGTGCGTCCCATAGTTCAAAATAATCAATGCGCCTATTTTGAAATAGCTTATTTTGTAATTTGGGGCTGGCTACACAGCACTTCGAAATAAATCACAAGTGGCCCTTTCCGAAAGAAGCCTTGGGCATCTGCAGGGACCGTGTGGGCTCTGGAACAATGTGTGTGGGGCAGGAGAGCTTTCTTTTTGTCCCAGCAGGGGAATTAGCTCAATTGGTAGAGCGCTTGCTTAGTCTGCAAGAGGCAGTGGGATCAATGCCCCCATTCTCCAACTACAGCTCAGTTCTTATCCCTTACTTTAAGGGTCAGGGGCTCAGTGGCCCCCTCTCTCTTCCTACCTGCTCTCCCAAAAGAGACAGACTTGGCTCCCCTTTCTTCCCCCCCCCCCAGCAATTGCCATGCTGCAAAGCAGAGAGTGGAGTTTTCAGACTCAGCTAGCTAGCAGACTCTGGGGTGCAATGGAAAGCATGTTGGACTTTTAAGCTGTAGTGGTTAATGTGAGCCCAACAAGCCATTCAAAGGCTGTGGGTTCAAGTCCCACCAGAGTCACTTCAGCTGCTTTCTCATTTCCAAGGCACCTTTTACAGACCAGGCACCTTTTCTCCTCCCTGGGCTGATGTGGAGAAGAAAATCCTCTTCCCTTCTCCTCAGAAGATGGAACTTGCAGCTTGTTTTCTCTCTGGTTCTACTAAAGCTGGACCCCAGGACTAGACTTTTTCTTTCTAAAACCTGGTGAAAGCTGAGTGTGAATTGCTTGTAGGCTGAGAATGTGAGTTAAAGAAGGGCATTGCCCAGCATGGGGCTTGAACCCATAACCCTAAAATTAAGGGTCGCATGCGCTACCAACTGAGCTAGCCAGGCTAGTGCAACAGCTTTCCTAATATGCCATTGTAGAGTAGCAGGAACCGAGAGTTCTCAAGTGTCTGACTCAAGGCTCTTTCTTGCCCCCAATGGGGGGTTCTGGTCTGTGGGGAGGTTTGAGCACAAATCCCCCTCCTGACACACCCACTTCTTTCCCCACAAGGAACGGCTCCATTTCCATCTCTCCAGCGACAGGAGAAGGGGACGGTTTCAGGATTTCTTTTACCGCTGCAGCATGGGGAGATGGAGGGAATTCAAACTCCTTTGCAAGCTTTGTTCTTCTGGCACCAAGTGTGACGGGAGGGGTGACATACCATGCTGGCCGCCAGCCACCGGGACCAAACCTCTGAGAAGGAAAATGTATTTTGTTAAAAGGAACAATGTGAAGTGTGTATGCAACTGACTGAACGTGACCTTGCGTTGTGTGTGAGACATAGTGAACCTACTAAAACCAGCCTGATCTAGCTTTTCTGCTGCAAGGATGAGACTAACACCCATGTAACTAAGTTTATCTCTGCATATTGAGATAAAAGTAGCTTTAAGCATTAAGCCAATCGTAACGCTGTCACTAGCTTATGTGATGTCTATTCTATTTTGTGTGCAACCATGAATGTATATAAGGTTTCCATGGACATTTGATTTTGGAAGTCTTTCTTTTGAAACTTCCCACAGCTCTTAATAAAAGTGTTTCTCTCCTTCCAACCCTGAGTCTGGATTTCCGTGACACCTCAAACCAGCTGGACTAGCCAGCCCACATCACACTGAGTGACTATGATGTATAAAAGGAAAGTCAAATCCCCCGGAGCCATTGATTCCCCTATGAGGGGCACGTACAATATACATACATTGCTAATGCTTAGATATATTTGCTATTTGTATAGGAGTAAGACATGACAAAGGTCAAGGCCTGTCACAGGTAATAACTTATAATAAGGAGACGAGGGGAGGTGAAACCAGTCTTCTGTTAAGTAGAGATATGGATAGATTCCACATCCTTTAAACTTGTGACCGGCTCAAGCAGGAAAGGAAAAAGGGAAGTATGGCTCGCCCATTGTTCAGCAAAAGTGAATGAATGTAACACAGCTGTAACCGCAAAGTCAGCAAGTAGGCACTGTATTTAACCTCATTTAGAAAATTAACCTGACCTATAGGAATGCTAAATGTCAAAAATGAAGTAACCTATCATGTTAAGGCACCTAAACCAGGAAGGATGTTAACCCTATAAAAACCCCTGCCTATGAGATGTTGGGGGTCGGCTCTGCTTTGAACATTGAGTTCCTTAGCCGTACCTTGGTTGCAACCAATAAACTTGAGTTGGACCCAGCCTGAAAGTGTCACTCTCTTCTTGGGGTAAATCAGACTAGCCTCCAAGGGGACGAAACCAGCAATTTATGCAACAAATTGGCACCCCAGATGGGACATCCCTTGGACTACTCCGGAGTCGGACGACAAGATTCGCCGTAGGTGACCGTGAAGTGCGCACCGGACTGTTTGAGTCCGTCACGGCACCGAAAGCGTGAGTCGGGACATCCGGAAAGTTAAAGGAGTCTCTATTGAACGAGTCAACTAGGCTGTGAGGTCCGAAGAGAAGGCGCCGGGGCGGAGACAGAGTGAGTATACCGATAATTCCCTGTGTTTTGGGTAGTGTTAGTAATTCGAGAACTGTCCTTCGAGGACAGTGGGAACTTCGAATAAACATGGTGTATCCGGTAGGAAAACACGTATAGGGTAGGCGGGTCGCACCCGAATGGTAAAAGCCTCTGTAAGCCCCAGAAGGAACACCATGAACCCGTGGGTTGCGTGGGGAAGTTATGAGGAGTTAGGAAAACTCCAGTGGATTGCTTTTGTTTTTAGTAGGAGTACTCTTGTTCTTTGTTTTAATGATTTGTTGGAAACCTAAATTGTGAAACCACAGGTTTGTGTGTAAGCATGACTGTCGCTGACCAGGTCTGAGACTTAAGCTGACTCCAGCCGCCCCAAGAATCCTGCAAGGGGAAACCCGATGACCAGGATTTCTTGATTGCAAGGGGGGTCAGCCGAACCTCGTGACCCAGCGAGTCTCCAAGCCCCCTGTTTGTCTATATTTGTTGCTGTCTAATAGACCTGTCTTAAGTGTCACGGTTCCACAAGGGCACACCGGTGTCTCTAGTGAGACAGCCAAGCGCTGGACCCTCTGGGTTCGGACGCTAAAAGCTGGTGTGGTGTCATTCCATCGACACACGGAGCCGTGGTGAAAGCTTGTTGCCTGCATGTGTGTGTATAATAAATATATAGACATGGATTTGGGGAGTTCCTGGATAGAAAACTCCGCAACCCCATTGGGATGCATGTTACAGAATTTTAGTAATTTTAAAAGTGACTATAGAGTAAAAATGGCAAAAGATGAGTTAATTAAATTTTGTCAACTTGAGTGGCCTACTTTTGGTGTCGGATGGCCAGATACGGGCTCCTTTGATGTAAACCTGGTATCCCTAACACATAGCGTTGTGACGCGGGACGGACAGTGGGATCACTTCCCATATATGATTGTTGGTTATTCCACATCCAGGATCGACCAAAATGGATATTAAAATGTAGTATGGGTGTGTGTAAGGTCATGTCTGCAAAGGCAAAGACCTTGGGAGGTAAAAGCCCTGGAATACTGGCTCCCTCTAGTGATGAGGAATTTGAGCCCTATGGAAAGAAGAGGAAACCCCCTTCTTCTTCAGGAGGGTCTAGCCCTATTAGAGAGAATGAGAATTGTTCCTCTCCTGCCACTTCATGAGGAAACAGTAACTCTGAAATCATAAGTGAACTTACATCTGAAAAGTTACCCCCCCTTATCAGACTCCTGCTGGTCCTGGATTCACTTCAGCCCCCCCTGCAGAGGCTGAAGTGAGGGGGGCTGAGCCAACAGGGTGGACTACTCAATTCGGGCAAAAAAATACTTCTTGCGAAAAGGCCCATCAGATCCGGGATCATCATACCATCAGTACCCCCTTAGAGAAGTAATAGAGGAGGGAAGATAAGAGAGCGCAGAAGCAGATGGCAGTGCTGGCTGCAGCACTCTCCAGCAACCAGAGGCCGGACCATAAGGGGCCCCCTCAGAAAGGAAAGGGACGGGTAGCAGTTGATGAATGTGTGCACTGATGGGGAAAAAGGACATTGGAAGAGAGACTGCCCAAAAATTGAAGGCAAAGGGGAAGAAAAGACAACCGGAGAACCGCCAGATGCGGGCAGTATCCTCCGGAGAAGAATCTAGTTGAAGGGGACCGGGATCTAAGGCCACCACCCTATGAGCTAAAGCTCGAAAGGATCCCATGGTAAAAATAAGGGTGGGTGGCAGGGACTATGAGGCTCTGGTGGATACTGGAGCCACATTTTCTATGATTCCCGTAAAACCCCCCTCAGCTAAGGAAAGTGGAAAGCATGTGATAGTGGAAGGAATTGAGGGAAAGAGAAGCAGGCTACCCGTATGTAGACCCCTCCTCACGAAGATTAGAAAAAAAAAAATTATGCTGGAACATGCCTTTGTTGTTTCATCTGCATGCCCAGTTGCCCTGCTAGGGTGAGATATGCTAATTAAGCTGCAAGCTAAAATTTTCTTCCGTAGTGATCAGAATGTAGTGCAGTTGCTGGTGAAACAGGGCTCAAATTACCAGATGGCCCTCTGTGCAGCTGAGATGCTGTTAGAGACAAAAGGGACTGAGGTCTTAGAAGGAGTCAATCCATGTGTATGGGCAGATGAGACCCCTGCCCGAGCAAAGTTTGTGACTCCAGTAAGAATTCCTCTCATTGAAGGAGAAGGCTCTGTGGGTGTAAAGCAATATCCCCTGAGAGAAAAAAAAAAAGAGCCACCTGGATAGGCTTAAAGCCATTAATCGAACAATTCAAAAGATATGGCTAGGTAGTAGAAAGTTCCTCTCCCTTCAACACCCCTATTTTAGGGATGCCAAAACTGGATAGCGTCTCTTATAGACTCGTGCAAGACTTACGGGCAATAAATAAGAAAGTTCTTGTAGACCATCCTATGGTCCCCAACCCACACACTATCTTAACACAAATTCCAGCAGACACAACAGTGTTTATGGTATTAGACTTGAAAGATGCTTTCTTTTCTATACCTTTACACAAAGATAGTTGGAAATTATTTGCTTTTGAATGGGAAGACCCGGACACCCATCACAAAACCCAGCTGTTGTGGACTGTGTTGCCCCAGGGTTTTGTGTCATCCCCCCATATTTTTGGGACGACATTGCAAAAAGACTTAGAAGACTGGAGGGGGCAGCACCCTGAGGTAGCTCTCCTCCAGTATATTGATGATTTGTTGATTACCAGTCCTGATATGCAAAAGGGAAAAAGGGCAACAGAGCCCCTGTTGAATGCCCTAGGGAAGAAGGGATATAAAGTTTCACAAGAGAAGGCCCAAATATGCACCTTCCTAAGCTATGAGATTGAAAAGGGAATGCGGGCTTTGAGCAAGGATCGAATCCAAGCAACTTCAGGAAATTCTCAAGCCCTTCTTAGCAAATAGATAACGACAGCCTCTATGGCTAGAAACGCAGGCAACCCAAAGATGTTTCACAACATATGAGTGGGGGCCATCCAGAGGAAAAAACATAACAAACAGTTAAAACCTTTCCCTCACACGCCGTTATAATTGGCTTGAGGGCGTGGGGGAAGGTAACTTAAAAGCCACCCAAATGTCAACCAGTAGAAATTGAATGTGAAGATGTAATCACTAAAAACTAAATCTGCCCTAACAAGGAGACACATTCTGCAACATAAATCTCCTTACATGAGCAAGTGATTCACCCCAGAGCCAGCAGCATAACTCAACTGCTGCAGCATGGATGTTATGAAAATCATATACTGAAAAGAATTAGGAAGTGTGGGGGCTAATTAGAAAGCCCACTCTCCTTACCAAATTAATGCTAGACAAATCTGTGTAATTAAGAAAAGTCATTTAGCAGGATCAAGACAGATCATAAGAAAAAAAAAAGGGCCCGGTCTGCAATACGAGAGGGAAACAGAACCATGCCACTGTTGGGGAGGGCTAGCAACTCTAAGGTAATTCAAGGGAGTGGAAGGTCACGAGTACCGATGAAGCGCTCTTGTTCTCAGAAAGTTGCAGCTCACTCGCACATGAAAATGATAAGGAACTAGCTGTAACCCGTTCCCCTAGCAGATCTTAGGCAGTATTTTAAGTTATAATAGGCCACCCCGATGGGGGGGGGGGGGGGAGAAATGTTTTCTTGTCTTTCAGATCATCAGAAAGCGCTGGTGCCAGTTGAAAAAAAACAACAACAAAATGCCATGATTCTGTGTCATGACATAATGAGTTTGTGTTCTGTCCAAGTTTGTCTTGTGTGTCTTAATTGTAATACGTATTGCAAATGTTGTGAATAGAAAATTGTTTAGGCTAGGAGAATGTTAACAGTGTCTCCACAGGTGAACAAAAAGAACTGGAAGGAAGCAAGGAGTACATCACGTGAACAGAAGGATGGGAGACATGACTAGCTCCTTCCCACCAGACTAGTTTTGTTTTAATGGCCATTGCTAACTTGCCCTCATTTGGATATCATCAACCAGGACTTTAAGGACAAAATGGAGCCTCCCAGTTGTGCACCATGCCCTGAACAGGCCCCTGTTCCAGAACCAGGACAACTGTCACTGGTCCTTACCTTGATGATGTTCCACACTGGTACAGACCAGCTGTGTGCTAGACTGGCTAATCAAATTGGCAAATGCCTAATTAGGCAATGACAAGGTTTAGCAGATACCATCGCAGATTGGTTTGAGCCTGGTAACCCTATCAGCAACACTTATGTCGTAGCCCAGAAATTGTATGAGAATCCAGACTTGTAAATGCAGTAATATCCAGTGCCCGTAAAGGCCTACACACCAGCCAAGCTAATCAATTGATCCTAAATAATTTGAAGGATCTGTCCAGCTCTGTAGACCTAACCTGATGTTTGGACCAGAAGCTAATTGGATTGGAAGTAAAATAAAGAAATTAGAAGGCCAGTATTGAAGAATAAGGTAAGCTTTAGCCACTACCACTTAGTTCTTATGGTGGTGAGTCCCCAATCTCCCCTGTGCCTACCCATTGGAGTAGGGAAAGAGAGAATCCATGAGGACCCAAAGGC
The DNA here is from genome assembly GCF_049634645.1 of Pelodiscus sinensis. NCBI lineage: Eukaryota > Metazoa > Chordata > Testudines > Trionychidae > Pelodiscus > Pelodiscus sinensis. The sequence goes on from NW_027466036.1 coordinate 805,662, forward strand.
CCACCTGGACAGGGCATAGTACAACCATTTGTTTTTGGTCCCTCTGAGGATTCCTCACTCAGATCAGATCAGAATGGTAACCTCCCTGCTTGTACCAAAGCAAGGGCATATAGATAGAATAGAAGGCATTGCTTATTCTGAAGGTGTGGGAGCCTCCCTATACCCAGGGATTGTTGCACCCACTTTGATAAGAAAATTTTATGTACCTGCCCATTTAACATCATGACGAATCTGCCTAGGCTTGATGTGGTTGTCATAGAAAAACAAATGAACATCGAGCTGGTCCAAATGAACGGTACCTACTGGTGTTTGACTACCCAGACTGATCACTCCATCCTGCCCCTCTGTATATCCGTCTGTGTGCATAACAGTCCCTCATCAAGCGGCCTAACCGTCAATAGAATGTGGACATATCACACTTTGGTAGTGGAGATAACTACACATGAGATGCTGAGTGGCATGGCGGAAGTAAGTACCAAGAGGAGGGTTTACTGGCCCTGCAGGCAAAGATCAAGAAGTTGGTGGCCAATGCCCAAAGATATATCGGGGCTGGCCGTCTGAGGTACACACAGATAGGGAAACACCGTGGACCATGCCAAACACCTATCTCTGCAGCACTCAACCAGGCAGTAGAGGTCAAACCTATAATCATGGGCAGTGCCAGTAAGGCGACGAAATATCTTGGGGATGGATTTGAATAGTGTTTGCCAAATTATGTAGAGAGTTTTGATTTTAACATTTATAATAATGATAGTGCTGTACCAGCACTTCCAGAAGTAAATTAAGATCCCTTAAATTGTTGTATTTAACCTAGTAGATTAAGAAGAACCCCAAAGTCAAGAGAAAAGAACTATAGGAGTAAACTGAGGCAGTCCATGGTATCTTGCTAAGGACTAACAAACTCAAATCATTAAGTCAGCCTGAGAAGCGTATGCTACAGCAGTAACTGCGACCCTGGTTCCCCTGGCAACCACATGCCAAAAAGGCCTCACTTTGATAAGGCTGGTATCAAGCAACCGCGTGGGATTGTTTTTACGGTTTGCTTCATTCCTAGGAAATAACCTTGGTTCCAAAAGAGCTAGCTGGCTTTTGGCTCAGAGAATAAAGACTCTTATGTCCATCAGCGCTGTGAAGTGCCAAGAACTGACTGTTAGCCAATGCTTCCCATTGCAAAATGATCCTACCCCGACTGCTGATAAGCCTCTCTCTTCTGGTCCTGCTTTCCCACCTGTTGGACACCAGAAGAATCGAAATATTACAGGGTGATGTGCTAGTAACCTCTCCCCTGCATGATGCTGAACCACGACTGTTTCAAAGAAAAAGAGGAAAACTCTTGTTGTGCTATGTTGGTACACATTCCTGTTTAGTTTTGTTTTGTTGTGATTATATTATGCTTAAAGCCCTGTTTTATACCTTGTATAATTGCCTCTATACGTCGCACTGTATTGACTACTGTCAACCATGAAATGCTTGTACATTACCAAAGATTAGCTAAAGAAGAAACTGATGAGGTATAAGAAAGAGAAAGCCTCTTGAGGGGGGAATTGATGTATAAAAGGAAAGTCAAATCCCCGGAGCCATTGATTCCCCTATGAGGGGCACGTACAATATATATACATTGCTAATGCTTAGATATATTTGCTATTTGTATAGGAGTAAGACATGACAAAGGTCAAGGCCTGTCACAGGTAATAACTTATAATAAGGAGACGAGGGGAAGTGAAACCAGTCTTCTGTTAAGTAGAGATATGGATAGATTCCACATCCTTTAAACTTGTGACCGGCTCAAGCAGGAAAGGAAAAAGGGAAGTATGGCTCGCCCATTGTTCAGCAAAAGTGAATGAATGTAACACAGCTGTAACTGCAAAGTCAGCAAGTAGGCACTGTATTTAACCTCATTTGGAAAATTAACCTGACCTATAGGAATGCTAAATGTCAAAAATGAAGTAACCTATCATGTTAAGGCACCTAAACCAGGAAAGATGTTAACCCTATAAGAACCCCTGCCTATGAGATGTTGGGGGTCGGCTCTGCTTTGAACATTGAGTTCCTTAGCCGTACCTTGGTTGCAACCAATAAACTTGAGTTGGACCCAGCCTGAAAGTGTGACTCTCTTCTTGGGGTAAATCAGACTAGCCTCCAAGGGGACGAAACCAGCAATTTATGCAACAACTAGTGGCCCCTCAGAGAAGAGCCATTGGCAGCTGCAGTCATCCCTGACGCTGCTGGAGGCACCTTTCCGAAAGGGCCATTTGTGAGCTCATTTCTAGCAAGCTAGCTAGCTCAGTTGGTTAGTGTGTGGTGCTCATAATGGCAAGCTCATGGGTTCAAGCCCCATCTTGGCCACTGAGATGTTTGCCGTGGTGATTGCTCCCACCCACACTGTAGCTCCCTGCTATGGACAGGAAAGAGTTTGAGAGCTTTGCAGGAAGCAGGGCAGAGAGCTGTTAGGAGGAGGCTCCATCCTGCACAGCCCCAGTGGCTAAAAGGGCCTTGGCCTGGCCTGCTTTCCCTAATGGCAGGGAAAACCCTTCTCTTCCCTCCATTACCCCAGTGGGGTGATGTGATTCCCAAATTCCTGCTGCTGCAGTGGCTGGCCCAAGGCTCCCTGCAGGGGGCAGGTTCTGCCAGCCCAAGCCACAGAGGGAGGCTTCATATGTCCTGGAGCATGTGCCCAGCCCACAGGGCTGCTGCCAACCTGGTCACCTGTGTCAGCGGCTCAGCTGCCCAGTGTGGCTGTGTTCTTAAGCAAGAAGCCACCAGCCACCAGTGTAGTGTAGACAGAGCCTTCGTGTGAAGAGCTGTTCTGCTACTTATTGTCAAGGGGGGGTTCTTGTGCATGAAGGAGCAGTGAGCAGTGTGATAGTCCATGCTTCATTTGCATATTTGCATATTGCTTGCGCAAGAGCCCACTAGTGTAAACATGGCCCCTCTGCTTTCTGCTTTCTGTCTAAGCTTAAAAAAATTTTTGTGTGAAGCAGGGAGATTCTAGCATCTTCGTAGGCAAGTGAGTCTGAATCCTGCACCATGACCTCAGTGGGACCCGCTGGGGAGATGTTGGTTTGCTGCAAATCCTTGGTAATGCCAGTATTTGGCTTCCTTCGCTGTGTCTACGCTGCGCATTGCTGCGCAATAAGATATGCAAATGAAATGTGGGGATGAATATTTCCACACCTCATTTGCATACCTAATGAGCCATCATTTTTGCAGCACAGGCTTTTGTGCAAGAAGGAGCTGTCTACACTGCTCCTTCTTGCACAAAAAAACCCTCTTGTGCAGAGCCGTTCCGCCACTTATTGTCAGGAACCCTCGTGCCAGTTGGCAGGAAAATCCAGTTCTGAGCAGTCTCTGAGCGGCCAGTGCCTGAGGGGATCCAACATGGATCCCTAGGTCACAGGTCACAAGGCTCCATTTAGTGGCCCCAGTTACTGACCTAAACACCATCATAACTCGACATCTACGTCTACACTGCAGCCTTCTTGTGTAAGAACTGTTTTGCGCAAGCGTTCTTGTGCAAAAGGTCTTCCACAAGAACACGTCCACACTGCCAAGTGCTTTGCACAAGAGATGTGCTTTTGTGCAAGAGCGTCCATGGCAGTGTGGTTGCTCTCTTGCACAAGAAAACTCTGATGGGCATTTTAGCCATAGGGGTTTCTTGCACAGGAAATTCATGTTGCCGGTCTACACCGCCCTCTTGTGGAAGAGCTCTTGTGCAAGAAGGCTTATTCCTCATGGGTAGAGGAATAACTCTTCTGGAAGAAGCCCTGTTTTCCAAAGCTGTAGTGCAAATTTACTTGTGCAAGAATGCTTGTGCAGTGTAGATACTCTGCACATTTTTCTGCAAGAACAATTGTTCTTGCACAGAAAGCCTGCAGTATAGATGTCACGTTAGGGTTTGTATGCATTTAAACAGTTCACATATAATGGAAATCCAAGAAAGGTGAATGTCTGCATTAAATCAACACTCTCTCAGGGGGCACATGGATTTGAACCAAGGACCACTTGATCTGCAGTCAAACACTCTGCCTCTGAGCTACACCCCCATGTGAGAGTTGGGGCTGCAGCCAGTATTGAGAAGTGGGTAGGGAACAAGAGGCTTTTGTAGACAACACATCTCAGGTGGGACGGACCCTCACTGACCCTAGATTGTGACTGGTCCTAACAAGGAGTTTGCCATGAAAGCAGCAGAACTGGGGCAGGACAGAGGTTCTGTCCACACGGAAAAGTTCTTTTGGAACAATGGCCGTTATTCCAAAATAACAATGCAAGAGTCTACACAGCAATTCCGTTAGTTTGAAATAACTCTGAAATAACGGATGGCTGATTCCAACTTCTGTAGACCTCACTGTACGCAGAAAAATGCCTATTCTGAAATAGCTATTTCAAAATGAGGTGCGTGTACATGCTCTACTTCTGCTATTTCAAAATATCCCCTCCCCAGGGCCATTATAAGTTATTCCCCCTGGGGCTCTAAATCAAGGTAGCACGTCGACATTAGGGAAGCCTCCTTGGACTCATTTTGAGGTTTCCCTGCAGTGCAGACGTGCTATTTTCAAATAAACTGTTCCAGAAGAGCTTATTCCAAAATAAACGTGCCATGTAGACGTAGTCAGACAGTCCTGAGAGATGAAGCAGCCGGAGGGAAGCCAGGAGAGCAGAGGCCAGACTGAGAACTGAGTGTCCCAGGTGTCTACCCCAGGCCTTCTGTCTAGGTCCCAGGTGTAAGGGGCAGCACTAATGACTCTGAATCCTCCAATCTGAGTTTAAATCTCAGTGGGACTGGCTGGGGTGGTTGCTGGGAGGTCCTTGTGCTCCAGGCTTTTCAGCTTCCTTGCCCTGAGGTTCACTAAGGTGGTTTTGCTTGTCTGAGGCCCATTAGAGCTTCGTGAGCAGACTTGTGGTCAGGTGCCTGAGGCCCATCTCACCCCCCAGCTCAGCCCATGCTGGAGGCAGCCAGAGAGTGTGAGCAGAACGGGGGCGGGGGAGTTGTATACTTTGGGAAGGGTCCTGGCTCCAGCCACACACCTTGGAACAAAGACCAACGGTTCCTGCACAAAGTGCATTGTGGGAATAAGAGTTGGGGCAGCAGGAAAGGGGCCAACCCCTGAGCACCAGCGAGCAGGTGGGAGAAGATGGGAGTGAATCCTCCTACCTCTCACGTGCAAAGGGAGCACTAACCCACGTGCAACTCATCTCTAGTGCTCTGGCCTCCAGCAGCTTTGTGCCCCACTAGGGTGGGTTATTTCAGAGACCAGAGAGGAAGAGGGAGGGGTCTCTGGATGTGCGGAGTCCCCCGGCTCTGCCTGTGAAAAGAAAGAACAAGGGCACAGGCAGAAACTTCAATTCCACTTTGTGCGTCTTGACTTTTTCAATCTAAGGACTTTGAAGAAAGACTTCAAATATCTGCTCCAGTGGTGCAATGGGTCAGTGCACAGTACTTATAAGGCAGTACTTGTAGGAGACATGCTGAGGTTGTGAGTTCAAACCTCACCTGCAGCACTCCCTTTGAGACCCTGCTGGGTTGTCCCCTTGCAGTGGTTCCCAAACTATTCAGCATCACTCCCCCCTTTTTGATTTTTGAAAAACCCTCATGTCCCCCCCCCCCAAATAGAAGCAAAACTTGTTTTAGCAAAAAAGAAAAAAAATTGATGGGGGGAGGGCTGGGTCACCTCTTCCCCCTCCCCTGGAATTTCTTCACACCCCCTCTCCCTCCCGCCCCGGGCTGGCCCCAGAGCTCAGGCCCTGGGAGTCTGATCAGCAAGTGAGACTCGCCCGTCAGTCCAAGCTGCTTTCTTCCCGGCCACGTAGGAAGGGGCCACTGCAAGTGCACATCCCCCTGGCCTGCTGTGTCTGTGGAAAGGGGGAAGAGGACACATACCTCTCACTGGCGACAGGGCGCATGGATCCCACTCGTTCCTGCAGAAAATGAAACAGGCTGAGCATTTTGCAGAGAACAGGCCAGAGCCCTTCCCCTGTCCCTGGAGAGATGGAAATGGGGCCGTTCCTTGTGGGGAAAGAAGTGGGTGTGTTGGGAGTGGGGTTAGAGTTCAAACCTCTTCACAGACCAGAACCCCACATTAGGGGCAAAAAAGAGTCTGAAGTCAGGCAGTGGAGAACACTTGGCTCTTGTTATGCTGTGATGGGATATTAGGAAACTTTTTGCACACAGCCTGGCTAGCTCAGTTGGTAGAGCATGAGACTTTTAATCTCAGGGTCATTGGTTCAAGCCCCATGCTGGGCGATGCCCTTCTTTAACTCACATTCTCAGTCTGCAAGCAATTGGCTCAGCTTTCATAAGGGCTTTGGAAAGAAAAAGTCTAGTCCTGGGGCCCAGCTTTAGTAGAACCAGAGAGAGAACCATCTTCCCCATCTCCATCAGCAGCCTCCGCCCCTTTCAGCTATTGGGTCGGACTGGGAAAAGAAGTGGGAAATGGGACAAAGTAGCTTGTCTCTGTTCATGAGCTTCTCCAGTGGCTGAAAGGGACGGTGGCTGCTGATGGGGGTGGGGGGAAGAAAATGGGCAACAAAGACCCTCCTCTGAGCTCCCCCAGCGTTCACTGGAAGGGGCCAGACCAGCGGGGACTAAAAGCTACTGCTCCAGGCGACGTTTGAACTCACAACCTCAGCATGTCTACCACAAGCACTGCCTTATAAGTACTGTGCGCTGACCCATTGCGCCACTGGAGCAGATATTTGAAGTCTTTCTTCAAAGTCCTTAGATTGAAAAAGTCAAGAAGCATAAAGTGGAATTGAACAAGTGGGGCTGGAAGCTCAGTTCCGAAGGATGAGAGAGGTGAAGGGAGAGTCAGAGAAGCGGCTGCTGGATGCTCTGCGTGGCCCAGGGATCTGGACGAAGAGCTGTGCTCAGGTTTTCTGCCATAAAGCTTTGCTTCTGGGCAGTTTGGCTACGATTGAGGGCTTCCTGCCTCCAGGAGAGGATGGGAAGCTGTGCAAGGCAGCCTGCAGCTGCAGGACCCACTCAGGCCCGTTTTGGGGGGGTTAAAGGGAAACCTCCCTGAGAAGCTTTGCTGCTTCCTCCTCAGAGTGCACTGGTTGGCAATTGAATGCAGGTCAACTGCTTGGAAGGGAGCAATGCTCACCACTGCACCACCCATGCCTGCACCTTTGTGCTCTAGGTGAGAGGGGCCTGCGTGGTTTGGGGTAAAGCATAACTTCTTGGCCATTTGGACAAGATCGGAAGTGATGATGGGGGGAGTGGCTTCCTTGCACTCTCCATGACATGAAGAGCTGGGAGGGAGAGAAGTCCCAGAGGTTTCTGGGTGGGAGAGTGCAGCTTCTCGACTCTTGGGCTAAGTGCAAGAGCAGCGAAGGGAGAGGCAGGGAAGTGGCTACGGGCGCTCTGAGTGACCTGGGGATCCAGCCCAAGAGCAGTTCTTGTGTTTTTTGCCGTAAAGCGTTGCTCCTTGGCCATTTGCTTAAGATCGAGCACTTCCTGCCTCTCGGCGAGCCATGTCACAGGCACAAGCCCCCAGAGTCTACACAGCAATTCCGTTATTTTAAAATAATTCTGAAGTAACAGACGGCTTATTCCGACTTCTGCAAACCTCATTCTACGAAGAATAAAGCCTGTTCCAAATTAGCTATTTCAAAATAAGGCGTCTGTAGATGCTTCACTGCTGCTATTTTAAAATAGCCCCTCTCTAGGGCTATTGCAAGTTATTCCTCCTGCAGCTCTTACTTGAGATAACTCTTCTATATTAGAGGAGCCTTCCTCGGACTATTCTGAGGTTTCCCTGCAGTGCAGACGTGCTATTTCGAAAGACGCGATCTTGGAATAACTATTCCAGAATAGCCTATTCCGAAGTAAATGTGCCATGTAGAAGTAGCCAGAGAGATGAAGCAGCTGGATGGAAGCCAGGAGAGCAGAGGCCAGTCTGAGACCTGAGTGCCCAGGTACCCAACACAGGTTCCCTGTCTAGGTCCCATGGTGTGAGGGGCAGTGCTCAGGACTCTGAATCCTGCAATCTGAGATGAATTCTCAGTAGGACTTGCTGGGGCAGGCTGGATTGGTGTGAGGTCCTCACACTCCATGATTATGTCTACATTTGTGGCTTCTTGTGTGAGTAATATGCAAATGAGGCTAAGCGTGGACTATTGCCAAGCCTTATTTGCATAGCTAATGAGCCACCATATATATGGAAGAGGCTCTTGCCTCAGAAGGAGCTGTCTACACTGCCCCTTTTTGCGCCTCAAAAACCCTCGTGCGCAATGCTGTTCTTCCTGAAAATAATGGGTGTAACGGCATTGCACAAGAATGTTTTGTGGGAATGAGAGATGGGGCAGCAGGAAAGACGCTCCCTGAGCACCAGCCAGCAGGTGGGAGGGAATCCCCCCCATGCGAAGGGAGCACTAACACACTTGCAACTCATCTCTAGTGCTTGTGCCTCCCTGAGGCCCAGCAGCTCTGTGCTAGAGCCAGTTGTGTGTGAGAGGGATGAAAAGGAACCCCTAGAAATCAAACCCAGCCCTGGCTGCTACCAGCACTCCTAGCAGAAGGGTCACTCTAGCCAGGGGTGTGGCCAAAGCACAGACCTTGCTGTGAGCAGGATTTGAACCTGCGCAGGGAAACCCTGTTGGATTTCTAGTCCAACACCTTAACCACTCGGCCACCACAGCTGTGAGGGTAGTGGACCCCCTCAGGTCTGGGAAACTGGTAACTAATCCCAGTGCCCAGGCCTGACATCACCTACCCCACAGAATCCACACAGCAAACCTGGCTCCCCGAGCACAGGAGGAGTCTGTGGGCTCATTGCTGGGCCGTGGGGTGAAGCAGCAAACCAGCCCCCTCCTGTGGGCCCTGTGAGTGTTGCTGAATCTGGGCCCCTGCACCTGGGGAATGGCAAACAAAAAGTCTAGGGGCCACACAGAGACCCTGCTGGGCTGAGCAGGAAGTGGCTGGGACTTTGCTTTGTCTTTGCCTGTGGGCTTGTCTGTCTGCAGCCTGGAAACCTCCTGGATCCTCAGACCACGGGTCTGGATGGAGCGTTACAGATGTCGGAATAATGGAATTGCTGTGTAGACGCTCCCATTGTTATTGCAGTGTAATGGCCGTTATGCCCAAGGAACGCTGCTGTGTAGATGCAGCCTCAGAGAAATGCTGAGCAAGGATTCTTACAAGCTTTGTGTTTGTACAGTGTTAGGAGAGAGGGGGAAATGAGGTCACTTCTCTGGATAGAAAGGAGAGGAAGCGTCAGGAGAGGGATTTCAACCCACACCTCCCTTTGGGGAGCAGACCACCCCACTGAGGGAAAAACAGCAACTTGAGCCTGATGCCTTAGACCACTCAGCCATCCTGCCACCTACGTTTGTACTTTCAACCACAGTTTTCGTACATGTGTGAGTTGCTCGGGGAGGCCAAGGGGGCCCTCTCTTTCCCCACCTAACAGCCGCTCTGCAGCACAGCTGGGTTTATCCCCACTCACCGGTGTGGGGTGTTTTGCAGGAGATGACAAGAAGCGGAAGAGGGGAACCTCTGGCTGGCAGAACCAAGACTTGGGATTCTCCTGTGCCAGGGAGTCTGTGTCAGTGCACGTGGGGATGCTGACCTGGGGGGCACCTGGGTATGTTGGTCATCAGGTGCTTGTTCCCGGGGATAACACTTATCCCTGTGACACACTTTGTGCAGGGACCGTTGGTCTTTGTGCCACGGCACGTGCCTGGAATGTGGGACCGAGGAACTTTCCCTAAATAGACACAAACCCCTCACCCCCAGCACTCTGTCTGCTTGAGAGCCCAGAGCCCTGGCTTTGACTGGCTGGTGCCTGGCACGTGGGGAATTGCGGGAGGGGACTTAGATCTAGTGGTAGATTTCTAGAGTGCCACAGCAGCTGCTGACAGCGTGGGGATGTGCACGTCTGTCTGGGGTTACTGAGCACCCGGCCTGCCTTGCTGAGTCCTGGATTCAGCTTTACTGAAACCCGCGTCGTTCGCCTGCACCCAGGTCAGTCCATGTCAGTGGCTCAGGGGTTTCTCCCCCCAGCGCACTGCAGAGAAAGCCTTTGTGTATTAATGGGCCTCAGGGAGCCCAGAACAGAGGGAGTTGGGATTCTAGTCCCATTGATCCACACAACCCAAGCCTTGCCACATCCCTAATCCTGTGCCCTGATTTCTGTACCCTCCCACATCCTCACCCTGATCTGAGCTCCATTCTCCCAAAATCCCTGCCTTGAGCCTCCCACACTCCACATTTTAATTTCTTACAGGTACTGTCCTATCACAACCCCTCACCCAACTTCCTGCCTTGAGCCTCCCCCCGCCCAAGGGGTGGTGCCCAATAGAACAGTCCCTGTAAGAAATGTGTCACTTTCACCCCTGGGAGCAGCTCAGCCATGCAAAGGGGCTGCCTGGGGCAGGACATTAGCCCTGGAGGGCAGGGGTGGGTGTGGCAGTGACATCACAAGGGCCTTTTGCAGCCCCTCAGCTTATTGGCTAATGGAGGTTGGGAGGTGATGACCTCACAGAGAGTCCATGACAATGGCCAGGTGGGACAGGCTGCAGGGCAGGGGCCATCTCAGAGCCCCCCCCCCCTCCCATGGCTTTGCTGCAGGGCAGGGGCCATCTCAGAGCCCCCCCCCCCATGGCTTTGCTGCAGGGATTCTCCTTCTTGAGATCTGCCCTTGAGGCCAGAGAAGGAATGAGGGTCACAAGCACGAGTGTGAGGAGGAGCCTCATTGGAGCCTTCTCCTTTCCCTTGACTAACCTACCTAGAAGACAGACGTCCCTGTGAAGAAGGGAAGGGTCACCAAGAGGTACAGTAGTAGCACAGCAGAGGAATTAGCTGACATGGTAGAGCACTTGCTTAGCATGTGAAAGGTAGTGGGATCAATACCCACATTCTCCAGTGATATTTGGTATCTATTTTTTTTCCCACAAGCAGAGCTAGCCGGTGAGCCAAGTGCCTCCAGAGGCCCTTCCCTCTTCCGACTCACTCACCTCAGAAGCCAGCCATGGCTTATTTCCAAATCTGTAAACCCCATTGCATGAGGGATAACGCCTCTTCCGAAATAGCTATTTTGAAATAGTGGTAGTGTGGACGCTCCATTTATGCCATTTATGTGTGCTCGTGGAGCAATCTGGGCTGGCCCGCCTCCAGGCGTGTGGCAGGTGCCAGCCCCAGGTGCATGGGCGGCCCCTGCCCGGGATCACAGCACATGCCGGTGCTGGCCGCAGGCCCACGGCACCTGGAAAGCCCCTGCCTGGGGTCGCAGCACAATCCGGTGCTGGCCCCGGGTGCGTGGCGCATGCTTGGCCCCGCCCCCAGGCATGTGGACCACGAGCGGCCCTGCCCCTGGACGTGTGGTACATGAGCGGCCCCACCCCCAGGCACCCGGCAGCCCCAAAACGTTGGGGACCACTGGACTAGCGAGACTTTTCTCTACCCACACATTGCAGGAAGTCCAGTCTTCTGTAAGTCAAGACTGTGTGGCCTAATGGATAAGGTGTCTGACTTCGGATCAGAAAATTGAGGGTTCGAGTCCCTTCACAGTTGCATTTAGTTCCTTTATCTGTGCTTATGGATCCTGATGTTGCTGCCCTGGAAAGGTCCTATGTGACAATGTGGTTTTTCTCTGACCCCATTGGAAGGCCTGTAGCTGTTCAGTAGGTCTAAACTATGGGGGATATTGCAGGGCAGGGGGGCTACTGGCTTGTGAAAGCAGGGCTGATGGTGCCAGGAGAGAAGGGTCATGCTGGCCTGGCTTGGGGGGGGGGGAGAGAATCACCCAGCAGGGAGTGGGACAGATCAAGGTGCGCACAGATCCTGAATACAAATGTAAAAGCCTTTTAAATATCCCTGCTGCTGCCAGTGCCAGTGAGGTTTAAGGCGCTGCCATGTGTCGGAATGGAGAGAGCCTGGTGCATTCACCATCCAGAATGAGAATATGGATACAAAATTCCAAAGATGGTGTCGCCTTTCTGAAAATAAACGAGCCTCTTTCCAGTACACGATGTGGTGGTGCAGGGTTTATTGGATTACTCTGGCTCTGCTGGCGGAAGCAGGGCTGGCTGTGGGGAGGGGGGATCAGTGGGGCTGGCTGGGAAAGATGCGGGGGGAGAACTGACCTGAGGCAGCAGGGTTGGCGGGGTAGATCAGGAGGAGAAGTTGGGGAGAACCGCCAGGCCGACAGAGGGTGGGGGTGAGCGGGGATGTCCAGGGGGGAAGCAGGAGGAAAAGAATTGGCCGGCGGGGAGTGGGACTGATCCTGGCGCATGCAGATCCTGGGGTGCTGCCCGTCCCGTGCATGGTCCTGGCGAAGCACGAAGGAGTCTGGCCTCCTAGATTCCATTTTGCCACCCCCTCGAGTAGTGTTGTTTGTCCAGGTGATAGTCTGGTTTGGATCTGTCTCTGTCTGCTAGATAATTGATTTTGCTAGGTGTAAATCAGCTAAGGTGGTGGGGTCTGATTGGTTAGGTAATTCTGTTACAGTATGTTCTGATTGGTTAGTGAAATTATACTAAAATAATTGGTTAAGGTAGAACTAAGCAGTATTGAGTTTCTCTATATAAACTGGGGTCCAAGAAGGAGACCAGCAAGAAGAAGGAAAAGGGGAGAAGAGAAGAGGAAGGAAAAGGCAAAGGAAGACCAAGAAGGAGGAGGGAAGACCTTGAAGCAGAACTCACGTCCAAGGCAGCCTAAGACCGAAACAGCCAGGACTCCTCTGCACAGCTGTTGCAATGGTTTGCTGTGTGAATTCTATGGCAGGTGACGTTAGGCCTGCGCACTGGGATTAGTTACCAGTTTCCCTGGCTTGTCATTGCTTGTAGCTGTGATGGCCGAGTGGTTAAGGTTTTGAACTTGAAATCCAATAGGGTTTCGCTGCGCAAATCCTGCTCTCAGCAAGGCCTGTGTTTTGACCACACCCCTTCTAAGTGCAACAAGAACCTCTGTGAGTTACCAGCAGCGGGGCTGTTGGTGTCAGAGTATAACTAATTGCACCATTAGGCCATGTCTTCACTCAGGGGCAGGTTTCTGCTGCAATCCCGCTCCAGGGCTATGTCTACGCTTCTTGCACAAAAGCTTACAGAGCGTCTACACTGCCTGCATGTTCTTGCACAAGTAAATGTACAGTGCAGCGTCGGAAAACAGGGCCTCTTCCAGAAGAGTTATTCCTCGCCCCATAGGGGCTTCTTGCACAAGGTTATTTTTTTTTTTTTGCAAGCTGAGGGCCAAGCACCTGCAGTGCCCCTCCCTCTTCCTACTCACTCACCCCAAAAGCCACCACGGCTTAGCTCCAAATCTGTAAACCCCATTGCCCGAGGGATAACGCCTCTTCCAAAATAGCTATTTTGCAATAGCCGGAGAGTGGCTGCTCCACTGCAGCTATTTCGAAATAGCTCCTGCCCAGGGCCATTCAAAGTCATTACTCCCCAGTGCCTCCTGGGGCTCTAAGTCGAGGCTTCCCTGCCGTGTGGACGTGCTACTTTGAAACAAGCTATTGAAAAACAAGCGCACTGTGTAGACGAACCCTGAGAGCTGAGTGAAGCTGTTAGTGTCCCTGCTCCTGGCACAATCCCATTGGCTGGTTTCTGGCCACTTGAAGCACCATCCCCCCTCCACTCAGGCTCCTATTCACCAACCCACATGGCCCCTGCAGCCTGTGCGGGGGCAGGGCAGGCTGCCTGAGAAACGTGCTGGGCTGCTGGCCAGGAGTGAGCCAGATAAGTTGCCCAGGCAGAGCCTGCCTCTGGCACCCCAGCCCCTCCCTTCCCTCAACCCCCGGGTACCGCACGTAAACCAAACCCTCTGCCCCCCTCTGCCTTACGTAAGATCAGAAGGAAGGAGAACAAGTCACCTCTTCCCAGGTGAGATGTGGTGGGAAACTACCAGACCTGGTGCAAGCCGAGCTCCAAGGGCTGGTTCCTGCCCTGGTGGCTCCTTGCAGGGCCTGGCTTGAGACGCTCCAAGGAGCCGTGTGTGGCCAGGAGAAAGGGTGCAGAAGGAACGTGGATGCAGGAGCAGAGTGGGGTGTCTGGCCAGGATAGAGGGAGCAGGAACAAGGGAGGGTGTCAAAGCAAGTTGAGGGTGCTGGGTGGGAAGAAAGTGAGGGGAACGGGGTGGCTGGGGTTTGGGAATGAGGCAGGACGTCATGTGCACAGCCACAGTAGTGGCACTTCCAGGGTGGGCCCTGGACTGAGTGGCTGCAATGACCTGCTCCCAGGTAAGGCACCGCTGAGAAGTCTCAGCCCCAGCCCTGCCTCCTCCCATCTCAGCCTAACCTGTTTCACAGCCCTGCCTCCTCCCATCTCAGCCTAACCTGTTTCACTGTCTCCCACATGCTCCTGAAAGCCAGCACACAGGCCACCCAGCCCTGCACCAGGGGCAGACCCTGGAACCAGGGGCACCCACAATAAGAGAAGACCCTGTGTTTCTGCCTGGCTTTGAACCAGGGACCTTTTGCGTGTTAGGCAAACGTGAGAACCACTACACCACAGAAACACATTTCCAGGGATGGGACTTGTCTGACTGTTCTGTTCCTGGCTCTTTCTAACACCCTGCTCTGCAGGGGAGGGGGATGCTCCTTGTGAACACTCCACCTCTTGTTCTCAGGGAAGCGCCTAATTTCCTCACCAGCCCCTTGAGATTTGTAGCTCAAAGCTGGAGCTGCTGTGGAAGGAGGTGAAGCTACAGAAGCTGACGGGGGACAATCAGCGGGCGGAGGGTTATTTTTTCTCCCCCCTGGGCTGATGTGGCTAGAACTGAGGAGAAGAAAATCCTCGTCCCTTCTCCTCAGAAGATGGAAATTGCAGTTGGTTCTCTCTCTGGTTCTACTAAAGCTGGACCCCAGAACTAGACTTTTTCTTTCTAAAACCCTGGTGGAAACTGAGAGCCAATTGCTCACAGGCTGAGAATGTGAGTTAAGGAAGGGCACCACGCAGCATGGGGCTTGAACCCATGACCCTGAGATTAAGAGTCTCCCATCTTCTCCTGCCTGTGCCCCGGTACTGAGGGGCCGGCCCCTTTCCTGCTGCCCCAACTCTTATTCCCACAATGCACTTTGTGCAGGGGCCATTGGTCTTTGTGCCAAGGTGCGTGGCTGGGAGCCAGGACTCAGGACCCTTCCTAAAATATACAAATCCCCCGCCCTCCCCAGGGGCCAGGTGAGTGACTTGCCTTGCATATGTGACAGCATCAGACCCCTCCCACCCGTCTGCTCAGTGTGCAGACCAAGCCCAAGGGTAGCACGTGGGTTGTGTTTTACACAAAAGTCTCTTGTTCCCTGCCCAGTTCCCAACATTGGCTGCTGATGTTAACTTCCATGGGGGTGTAGCTCAGTGGTAAAGTCTTTGACTGCAGATCAACTGGTCCTTGTCTCAACTCCAAATGCCCCCTTGGAAAAAATTCCTTCGAGTGTAAACATTTTCCTTTCCAGTTCCATCACACTCTGGCTTTACATTGCTTGAGATTAATAAGAATCCTTAATGCAGAGCTACTCAACTTTGGGATCCCTGGCAGCCATAATCAATAGCATTTAACCAGGATGGACAGGGCAGGTGTCCCTAGCTGGTGTATTCCAGAAGCTGGGAATGGGCGACGGGAGGGATCACTTAATAACTGTCTGTCCTGAGGATTCCCTCGGGACAATGAAATTGGCTGCTGTCCTGAGACAGGATCCTGGGCTAGTTGGACAACTGGCATGGCCCAGTCTGGCTGCCTTGATGTTCTGTTTGGTTTCTGTTCTTGTCCCCTCTGGGCAAGGGAGAAGGGACCCCTCATCCTGTGAAAAGCTAGTGCAGGTGAGCAAAGAAGCATGTGTCCTGTGTCCCTGGTGGTCTCGTGGCTGGGATACAAAACTCTTGCTGGTCTGATTCCCACTCAGGGAAACCAGCCTGATGTTTCCCATGGCCACTGCCTAGTCATTTTTCTCACCTCATTGTCACATGTTACAGCAGCTGTGACCAAAGAGGTTACTTCAGGCCCCTTTCCCACCTCTCCCTCGCTGGTAAGACAACACTTGCCATTTTCACATGGGGCAGAGCTGGTGACTCAAACTGCCCATTCTCTCTCCTGCATGGGCAGTGCTATAGGAAGAGGGGCTGACAGCTGACACCACTCCATGCTTCCCTTCTGCTGTTTCATCTCTCAGGGCTTGTTTCTCCTTCCTTGTCCATAGCAGGCAGCTACACAAAGGGTACATCTAGACTACAGGGTTTTGTTGACAGATACTGTCGACAAAGCTTCTGTCAACAAAGAACGTCTAGACTACATTCAGTTCTGTCGACAAAGCAAGCTGCTTTGTCGACAAAACCCTGTAGTCTAGACGCAACCCTACAGGCAATAACACCTTCTGTCGACAGAGCTCTGTCGACAGAAGGTGTTATTCCTCGTAAAATGAGGTTTACCAGCGTCGACAAAACTGCTGAGTTCTGTCGACGTTATGTCGACAGAACTCAGTGGTAGTGTAGACGCAGGTATAGTTTTGTCAACAAAACCAGACACCAAACCAGATACCCCTGTGGCCAGCATACGGGTTGAACCCACAACCTTGGCATTATTAGCATCAAGCACTAAACACCTGAGCCAGCAGGCCCACAAGTGCTCCTTTTGGAAAAGACACCACAGGCAGCTGCAGGGATGTCGCTGCAGCTGCCAAGGGCTCTTCTCTGACAGGGCCACTAGTGACTCACTGTGACGTGGGCTGGCTAGTCCAGCTGGTTTGAGGCTTGGTCAAGCTCATCTTGCCCTACAGGGCCACTGGCAACAGCTGCTCTCTTGTGTGCTGCTGTGGAGAAAAGTTTTTCTATCAGCTGCTGAATTAGCTTGGTGGGGAGAGTGTTAAACTGAAGATTTAAAGGTCCTTGGTTCAATTCCAGGTTTAGACAGAAACACTTGTCCTTGTGGCTGAACTGTCAGTTGGACTCTCTGTGGAGAACCTGTCTGTTCCCCCTGGAAACACCTTGTCTGCCTTCCCTCAGCCAAGGGAAGGGGAAAGAACTCTCCTTAGAGGTGGAGTGAAAGCAGCCACTGAGGGGCAGCTGCTCCAGTCCTCTGCTCTATAAGCTGAGCTATGGAGGGACCTTTTGGGGCTGCTGCTTGGTCCAGGTGTCTCTGTCCACAAGGGCAGGAACAGAATCCTGGAATCATTTCCTGCCCAGACTCACTCACCCTCTTGGAAACAGCTGATTGCAGAAGGTAAGGACAGAGGTTCTGTACCTGTCTGACAGTAGCTCCTGGGGTGGGGCAGGGCTTTGTGTGTTGGTATCACGTGACACCATGAACGCCCTGATGCACATGGCTTGACACCCCCCCCCCCTCCTGGAGCAGCAGCAGCAGCAGGCTGGGAGGGCGGCGCGCTGGGATGGAACAGGCTGTCAAGCCTCTTTGGCTCCTGCCATCTGCTGCTACATGGCACCAAATTTTGGAAAACCCTGTTCTCTGGACACGTCCCTTCTGCCTCGTAGAAAGAGTGTCCTCTTCAGTCTGGACGTGGCACTGAAAGAAGTAGAAGGGGATTGACAGGGGATGGGGAGTGTGGGGAGTGTGTCTCAGGGGTTTGTTGCTCTGGTTAGAGGTGTGGCCAAAACACAGGCCTCATTGTAAGCAGGATTTGAACCTGCACAGGGAAACCCTATTGGATTTAAAGTCCAGCACCTTAACCACTCAGCCATCACCTCAGCAGTGCCTGGGCAACAGCAAATAAAAGGTCTGAGGGCCACATAGTCATTCCCTTCTATGAGGCCCTGCTAGTCTGTAGCTGTGAAAGCGTAAAAACCAACAAATGGTCCTAGAATGAGAGAATCCTGCCTTGTGTCCGTGTTTGCTGTCCTAGAGTGCGGACCCATGGCTAAGCAGGCCCAGGCACCTGCCAGGTATGGGGGAGGTGAGGGAGGCAGCCCCCAGTGGTGCCTGGCCAATGTGTCTGCTCCTCCCACCATCCCCCCTTATGTAGCTGGAGGCAGCTTCCTTCAGTTGAGCTTGGCCATGTCCTCACAGCAGGAAGACAAAGGCAGCAAAGAGCAGACTTCTGGCCCCTAGTCAGGTGCTCTCTGGTCTTAGTTGGACTCACTAAATCGAACTCCAGAAGGTTGACGGCAGCCCGTCCTCCCCAGCTGCGTGTGGTTCTTGTTCTTCTGCACAGCCCAGCCCATAGAGACCAAGGACGTGCCAATGGGCATTTACATCACACCCTTGTTGAATTGCTGGAAACACAAACCAGACACACAGCGGGTTAGAGCTGGTTCCAGCTGAGGGACGGGTTTGCCTGGTTTATGTGTATTGGTGCCAGAAAACATTAAGGGTTTGTATTCATTTAAAGAGTCCACATACAACAGAAATCCAGGAGGCAATAGAAGTGGAGAGGTAAATGTTTATTGAAGGAAGATTTCCTAAGGGGGCACTTGGATTTGAACCAAGGACCACTTGATCTGCAGTCAAACACTCTGCCACTGAGCTACACCCCCACACAAAACAGATACCTGCAGCCCATGTTGTGCACTAGGCAGGGAACACGAGGCTTTTGTGTATCACACATCTCAGGTGGGATGGACCCTAACTGAGCCCAGACTGTGATGGACCCCCTTCCTTAACTCACATTTGCAGCCTGTGAGCAATTGGCTCTCAGTTTTCACCAGGGTTTTAGAAAGAAAAAGTCTAGTCCTGGGGTCCAGCTTTAGTAGAACCAAAGAGAGAACCAACTGCAATTTCCATCTTCTGAGGAGAAGGGAAGAGGATTTTCTTCTCCCCGGTTCTAGCCACATCAGCCCAGGGGGGAGAAAAAATAACCCTCCGCCCGCTGATTGTTCCCCGTCAGCTTCTGTAGCTTCACCTCCTTCCACTGCAGCTCCAGCTTTGAGCTACAAATCTCAAGGGGGTGGTGAGGAAATTAGGCGCTTCCCTGAGAACAAGAGGTGGAGTGTTCACAAGGAGCATCCCCCTCCCCTGCAGAGCAGGGTGTTAGAAAGAGCCAGGAACAGAACAGTCAGACAAGTTCCACTCCTTGAAATGTGTTTCTGTGGTGTAGTGGTTATCACGTTTGCCTAACACGCAAAAGGTCCCTGGTTCAAAGCCAGGCAGAAACACAGGGTCTTCTCTTATTGCGGTGCCCAGGTAACTGCAGCTGCTGCTGACCAGCCTGTTGATGAGCCCAGCACTCATGTGACAGACGGGGGGTAACGTCAGCTGATAATGCCCCTGGGTGCCAACCTGGGAAAGGAAGATGAATCAGGCCAGGCAGCTGCTTGTGCCTTGGCCTCCCCTGCCCTGGGAGGCTGGTGCATTGGGCCGGCTCTGCCTGCTGCCTCCCTTGTGTGACTTGCCCAGCGTAATAGGCCAAATGTTGGAAAAGCCTCTTCCAAAAAAAAAAAAAAAAAAAAAAAAGCAGAAGAAAAAGCTGCACAAATTGGGTTTTGAAATGTGCGTAGCTTTTCCCAGAAGAGCAGTGTAGGGCAGACATAGCCTGAGTGTTGCTCAGCACTGGTAGGAGACAGGGAGGGATAAAACGATCTAATGGCGCCTGAAGCCTTTCAGAACAACTCCTAGCCCCAGCCACAAGAACCAGCCCTTCCCTCCATCCTCACTGGGGTCTGCTGGGAACTGTCTGGACTCAAGCCAACCGAGTTTCACCCTAAGGATTGCCTGTTCTGTAAAAGCTGCGCCCTGGAAATGAGAAAGCAGCTGAAGTGACACTCGTGGGACTTGAACCCACAAACTTTGAATGTCTAGCTGGGCTCACATGAATCACTGCAGCTTAAAATAGTGATAGAAAAGTAGCCATGTTAGTCTAGGGTAGCTGAAAGAAAATACAGAAAAAAAACCAGTTTCTTGCCATTTCAACCAGAAAGGACATTATCTCAATGACTTAATTACCTGCATCCTGCTTCAAAAGCCTTTTAAAACTGCACTTTTAAGGGAATCCTCTGAACTGTTATTCATGCTAAAATTCGACACTTTACGGCGGGGTCCTAACAAAGACTCTAGTTATCTTACCCATTACAAAGATAGCTTCCCCAATTATCACCTCTAATATCATTAGCTCACAGACATTTACCTTCCCCCCCGCATCCCCGTTCTGTTCTGAAATTTGATTTGTCCTTTTCATATGTGTTCGGTTTTTTTAATTGTATCCGTTGATATATATGGTTGTGACAATTTTCTTCCACTATTTGATCAGAGGAAGTGGGTCTGGCCCACGAAAGCTCATCATCTAATAAACCATCTTGTTAGTCTTTAAAGTGCTACATAGTCCTGTATTTTGTTGCATCTTAAAAGTCCAACATGCTTTCCATTGCACCAGAGAGCCTGATAGCTCCACTCTCTGCTTTGCACCATCGCAATTGCTGGTGGCAAAGAAAGGGGAGTCCGGTCTGTCTCGTTTGGGAGAGCAGGTAGGAAAAGATAGGAAGCCACTGAGCCTCTGACAGTGAAAGTAAGGGATAAGAGCTGAGCTGCAGTTGGAGAAGGTGGGCATTGATCCCACTGGCTCTCGCATGCTAAGCAAGCGCTCTACCACTTGAGCTAATTCCCCTGTCTGCAAAAGCTGCTACTGCCCCACCCACCTTGTTCCAGAGCCCACAATATCTCTGGGGCTGCCCAAGGCACCTTTCTAAAAGGGCCACTTGTGGGACTGACACCCGTGGGCCGGCTAGCTCGGAGGTTTAGGTCGTGGTGCTCATATCACACTGATGCATCTGAAGAGCAAGCCCCTTGTTTCAAACCATAACGGGCTCGCTATTCCGACGTCTCTGCAAACCTCATGGCACGAGGAGTAAGGGGTGTTTCAGAACAGTGATTTATTTGGAACTAAGTGCTGTGTAGCCAGCACCAAATTACAAAATAAGCTATTTCAAAATTGACTCTAAATAAGGTACTGAATTGCATCGCTTATTCTGAGCTATGGGACACACCCCTAGTGAGTTAGAGCCCAGCTCTGCCCCCAGATCCCTGCTCCACCCACCCACTGCTGCCTTGCAGGCTCATGTCCTGCCCCTGGCCAGCCCCTTGGCATGTGTGAGCTGCTCTCCCTGCCCCTGTCAATCAGGGCTGGTTCTGGGGTTCACGCAGGGAACATCAGAGGCTGCTCAGGGGGCCACATTGCTAGGCCAGGGGCCCTCCTGTGGGGCTGTGAGTGTTGCTGTCCCTGCTGTACAGACATGGCCATAGAGCCAGGGAGAGATTCACTGAACAGGCCAATGTCACTCAGTGAGTTAGAGCCCAGCTCTGCCCCCAGCTCCCTGCCCCACCCACTGACGTGTTGACTCCCTCACTGCCAGGGGGCTGTTTGCATTGACCTCTTCTCTCTGGAACCAGGGTTAAGCCACAGCTGAGACTGTGGGCAGGGTGCTGGGTATGGGGGGGTCGGAGTGTGGGAGGGGGAGCGTGTGTTCCTCTGGCTCAGCTTTTCCCTTTCTTCTACCCCAGGAATTGCCCTGCTGCAAAGCAGAGGGAGAGGATGAGGATCTATCTTTACTTTGGGGTTCTGTGGCACAAGCATAAGCATGTTAGCCCTCTAAACAGTGGTGCTTGAAATGAACCAGTCCACTCATTCAAAGATTCTGGGTTCAAATCCCACCACTGTCACTTTTATCTGATTTCCAGAGCAGCTTTTACAGAAGAGGCTGGATCTGCCCCTGTTGCATGATGGGAGTGGCAGGGAGCTTGTGACAGGACCTTTCTGGGTGCAAGAGACATGCCTGTAACTCTAGTGTCTGGCTCTGACACTCCAGCAGTGGGGCTGTCCAGCCTGATTCAGACCAGGCCAGTTGGAACCTCTTGTGCTCATCGAAGGGGATTCTGCACTTGCTGCCTTGGGAGCCTGGGTCACATTGCAGAGGTCCCCCAGGGCAGTCCCATGACGTCACCAGGCCGGCCTTCCGCACCCTCGGCAATGTAGCTGTGTTCTGTCCTTCCCCTTCAGTAACAACCGGACATTCCCCACCCAGCCACTGTGGGACCCCTAAGAGCAGTGTGAGCACCAGTGTAGCTCCCTGATGAGACACTTCCCTGGTTTCGGGAGGGAGACGAGACGTCAAGGCCCATGACTTGGAGCCAGCTACAGATACCCATGGAAAGCTGATTTTCAGAGGGGTGAGATCAGCCCTTCCTGTGTATCTGGCTTCTTCAAAGGGGCTTAATCAGGAGCTATAAGTTGAAGAAGGGCCATTTAGAAGGGTGAATGTCTGGTTCAGGGGGAGAGGAGTGGCCACTGCCCTTCTAAGCCAGGAATTGTGGGTTCAAGTTCCCCCTGGGGTGATCATTTCCTTTCAGTCATAAAGAACTTACCTTTCTCTGCTCTTTGACAGAGTTGGCAAGGCTGCTCCACAGTGGCTGTCTCCCCTTCTATGGAAGCTGTTCAGACCCCTCACTAGCCAATGCTGGTGTTAGGTGCAGATCCGAGTGCTAAAAGCCAGAGTCAGAATGAAGGGGTGCGTTGTGTTCTAGAAGGCCCAGGAGTGACAGCCAGAGGGAGGTGGCTGTGGCACAACAGAGTCTATCTGGGGACAAAGAGGAGCCTGAGGATGAGAAGGCCCATGAGAGGCAGAGACTCCAGAGCAGTGGGGGGCTAGTTATTTGGTCTGGCAAACTGACAGAAAATCCCCAGGCCCTGAGCATGGTGCGGGCAAGGCCCATGGGGCAGTTCGCCGGGGGGGGGGGGTTGCGGGGTGGAGAAGCTGTGAAGCTCTGTGAGTGGATAAGGTCCCTGGCTGAGCTGCGCCACCTGCCATGTGTGTGACTCAAACTGCCCCTCGTCCCCTTTTGTGTGTCTGTTGCGCTTCCAGCGTCTTTCCTCAGGCACGTTCATCCGGCAAAGACCCCCCCCGCCCCCAGGGATCTTGTATCTTCCTTTGTGCCGCTCAGCCACAGACACAGCACAAGGGTTTTCCTGCAGCCACCGGCCCCAGCCCCTCTCTCCAGAGAACTGCAGCCCCTCGGGCCAGGTAGCTGCTCCCGGCATTCAGGAGGCACCAGGCCAAAAAAAAACCATCTGACACGGTGCTGCCTGGGAGGGACCTCACTGCTAGTCGCTGTTCCCGTTCCAGGAGCGGAACGAGTTTTTCCCTGGGCACCAATATTGAGGGCATGTGCACCTGTTTGTGTGTGAGCCCCCATGGCGCCCATTGGCTCCTGCTGGGGGGTGGAGGGTCCCCAGGCCCCATAGCTCCTCCTGGAGATGGGTGGAGGGACCCCGTCCAGTATTTCCTGCTGGGGAGAAGTAGAGGTAGCCCATTCCCTATAGCTCCTGCCAGGAGGGACCCTGACCCCTTATCTCCTGATGCGGTTTCAGTTTTTCCCTGGCGGGATGCTCCAGACATGAGGGATGCCAGCGCACTGGCCCAGCCCGGGCCGGCAGTGATGGTTTTTACACATGCAGGGAAATTCCCCGGCTTCTCCCCCTCACAGAGCTGCTGCCTCTCCGGGAGGCGGATGAACTGCAGGTGCGGGACAGCTCCCTGCCAGCAGGGACAGCAGCCAAGGCACCAAATATCGCTGGGTCTGCAGCCAGTGTTGGGAACTGGGCAGGGAACAGGAGGCTTTTGTGTCACACACGTCTCAGGTAGGACGGACCCTCACTGAGCCCAGACTGTGACTGGTCCTAGCCAGGAATGTGTCCGGGGCTGGTTTGTGACACTCTCAGGCCGTGTCTACACTGGGCGTAAGAGCGATGCTGCCGCAGTCGATGTTCTGGGCTCTAGGGAAGACCGGCTGATTGGAACTGAGCTGTGCAGAGTCTTGTAAAGGGAACAGCAACGTCTCCGGATATTTGCTGAGTTTTATATGAAGGTTTATCAGACGGGACTTTGCGGGCTCTGGAACAAGGTGGGTGGTGCAGGAAAACTCTTCATGGGCAGGGGAATTAGCTGAAGTGGTAGAGCACTCGCTTCGCATGTGAGATCGATACCCACATTCTCCAGTGGTAGAGATTTCCTTGTTCCTTTATTTTACAGGCAGAGACAACAAGGGGGCTAAGTGCTTCTAGGGGCCTCTTTCTGCAAAAGGCAGGGGGCTGGTTTCTGCAGTGCAGTGGGTGTCATGTTTGCCGGGCATAGAAAAGGTCCCTGGCTAAAAGCCAGACAGGAAAAATCCAGCCTGTAACACCCAGAGGAGGGGATTCACCTGCCTGGGGAGGGCAGGAACAGACCAGCACTTGGCTGCCAGCTGTTTGCACATCTGGACACGGAAGCATCCTGAGCCTTGGTTCTACCAGGCAGTTTCTTTTCAGCTCCCTGCAAACTGCCTCCCAGCTGTGGGTGAGGCTGAGTGTGTGTGAAACCAGCTGTGCTTTGGATGATTTTGTTAATTGTTTAAAAAGCCTCAGGCACCTCTTCTGCCTGGGGAGGTGTCTGTAATAGAAGCCTAGTGTGACATCACCCTGGGGTTTTACCCCTTTAACCTCACCCAGAGACTCCTGAAAAGTCCACTCCTGTGTCCATCTCCGCCTCAGGCCAAGTGTTCGCATGTTTCATATCGAAGGAAACTCCTCCTCCCTTTTTCCCTGCCAATGCCTCCCGAGCAAGCTGAACCCTTCTGTGCCAATATTCCAATAAAGTGTATTATCCCACCACGTCCCTGTGATACCAACTTCTTCCTGCTTATTACCCATAGTCCTGTGTGTCTGTACCAGCATCTAAGACACAGATTAGATTTTGCTTCCCAGTGGTCCCTTGTCCCTCATTTATCTCTGCGGTTACAGCCCCTGCTCTCTCCCATTTCTGCCCCATCTCCCAGGTGTCCATGTTGTTCACTTACCTGTGGGCTTTGGGCACCTGCCCCCATCAAACCTAGTTTAAAGCCTCCTCACTAGGTTAGCCAGTCTGCACCCAAATACTCTTCCCTTCCTCCACAGGCGAACCCCACCCCTGCTGAGCAGCCCTTCCTGCAACAGCATCCCATGGGCAAGGAAGCCAAAGGCCCCTGCCCACCGAGCTGTAGCTTTCTGGGCCCAGGGTGCATGACACTGCCTGGGCTCGATGGCTGGAGGGAAGTGGGGAACGGCTGCACTTTGGGGGTCAAAAGTGTTGCCTGCAAACATAAGGAGCCATTTTAAAAAACCATTTGGAGGAGGGCACCATGGCTTAGCTGGCTAAAGCACCTGCCTCATAAACAGGAGATCCTGGGTTCAAGTCCCAGTGGTGCCTTGTTGTAACCTTTGCTCACATTTACTTATGTCCTTCTGGGACACAGGAGAGACCTCCCCTGGCCACCCATGGAACTGCTGGTTCAGGAAAAGGCTGATTGGGGAGGAGTGTTGGGAAGAAGGAAACCACAATCCTGGAGCGGGTAGAGAGGCTGCTGTGACTGGCACTGGCAAGGCAGGGCTCTGACTGCAATTTCCGGGACAGGAGAGCAAACACCACACACCCTTGTGATTCCCTCAGGGGGTCAGGGCCTAGAGAGCCTGAGAGTTGGGCAGAAGGAAGCTGCAAGCCCCGCAGGTGAGAAGCGCAGTAGAACAGTTTAGAGGTGGGTCTGAGGAGGGCACAGTGGCTTAGCTGGTTAAAGCACTTGCCTAATAAAAGGCAGCTCCTGGGGTCAGTAACTGCTGGTGCCTTGTTGCAGCCTTTGCTCCGATTTACTTATGCTCCTTCTGGGACACAGAAGAGGCCTGTCCTGACCACCAATGGCACCTGCTCCAGGCTTGTGGTTTCCTCTTTCCCAAGGCCCCTCCCCAATCAGCCTTTTCCTGAACCAGCAGTTCCATAGGTGGCCAGGGGAGGCCTCTTCTGTGTCCCAGAAGGACCTGGGAAAATGTGAGCAAAGGCTGCAACAAGGCACCACTGGGAGTTGAAGACAGGATCTCCTGTTTACTAAGCAGGGGCTTTAGCCAGCTAAGCCATGGCACTCTCCTTACCACATGCTGGGACTGTGGAGTTGCCTTTGAGGTTCTGCAGGGTTGTGGGAGGGAGAAATGGAGCAAACTTTGAGTATCTGGCTTGTAAACCCCTTGGTCTCAGGGTTTAGGTTGGAGTCTCCCGCTCCGAGGAAGTGGCTGGCACTTTGCTTTGTCTTTGCCTGTGGGCTTGTCTGTCTGCAGCCTGGAAACCTCCTGGCTCCTCAGACCACTGGTCTGGATGGAGCGTTACAGACGTCGGAATAATGGAATTGCTGTGTAGACGCTCCCATTGTTATTGCAGTGTAATGGCCATTATGCCCAAGTAACACTGCTGTGTAGATGCAGCCTCAGAGAAATGCTGAGGAAGGGCTCCTACAACGTCAGGGGAGAGGGGAAAATGAGGTCACCTCTCTAAATATAAAACAGAGGATGTGCCAGGAGTGGGATTGGAACCCACAGCTCCATTTGGAGACCAGACCACCCAACAAACAGAAAGACAGGTCCTTGAGTCTGGCACCTTAGTCCACTCTGCAATCCTGACACCCATACAAACACCTCAAATGCAGTTTTCTTACATGTGTGAGTTGCTCGGGGAGGCGGCAGGAGCACCTCTCTTTCCCCACCGAACAGCCGCTCTACAGCACAGTTGGGTTTATCCCCACTCACCCTTGTGAGGTGTTTTGCAGGGAGCTGACAAGAAGCAGAAGAGTGGAAACTGCTGGCCGGCAGAACTGAGGCCTGGGATTCTCCTGTGCCAGGGAGTCTGTGTCACTGCCCTTGGGGATCCTGAGTTGTGCAGCTCCTGGGTTTGTTGGCTCCAGACCAGGGGTGTCTCTTCTGCAGGGTGATGCTTGTTCCCGGGCTAATGCTTATCCCTGGGACACACTTTGTGCAGGGACCGTTGGTCTTTGTGCCACAGCACGTGTCTGGGACGTGGGAGTGAGAAACCTGCCTCAAATAGACACGTATCCGCCCCCCGCAGTGCTCTGCTTGAGACCCCGGAGCCCTGGCTTTGACTGGTGCCGGGCACGTGGGGAATTAGATCTAGGGGGAGATTTCTAGAGTCCCACAACAGCTGCTGCTCTCATGAAGATGTGCACATCTGTCTGGGGTTACTGGGCACCCAGCCTGCTTCCTGTCCCTGCCAACCTGGGCAAAGCGGCATCACTGGCTCAGGGGTTCCTCCCCTCAGTGCACTGCAGAGAAAGCTCTTGTGTGTTAAAGGGCCTCAGGGAGCCCAGAGCAGAGGGAGCTGGGATTCTGGACCCATTGATCCCCTCAACACACACACACAATCCCAGCCCAAAGCCCCCCCACATCCCTAATCCTGTGCCCTGATTCCCATATCCTCCCACATCCTCACCCCTGCCCTGAGACCCACCCCCAACACACAATCCCCAGATCTCTGCCTTAAGCCTCCCACATGCCACTCCACACTGTAATTTCTTACAGGTACTGTCCTATCCCAACCCCTCCCCCAACTTCCTGCCTTGAGTCTCCCCCTGCCCAAGGGGTGGTGCCCAATAGAACAGGCCCTGTAAGAAATGTGTCACTTTCACCCCTGGGAGCAGCTCAGCCATGCAAAGGGGCTGCCTGGGGCAGGACATTAGCCCTGGAGGGCAGGGGTGGGTGTGGCAGTGACATCACAAGGGCCTTTTGCAGCCCCTCATCTTATTGGCTAAAGGAGGTTGGGAGGTGATGACCTCACAGAGAGTCCATGACAATGGCCCGGTGGGACAGGCTGCAGGGCAGAGGAAACCTCAGAGACTTTGCTGCAGGGAGTCTCAGAGCCCCCCATGGCTTTGCTGCAGGGAGTCTCCTTCTGGAGATCTGCCCTTGAGGCCAGAGAGAGAATGAGGGTCCCAAGCACGAGTGTGAGGAGGAGCCTCCTTGGAGTTTTCTCCTTTCCCTCGACTAGCTGAACTAGAAGGCAGACATTCCTGTGGAGAAGGGAAGAGCCTCCAAGAGGGGCTTTGTTGCTCCAGCAGGGGAATTAGCTCAAGTGGTAGAGTGCTCACTTAGTATGCAAGAGGGGGTGGGATCGATGACCATGTTCTCCACTGATGGGGACAATCCCCTTCGCAAGGAACTTTTGCAGCACCTCAGCTCATTGTGGGTGGGCAGGAAGCTGGGGGCAGAGCTGGGCTCTAACTCACTAGGGTGCGTCCCATAGCTCAGAATAAGCGATGCAATTGGGTAGTCAAGTCAATTTTGAAATAGCTTATTTTGTAATTTGGCGCTGGCTACACAGCACTTGTTTCCAAATAAATCACAATTCCGATCCCTCACTCCTCACTCCTCGCGACATGAGGTTTGCAGGGACGTCGGAATAGCGAGCCCGTTATGGTTTGAAATAAGGGGCTTGCTCTTAAGACGCGTCTGTGTGATATGAGCACCACGTCCTAAACCTCCGACCTTGCCGGCCCACGGGTGTCAGTCTCACAAGTGGCCCTTTCAGAAAGAAGCCTTAGGCAGCCGCAGGGACGTTATAGCGGCGAGGAGTCCTGTGGCACCTTATAGACTAACTGAAGTGTAGGATCATAAGCTTTCGTGGGCAAAGACCCACTTCGTCAGATGCATGTAGTGGAAATATCCAGAGGCAGGTATAAATATGCAGGCCAGAATCAGGCTGGAGATGACGAGGTGGATCCAATCAAGGAGGATGAGGCCCACTTCTAGCAGCTGATCTGGAGGTGTGAATTCCAAGAGAGGAGAAGCTGCTTTTGTAGTTAGGGAGCCATTCACAGTCTTTGTTTAATCCTGAGTTGATTGTGTCAAACTTGAAGATGAAGTGTAGCTCAGCAGTTTCTCTCTCAAGTCTGGTCCTGAATTTTTTTTGCTGCAGGGACGTTACGGGCTCTGGAACAAGGTAGGTGAGCTAGCAGAGTCTTTCATGGGCAGGTGAATTAGCTCAAGTGGTAGAGCACTTGCTTAGCATGCGAGAGGCAGTGGGATCGATGCCCACATTCTCCAGCTGTAGCTTTGTTCTCATCTCTTATTTTCACTGTCAGGGGCTCAGTGGCCCCCTTCCT
The DNA here is from genome assembly GCF_049634645.1 of Pelodiscus sinensis. Classification (NCBI taxonomy): domain Eukaryota; kingdom Metazoa; phylum Chordata; order Testudines; family Trionychidae; genus Pelodiscus; species Pelodiscus sinensis. Next base: position 834,478 of record NW_027466036.1, read on the forward strand.
CTTCCTACCTGCTCTCCCAAAAGAGGCCGACCTGGCTCCCCTTTCTTTTCCCCCCAGCAATTGCCATGCTGCAAAGCAGACCCAGGTGATACCTGGCTCTGTGGTGCAATGGAACGCATGTTGGACTTGTAAACTGCACTGATCTATGTGAGCCCAACTAACCATTCAAAAGTTGTGGGTTCATGTCCCACGAGTGTCACTTTAGCTGCTTTCTCATTTCCAGGATGCAGCTTTTACAGAACAGGCAATCCTTAGGGTGAAACCGGGGTAGGTTTGAGTCCAGACAGTTCCCAGCAGACCCCAGTGAGGATGGAGGAAAGAGCTGGTTCTTGGGGTTGGGTTTGGGGGTCGTTCTTGTTGGGACCAGGAAAACAAGGCCTGGTTAACGTTATGCTAAGGAAAGTTAGCAAAGGCTAATCACGGAGGCCTCTGGGTATTTTTGACCAGAAGCAGAAATGTGGTTCAAACAGAGGCGCACCCTCCATGCTGGCTTAGGTTATAAAGTAAGATGAGTGATAAATTATATATTTGTACCTACTGTAAGTAGAATGGCTTGCTTTGGGAACTGGTCTGTAACTCCCTGTTTTTGTTCCTCTTCGCTAATCTTACCTCCCTATTTTTGCCCTTTGTTTGTACCCGACTCTTTTGTCTCCTTGTTCCTGGTACCTGCCTTTTGTGATTGATAAGAAAGTTACTGATGCATTATGAAGCGCTTTTGGCCACAATGTATAGTTGGCTAAGATAGGCATAGATATTAAAAGTTTCTAGAAAGGGGGGTAAGTGGCTTGGGTGAAGAGCTTATGACGCGACGGAACTGTCTTTATAAGCCTACCTGTTACTAAAATCGGGGCTGGTTCTCTTTGGAGACGGGCCGCTCTCTATTGTTGTGTGCACTCTTCAATAAAGAGCTTGTGATTGGACTTTGCTGGTGTTGCCTGTCTCTTTGCGGTCAGACAACGAACCGAGCCGTCTGGGTTAGAGTCCCTGACAGATTTGGCACCCCAGATGGGACTCGTCTGACTCTCCGGTGCAGGATTGGACTCCGATGCAATGCAGCGCGCATCCTCCGGTTTTGAGGAGCCTTGCCCGGTGAACTGATCCCTGCATCGGCGATAAGGCGTGTCCTGTGAACCAGCCAGAGCCCGTAGAAATCCAGCAACGTCGACCTACCCGTTGAGTAGGATCCAGGTCTTCGGGGTTAGAGTCCCTGGAGTGTTCGGGGTTAGAGTCCCTGGAGTGTTCGGGGTTAGAGTCCCTGGACAGGTAAGTGAGCGCTCGGGTTAGAGGGTTAGAGTCCCTTAACCGTGGGAAATGGGACAGGCTGGCAGCTCATGCCCGGGGGACGCCCCGTTGTCCCTGATACTCAGAGATTGGAAGGGTATCTCTGGAACAACCGGTTTAGCTAAGTCCAGGATGAAAGATTTATGCCAAATTCAGTGGCCTTCCCTTACCGCTCATTTGTCCCCGGATAATGATTGGCCAGATTGCGGAACCTTTTCCGTAGAAAGAATGAATGCCCTTAGGGATATATTGGTTAATCTTAGGCCCGGACAAATGGCGTATCTATTTGTATGGTACAATTATAACCCAAAAGAGAGGGAAGTGGCCTTGCAGGCTGTTAGTATGGGGGGACCTATCAAGCTCCCTCCACCTTATGCCCCTGAGACCCAGTCGGAGGAAGACTGGTATCGTCCGATGCGGATACCACGGAGACAAAGTCCCAGGTTACAAGAGGAGGATGGGAAAATGGGGGAGACCTCCTCTGGGACTGGTTCGGGAAAAACAGAGGGGGCTGGAGAGTCCTCTCAGTATCCGCTTCGAGTTTATCCCATTCCCCAGAATAATGGGCAAGCTACATTTGTATATACTCATGCCCCATTTTCAACTGCTGATTTACTAAATTGGCAGTGCTCTCTGCCACGCCTCCGGGATAACCCGGAGGCAGTGGAAAGAACTTTCCGTACTATTTTCTCTACCCACTTACCAAACTGGGCTGATGTGAATCAGTTACTAGACACTCTCCTCACTGAAGACGAGAGACAGAAGGTTAAGGAAAAGGCGAGAACATATTACCAAGATCAGGCATGGGGAACCTTGCCCAGTGCTGAACCTACTTGGGATCCTAATAATGATGGGGGAAGGGGAAATTTGAGTCGTTATAGACAAGCTATTTTGCATGGAATAAAAGCGGCAGGGGAAGTAACCCCTAATTGGGGCAAAGTAACAGCTTGTATTCAGTTTCCCAATGAACATCCTTCTGATTTTTGTACTCGATTAACAAATGAGATCCGGAAGCATGGTAGCTTAGATCCTGATACAGAGCATGGAAGGGAGATGATAAAAATGGTTTTTATGGCACAGTGTGCAGAGGATATTGCAAAAAGGTTTAGGGAACATCCGGATGGTATGCAAGGGAAAACCCTACCTGAAATAGTTAGCATTGCGACGCGGGTTTATAATGGAAGAGAGGAAAGGAGGGAGAGAGAGAGAAGGAAAGAAAAACAAAAGGATATGAGGGATCAAGTATCCTTGTTGTCAGTGGCTGTAGCAGGAGGCAGAGGAGGGGGCCCCGGGTGGAGTCATAATAACCAGGGAGGACCTATTGGAAGAGGAAGGGGTAAAATAGCAAGAGGATGAGGATGTGAAGGTAGTGTGACCCTGGTCGTAATGAGTGCCACTATTGTGAAAAGGCAGGACACTGGAAAAGGGAATGTCCTTTCAGACCAAACCCTGATTTCAAGACTAAGGTAGTGGGTCAGCTGAACCTCAAGACTCAGCGGATATGTGAGGAAGTGACAACTCTCCTTATTTCATGAGCTGCTAAGGTCTGACACTCTAGACCCGGCAGACTCTTTCTTTGGAGTGTGTAGAGTTAGTTTAGGTGGGGATTAGTCTAAACATTTCCCTACACTGCTGAAAGGCACCCTTGCGTACTATATGTATGTGCATAATGGTTCAAGGACCTGTAAGCATTTAACAAATTGGAAAAGAGAAAAATTAAAGCCCTGAGGGATGAAAGTGAAGCTTAGAAAAAGCAAAAAAAATCTGCCCTGCAGTGAGAGCTGCAGCACCTATGTGCCAAAAATAATGCACAAGAAGTAGGAAAAAGGGATTTCTTTGTTGGCACACCCGTATCAACCAAGCTTGAGGGGGGGGGGGGGAATTCGGCACAACATCACCCCCCTCCCTTTTATGCCGCATACACAGATAAAGAGGAAACACGAAAAATAACTGAAAGGAATCAGGAGGTGTGGGGGGCTAATTGGAAAGTCCACACTCCTTACCAAATTAATACTGAACAGACTTGTGTCATTGGAAGACATCATTTAGCAGAAATCAGGATGGACCATAAGAAGGGAAAAGCATGTGAAAGGGGAAGGCAAGAAGTTTGGAGCCCTATAGGTGTAGTGAAAGGAATAAGGAAGGTAGAGCAAACATTAAAGCGTCATTGGGAATGAGGAACGTTTTCTTTGGAAGAACTATGTCAAGTGATTAAAGGGTATGTGAAGGTGAGAAGTGACTCTGTGGGAGAGTGGATGAAATTAAGCAATTGTTGTAATATGTAAAAGGAACCCTGCTTTAAAATGATTCCTTGTTTCTTGTAGCCTCTTTTAATCATCTAGGCAAAGAAACAATCAAGTTTAAACATTTGGCTACAGACAATTTCTTAAATCTATTAAAAAGAAATAAGAAATTTTACTGGAACTTAACTGGTTATTGGTACAAAAGAATGAAATCTATACATTGTAAATTTGTAAAACCTGCACACCTGCCGGTTGCATTTGTCTTCCAAGGAAACTAATTACTGTTTTAAAAATCCAAGCCCAGAAACTTCACGGTGTTTCCGTTTAAGGCTGAGCTGATAGCACTTCTGGTTTGCTTTCAGATCCAAGGTTGTGTGTGTCTGCAAACTGCCTGTCTGTTCTGGAAAGGGGGGGGGCATTGTCCCCCATAAGTAAGCCTGTAACATTGTATATGATTCTTTTCAAGAAGAAAAAAAAACAAAACTTTTTTTGCTTGCTGGAATAGTAACTAGCAAGCACCTTGTTCTAAGAAAGAGTTTCTGTAGCAGTAAATCATTTGAAGCTTCACACATTTAAAAAAAAAAGTCTGGTCTGCAGTACAAAAGGAAAACTGAGGTATGTCATATTTAACTTAATTGAACAATAAAGTAATTTACTTAAACCCTCTGAAGCTGGTGTGCAAAACAAAAGCATACCATTGGGTAACAGCAGGCTGATCAAAACTAACAAAGAAAATCTGTAAAGAAAAAGTATTCTAAAATATAATGCACCACCCCAATGTGGGTAGAAGTGTTTTCTTTGTCTTTCAGATAATCAAAAAGCGTTTATGTCTGCTAAAAAGTAAGTGAAGAAGAACCATGGTTCTGTGTCATAACACAATAAGTTTGTGTTCTGTGTTCTATCCAAAGTTGTAGTGTGTCCTAATTGTGATATATGTATTTCAAACATGGTTGTTTTAATGAAAAAATAATTTAAGTCCCTTAAATAATTTTAACTTTGTGCTTTACACAAATGGTTTTTTGCTTCTATAATTTTAGTGGAGTTTTGGTAACAGGCTCTGCAGGTTGTACTGTCTGGAACGTAGTGGAATCTGCTCCTCTACCTGCTGTTTTTTCCCTTCTCTCCTATGATTGCCAGCTCCTTTGCCATCTCTTTCAGAACTGGCCCTCCTGCAAGACCAAGCCCAGAGTCGAAAAAGCAGGAGTGGAGACTGGCAGGGTGCACCTTGCACCCAGACCACTACTGGTGCAGCTCTGATGGCCACATTGTTGCCCCAGTGGTCTTGCTACCTCACCTTGCCTCCGTGCGCCATAAATTGTTGTACGTTGGCAAAAGGTAAAACAAAATTGGTTTGCTCTCAAATTCTCCCAAGCAGCCAAGGATTATTGTCTGGCTTGCCCTGTCTGCCAAGCCCACAACAAGGGTAGACCTGTAAAGACAGTTTTGGCAACCAGACCTCCGCCTTTGGGACCATTTCTAAATTTACAAATGGATTTTGTTCAACTGCCTAAATGTCAATCTTTTGCATATGTGCTGGTGATTGTTTGCTTGTTTTGGGGATGGGTAAAAGCTTATTCCCTGCAGGAAAACTGATGCCATCACAGTGGCAAAGAAACTTCTAAATCATTACATCCCATTATGAAGAATACACCTTGTGATCTCCAGTGATAAAGGTAATTCTGTGTGGGTAAAAATGTATAAGACTCCGCTTCGGCCTCAGTGGTTTGGTCCTTTTGAGACTTTCCTGGTAAGCCGTACTGCCATTCGGGTTAAAGAACTTCCCACCTGGATTCATCATACCAGGGTCAAGAGGAGCACCGCCAGGGAATCTGACCAGGTAAAGGGTTCCTCAGAAGCAGACGACGTCGGACATCAAAGGAGCCGCGCTAGTTCACCCCACCGCGAAATGGGTGAACCAGAAGCAGACGATTTTAGCTCCCAAGGCAAATGGACTGCCACCCCTTTGGGCGACCTGAAGCTTCAGCTGAAAAGGACTTAGATCGGTGGTGCCCCTTTGCTGAAAAATGGCATGGTTATATTTACGGGGTCCTCTGTGTGTTACTTTGTCTTTTATTTGTTGCCTTGCTCTTTTGGTGGTATGGAATATAAGGGTATCAGAGGCTAATACCTTCCTACGTTTTGCTCATGAAATGAAAACTCGCATGCCTGCATTATATAACTTATCTTGCTGGGTATGCTCCTTAATGCCAACCGATAGTCAAAAGGGCCTTCTCATGATTCCCATTGCCCTTAGCGCAGCAAATATGACTTGGACTCCTTCATGGAAAGATCCCTTAGGCACTCAGAATATAACTTGGGCAAATGCCGGAATCCATACCGGTAACTACCTGTTGGTCTGGCAACGACCCGGTAAATGGTGCCTCCTTCGGGGATCCCCTACATTCAATACTTTATGGGTTGGTGAAAGTCAGTGTGAAATCTATTATAATACCTCACATATTGGGTACCAATTTAAAAGGATAGAAATACAATACAATATCTCCCGTCACGGGAATCAGGTTGAAAGAAAGAAATCAAAATATCTGATCCTCAATGGAATCTCTATTTCACTTCTCCCTACATGGATGACAATAGACCCTTCCTTGTGTGTCCCGACTCAGGCAAATTACTCTTATAACTGCTCTCCCTTAAATTGCACTCACTGTGATCAGGGACCTGGTCACCGATTGCTTTGTGCTTGTTATTTTCCTGATAGTCTCCTAGCACCAGTTGCTCCTCGTAGTTGGGCACCATGGAACACTCCCTTATTTGGAGTATACTGGGTGTGTGGAGATAAGGCCTACCTGATTCTCCCCCACTCCTGGACTGGATCCTGCTACCTAGCGTGGTTAGAGCCCCCAATAGTATATCGGTCTCACCTCCCCATAGGAAAGATCAGAAACATGCGAGATGCAGAGACCGATGCTAAGGAATCTCGCCCTCTTACTTGGCGAGCATTAAATGATTGGACAGGGGCCTGTGCAGGATTCCCCCTTGCTTGTGGGGGAGCCACCTGGAGGTTAGGAGAGGGAATAATGAGGCTTCAAGGGATTCTGGAAATAATGGCAAATACCACTGCTGATGCGTTAACTGATTTGGCTACTGAACAGAAAAAAATCCGGCAAATGGTTCTCCAGAATCGCTTAGCGCTGGACATTCTGCTAGCCTCTCAGGGAGGAACATGTGCCTTGATAGGACAAGAGTGTTGTGTGTACATTCCTGATGTCTATAACGCGACCTGGGACAGAGCAAAGCACCTTGTGCAAGTGGCGAGGGATCATGGAGGAGAAAAAGGAGATTCCTGGTGGAGTAGCTTATTTAACTGGTTTCCAAACATAGGGGGCTGGCTCCATAATTTGATTCGTAGTGCTGTAGTTATTATTTGTGGGTTACTTGTGCTGTATGTTATGATCCGCTGTGGATGCTGGATTGGTACCAAATTGTGTACCATTAAAAAGTAGGTACCGATTATTCTGGGTGTCCCAGGAGTCCCATAGGGAACTCCAGGGACAAAGGGGGGATTGTTGGGACCAGGAAAACAAGGCCTGGTCAACGTTATGCTAAGGAAAGTTAGCAAAGGCTAATCACGGAGGCCTCTGGGTATTTTTGACCAGAAGCAGAAATGTGGTTCAAACAGAGGCGCACCCTCCATGCTGGCTTAGGTTATAAAGTAAGATGAGTGATAAATTATATATTTGTACCTACTGTAAGTAGAATGGCTTGCTTTGGGAACTGGTCTGTAACTCCCTGTTTTTGTTCCTCTTCGCTAATCTTACCTCCCTATTTTTGCCCTTTGTTTGTACCCGACTCTTTTGTCTCCTTGTTCCTGGTACCTGCCTTTTGTGATTGATAAGAAAGTTACTGATGCATTATGAAGCGCTTTTGGCCACAATGTATAGTTGGCTAAGATAGGCATAGATATTAAAAGTTTCTAGAAAGGGGGGTAAGTGGCTTGGGTGAAGAGCTTATGACGCGACGGAACTGTCTTTATAAGCCTACCTGTTACTAAAATCGGGGCTGGTTCTCTTTGGAGACGGGCCGCTCTCTATTGTTGTGTGCACTCTTCAATAAAGAGCTTGTGATTGGACTTTGCTGGTGTTGCCTGTCTCTTTGCGGTCAGACAACGAACCGAGCCGTCTGGGTTAGAGTCCCTGACATTCTGAATGGCTGCAGGTGCCGTTAGATCGTTTTCTCCCTCCCTGTCTCCTAGTGCTGAACAACACTCAGGCTGTGTCTACACTGCACTGTTCTTCTGCAAAAAGCTACGCAAATTTCAAAACTTTCTAGCACCCTGCTCTGCACCTTGTGAACACTCCACCTCTTGTTCTCAGGGAAGCGACTCACCCGAGCTGCCAGCTCCTCATTTCCTCACCAGCCCCTTGAGATTTGGAGCTCAAAGCTGGAGCTGCTGTGGAAGGAGGTGAAGCTACAGAAGCTGACAGGGGACAATCAGCGGGCGGAGGGTTATTTTTTCTCCTCCCTGGGCTAATGTGGACAGAACTTAGAAGAAAATCCTCTTCCCTTCCCCTCAGAAGATGGAAATTGCAGTTGGTTCTCTCTCTGGTTCTACTAAAGCTGGACCCCAGGACTAGACTTTTTCTTTCTAAAACCCTGGTGAAAGCTGAAGGTGAATTGTTTGCAAACTGAGAATGTGAGCTAAAGAAGGGTACGTCTACACTACAGCGCTAGTTCGAACTAACTTAGTTCGAATTAGTTAATTCGAACTAAGCTAGTTCGAACTAACGCATCTAGAACTAAAAACTAGTTCGAACTAGCGTTTTGCTAGTTCGAACTAGTAAGTCCACATTGAGTGGACTCTGAACAGGGCTTAATGATGGCTGGAAGCAGTGCCGGCAGGGCATAAAAGGAGGACTTAGAGCATGGAGATACTGTCTCAGGCTAGCCGAGGGCTGCGCTTAAAGGGTCCCGACCCCCACCCCGGACACACAGTTCTAAGGGGTGCCCCGCTTGCAAAGAAGTTCTGGCTTGGAGTGCCCTGAGTGCCCACACTGGGCACATCACACCACTCGGCCATCAGCCCGGCTGCACTTGCCGCAGGCTGCCATCTGGGGAGAGGGAGTAATTGGGGGGCTGCAGGAGAGCTTCCACCCCCAGAAGCCCGCAGAGCCAGCCCAGTCCTCCCCATCGGGGGCTCGTACCCCATTCCTCCCTCACCTCCTTCCACTTGCCCTTCCCTAGCCCCCCTTCTTATTGATGTACAAAATAAAGATAACGTTTCTTCCAACATTGACTCTGTCTTTATTGAAAAAAACTGGGGGAGACTGGGAAAAGGAGGTGGGAGAGGGGAAGAGAAAGGCTGGGAGAGGGGAGGGCAATTAACATGATCAGGGGTTGGGAACAGGTCCCAGATGAAGAGAGGCTACAGAGACTGGGACTGTTCAGCTTAGAAAAGAGGAGACGGAGGGGGGACAGGATAGAGGTCTCTAAAAGCAGGGGTTGGGTGGAGAGGGTGCATTCAGAAAAGTTCTTCATGAGTTCCCATAAAGAAGGACTAGAGGACACCAAAGGAAAGGAATGGGTAGCAGGCTTCAAAGTAGTAACAGAAAGTTGTTGTTGTTGACAAAGCAAATAGTTAACCTGTGGAACTCCTTGCTGCAGGAGGCTGTGAAGGCTACAACTAGAACAGAGTTTAAAGGGAAGTGAGATCAAGTGATGGAGGTTGGGTCCATGGAGTCCTATTAGCCAGAGGGTAGGAGTGGTATCCCTGCCCAAAGTTTGTGGAAGGCTGGAGAGGGATGGCACGAGACAAATGGCTTGGTCATTGTCTTCGGTCCATCCCCTCCAGGGTCCCTAGGGTTGGCCGCTGTTGGCAGACAGGCTACTGGGCTAGATGGACCTTTGGTCTGACCCAGGACGGCCATTGTAAGCTCAGGGCTCAGTGTCGGGGGTCTCAGTGGACCCCCTTGATTTTCATGCACACCTGGTCCTGGGTGGCCAGGCTGGCAGCTCTCCTGCCCTAGACGGCCACTTTCCTGTGCCTAGTGCGGAGATCGTGGACGAGGTCCACGATGTCCGCACTAGCCCAGGAAGGTGCCCGCCTCTTGCAGTCCAGGGGAAGCTCCCGGGAGCCGCCAGCCTGGTCCCGGCAAGAGGGGGTGGGCTGGGGGGCATCGGGTGGGTGGCTCTGTGCCGTGCCAGGTGCAGGGTCTGCTAGCTGGGTGCTGGCAGGCTTGCACCTGGCACGGGCACCGTAGCCAGCCCGTGCCCCTTTAAGGGGTCCGGGGCCGGGAGGGGGGCATAGAGTTTCCCTGGTGTTGGCCAGAGTGGCCACCAGGGAAACCTGGGGAGGGCTAGCCTCCCACTAGTTCGAACTAAAGGGCTACACAGCCCTTAGTTCGAACTAGCTAGTTCGAACTAGGCGTTAGTCCTCGTAAAATGAGGTTTACCTAGTTCGAACTAAGCGCTCTGCTAGTTCGATTCAAATTCGAACTAGCGGAGCGCTAGTGTAGCGCATAGGAAAGTTAGTTCGAACTAACGTCCGTTAGTTCGAACTAACTTTCTAGTGTAGACATACCCGAAGGGCTTCACCCAGCAAGGGGCTTGAACCCTTCCCACAGACATAGCAGGCCAGGGGGTTGTGCATCTGCAATGGCCCCTTCCTACTTGGCTTCCCACAAAGCTGGGGTGAAAAATTGCTAGACCCCAGCCCTCCCAGGCTAAGCCATGGCAGAGGTAGCAGGATTCACTCCCATCTTCTCCTGCCTGCGCCCTGGTGCTGAGGGGCCGGCCCCTTTCCTGCTGCCCCAACTCTTATTCCCACAATGCACTTTGTGCAGGGGCCGTTGGTCTTTGTGCCAAGGTGTATTGCTGGGAGCCAGGACTCAAGACCCTTCCCCCAATCTGACCCACTCACACTGTCTGGCTGCCTCCAGCACAGGCTGAGCTCAGGGGCCAGGTGGGTGACCTGCCCTGCAGCTGTGAGGGCATCAGGCCCTTCCTGCCCGCCTGCTCAGTCTGGAGATGGAGTTCCAGTGGCCTCAGACACCCAGCGAGAGGAAAAAAACTCTCTTTCTTGAAAGTCAGTACATGGAAGCGGAAGCACCTGAACCACGTAACAGCCAGCTGAGCTCCAGCAGGTCCCACTGAGATTTGAACTCAGATTGCAGGATTCAGAGTTCTGAGTGCTGCCCCTTACACCATAGGACCCGGGGTGTGATAGTGCAGTGGGCACCTCTGACTCTCAGCTCCCTCCAGCTGCTTCATCTCTCAGGACTCCCTGTCCTGCCCCAGCTCTGCTGCTTTCAGGGCAAATCCCTTGTTAGGACCAGTCACACTCTGGGGTCCGTGAGGGTCCCTCCCACCTGAGATGTGAGTCACACAAAAGCCTCGTTTCCTGCTCCGTTCCCAACACTGGATGCAAACACATGGTTGCTCTGGGGGTGTAACAAGTGCCCCCTTAAAAAGCTCATCAATTGAAATGAAACTTTTACATCTCCAGCTGTGTCACACTTTGGATTTCTATTGAACAGGGATTCTTCAAATGGCCACAAACCCCTCACGTGCTCTAGTGCCAATGCACATAAACCAGACAAACCCGTCCCTCAGCTGGAACCAATTCAAACCGGCTCTGTGTGTGTGTCTGGTTTCTGTTTCCATCCATTCAACAAGGGTGTGATCTGATCTGGATGCCCATTGGCTTGTCCTTACTCTCCTTTGGCCGTGTCCTGCAGAAGAACAAGGACCAGGTCCAGCTGGGGATGAATGGCCACAATCCATCTGACAGCGTTTGATTTAGCAAGTCCAACTAAGACTCACTAAATCAAACCCAGAGGCCACCTCCACCAGCTTCCAGCACTTCTGCTCTTTGCCCCCTTCGGCTTCCTGCTGTGGGGACATGGCCAACTCCAGCTACGTAGGGAGGGATGGCAGGAATAGCAGACACATTGGCCAGGCACCACTGGGGGGCTGCCTCCTTCGCCTCCCCCATACCCAGCAGCTGCTTGGCCAGTTTAGTCATGGGGCTGCTCTATGGGACTTCTCTCCCAGCTCCTCCACCTGTTGCCATTGCCCATCCCAAGGGAGGGGGGACGAGAGTCACTCTCCACGGTTGCAGGAGCTGCAGAGGTTGCACTTTTGGGAAAGGCTTTATTTTTTGAAAGATCAGCGTCTAGACTGGCGCTTTTCTCCTACAAAAAGAGTGGCAGCCATTTTTATGCTAATGAAGCGCGGGAGATTTAAATTCCCGCTTCATTAGCAATTGCGATACATCTAATTTACATCCCTTTTCTGAAAAAGGGATGTAGTCTAGACGTAGCCAAGACATTTTACAGTAAAGCGTGGTAAGAAAGGGCTTCTTGCATAAGAGCTACGCTCTTTTCTAACAGGTGTGATTCCTCTTGCTCAAGAGCTCTTGCATAAGAGGGCAGTGTGGACATGGGACAGGTGTTTCTTGTGCAAGAAAGCCCTATGGCTAAAATGGCCATCAGGGCTTTCTTGCACAAGAGAGCGTCCACACTGCCATGGATGCTGTTGCCCAAAAGCACATCTCCCACTTGGCAGGGTGGACGTGTTCTTGCATAAGAACCCTTGCGCAAGATACCGCCAGTGCAGACATAGCCAAAGGGACCTTCAGAGATTAAGTCCAGTCCCCTGCCTCACAGCAGGACAAAGCACCATCCAGATGGATGTCTGTCCAAAATAGGAAACTACCAGGAGTGGGGTTTGAACCCACGCAGACAAACATCTATTGGATCTTAAGTCCAATGCCTTAACCACTCGGCCATCCTGGTGGTACTTGGAGTGCTGGAAGGGTGAAAGTTCTCTCTCCAAACAGACCAGGGACTCACTCTAAGAGCATCTGTGCCAATCTAGACGCGCTTTTCCGCAAAAAAGCCCCGATTGCCATTTTTGCAAATCTGAGCTGTTTACACTGGCCCTTTTGCACAAAAGTTTTGCGCAAAAGGGACTTTTGCCCGAACAGGAGCAGCATAGTATTTCTGCAAAAAGCACTGATTTCTTACAGTAGGAAGTCAGTGCTTTTGCGGAAATTCAAGCGGCCAGTGTAGACAGCTGGCAAGTTTTTCTGGAAAAGCGGCTGATTTTCTGGAAAAACTGGCCAGTCTAGACACAGCCCTGCAGGGGTATTAGCTCAAATGGCAGTGTGTTCAGTTAGCATGTAAGAGGTGGAGGGATCAATGCTGGGAGAAATCCTTGTTTGACTTTTTACTGGCAGAGCCAGCCAGGGGGCTAAGTAGCTCCAGTAGCCCCACAACTTCCTAGTTGCTGTCCCCAAAAGCCAGCCACGCTGGGGCAGAGAGCTGCTGGACACCAGCCCTCCTGGGCCAGGCAGTGGCAGGAGCACTGGAGACAGGTTGCAGGTGGGGCAGAATTAGCTGCATTGGAAAAGTGCTGCCTTTGCAAGTGAGAGGTAGCAGGATTCACTCCCATCTTCTCCCACCTACTTGCTGGTGCTGAGGGGTCATCTCCTTTCCTGCTGCCCCTACTCTTATTCCCACAAGGCACTTTGTGCAGGGGCCATTGGTCTTTGTTCCAAGGCGTGTAGCTGGGAGCCAGGACTCAGGGCCCTTCCCCAAATATATGAATCCTGCTCCCCCCCCCCCCACCCCACCGACCCTCTGTTCCACTCACACTGTCTGGCTGTCGCCCACATGCTGAGCTCAGGGGCCAGGTGGGTGACTTGTCTTGCAGCTGTGACAGCATCAGACCCCCCCTCCCGCCTGCTCAGTCTGGAGACCAAGCTCCAGTGGCCTCAGACACCCAGCAGGAGGAACAAAATTGTCTCCACTGTCCCTAAGGACAAGGAAGCCAAAGCACGTGAAGCGCGAGGACCTTGCAGTAACCAGCCCAGCCAGTCCCACTGAGACTTACATTCATCTTGGAGGATTCAGAGTCCCGAGTGCTGCCCTTTGCACCATGGCACCTACAGCTGACAGCCCACGGGGGCACCTGGGCCTCTCAGCTCTCAGGCTGGCCTCTTCTCCTGGCTTCCCTCCAGCCCCTTCATGGCTCAGGAGTCTCTGTCCTGCCCCAGCTCTGCTGCTTTCAGGGCAAATCCCTTGTTAGCACCAGTCACACTCTGGGGTCCGTGAGGGTCCCTTCCACCTGAGATGTGAGTCACACAAAAGCTTCGTTTCCTGCCCAATTCCCAACACTGGCTGCAGCTGTCTACTTTCATGGGGGTGTAGCTCAATGATAGAGCTTTTGATGGCAGATCAAGTGGTCCTTGGTTCAACTCCAAGTGCCCTCCAAGTGCCCCCTTGGAAAAAGTTCTACTAGCGATATTTTTGTTTCCAGTTCCATCGCAATCTGGCTTTACATTGCTTGAGGTTCTTGACATTAATAAGAGCCCTTAATACAGAGCTACTCAACTTTGGAAGCCTCGAGGTGATGCCACAAGAAACACTTCCTGTTGGCCTGGCTGGAACATGGCACCACATGAGCATGTTAACACCCATGTGTCCCTGTGGTCCTGAGGAGCACTAGAGATGTCAGGCAGCTCTGTCCTCCCAGCCTGGGGGCTGTCTGTCTGGGCCATGCACTCACACACACTGGCCCCTTTCTAGGGCAGGGCTCCTGCTGTTCCTTGGTTTACTCAGCCTGGGAGTTGGGCTTTTCCCAAGCAGCAGGAGCTGTGTTTACCTGGGGAGCCACAATAAGAGCAGAACCCCCTCACCTCTGTTTCTGCTTGGCTTTGAACCTGGAGGCTTTTGCATATTAAGCAAACATGATAACCACCACCCCACAGAAACATGGGACAGAAACATGCTTGTCAGTTTTTTTCTGTACATAAACTTGGACAAATATTCTGTTACTAATTCTTTGCCCAAGGCAGAGCAAGAGCAGGGAACAAGACCCCCTCCCCCAATACTTCTCTAGACCCTTTGCTCCCAACACAGAGCGGGGGGGGGGGGGGGGGGGGAGGGGCTGTGTGCCTCGGGAGGAGTGACCCACATCATATCCCCAGCATTTCGGCCCTTCATGGATGGACCTTTGGGGGCAGGCCCAGACGCTCCATCCTCTCAACTCCTGTCACACATTAGAGCAGGACAGCCCCCAGGGGTAGGGCTGAGCCACGGGGTGCTGGGCAAGGGGCAGAGGCTGCAGGAGCTGAGAGTTTCCCTAGAGCTCAGAGACCCATAATGAGGCACCAGGCCCCACATCTCTCGGAAGGCGCAGAAAGGGAGTAACTGGGGGCAGGGAGAGTGGCTCAGGGGTTGTGCAGTTTGTTGCCTGGTTAGGGGTGTGGCCAAAACACAGGCCTCACTGTGAGCAGGATTTGAATCTGTGCAGGGAAACCCTATTGGATTTCTAGTCCAACTCCTTAACCACTCGGCCATCACAGCTGTGAGGTCAGTAATGCCGCAGGGCCAGGGAAATGGGTAACTAATCCCAGTGCCCAGCCCTGACGTCACCTCCCCCACCAAATTCACACAGCAAACCTGGTTCCCCGAGAACAGGGAGAGTTGGGGGGGCTCATTTCTGGGCCATGGGGTGAAGCATCAAACCAGCCCCCTCCTGTAGGGCCTGTGAGTGTTGCTGTCCCTGCTGTACAGACAGGGCCATAGAGGCAGGGAGAGATTCACTGAATGGGCCAAGGTCACCCAGCGAGTTAGAGCCCAGCTCTGCCCCCAGCTCCCTGCCCCACCCACCGACGTGCTGACTCCCTCGCTGCCAGGGGGCTGTTTGCATTGGCCTCTTTTGTTTTCTTTTCTGCTGTGAGACATTGGGACAGTTGGCCAGAGCGTCCCGCAGTTGCCATCTCCCTCTGTGCAGGTGCTGTCCAGAGCCCCGAGTAGCAAACGCTGACACTGCTGTTAGGTCCAGACCAGAGGGGAGTGTTTAAGGGTTATTTCGGAAGAAGGGTTTTCTCCCCAAATAACTGCATCTAAATGGTGTTTTTTATTTCATAATAAAGTATTTTGAAACAGCGCCCATCCGTGATTATGCAAATATAGCGCGGGATATTTAAATCCCAATTTCATTTACAATTTCAAATGTCTCCATTTGCATCCCTCTCCTGAAGGGGACTGCAAGTGTCGACATGTCCTGTGTGTTGCAACCTCCCAGCACTCACCTGATGTTCCCTCCCCGCTGTCTGAAGCCGTTTGGGAGTCCTCCTGCGTCTCCTGGCGCTGCAGGTCATCAGCGTTGTCATCCTGAAGCTGCAGCCGCTGCTTCCCAGGTATCTCCATCCCAGACTCCACAACTATCCCTGGAGACAGGGGCTCCCCACACCCCGGGATTCGGTCCAGTTCCTCACAGTATGCACAGTGCTGCGGTGCTTCCCCAGAGCGGGACCTGCCCTCACGGGCCCTCACATACCCCTCCCGCAATTCATTGACCTTGGGTCTGACTTGGGCTAGGATGCAGGAGGGGGGAGGTGGCCTTTCTCTGCAAGGCCAGCAGCCATTGGGCCATATGTTAGATAATTTCATGGAGGTTAGGTCCATAAAAGACTATTAGCCAGGGTGTAGGAATGGTGCCCCTGGCCTCTGTTTGTCAGAGGCTGGAGAGGGATGGCAGGAGACAAATTGCTTGATCGTTGTCTTCAGTCCACCCCCTCCGGGGCACCTGGCACTGGCCACTGTCGGCAGACAGGACACTGGGCTAGATGGACCTTTGGTCTGACCCACTATGGCCGTTCTGATGTTCATATGTTCACAATGTCCACGTTCCTCCTCCTGGACTGCCGGGCCTGCAGAGACTCCCCCTCGGATCACAGCTCCAAGAGGGTCTTTATCTCTGGCCCAGACACTGACAGTGCCCAGTGTTTCTGCCCCTTGCTTGGTCCTGTGATGTGTCCCTGGAGGGGTCTCTGGGGGCTTATGCTGTGACATGGCTCTCCGGAAGGCAGAAGCGCTCGATCTTAGGCAAACGACCCAGAAACAACACTTTACGGCCAATAACACAAGAACAAATAAATTGCTGTTCTGAAACATCTGCACAGCTCCAGTGGCTAAAAAGGCCTGGGCCTGGCTTCCTGTCCCCAAAAGCAGGGGAACTGATGCCCAAATTCCTGCTGCTGCAGTGGCTACCTCAAGGCACCAGCTGGGGGGCAGGCTCTGGAGCCCAAGCCACACGGGGAGACTCAATATGACCGGGAGGCCTGGAGCGTGTGAGCCCTGCACAGAGGCTGCTGCTGGGGGCCTGCTTCAGTGGCCCAGAAGCTCAAGTTCCCCTGAACCAGCTTCTCCCCCTGGAGCCACCCCCCCAGCGCTGCTGAGGCCCCTGACATGAGGCAGTGGGACCACCAGAGGAAGGTGCCAGCCTTAGCCCTTCCTCCCAGCCTCCTCCCCCTCCCAGGGTCTTTCCCCAGCCCCTGCCCAGTTCTACATTCCCCACATAAAAACCAGAGAGTTTGTTCTTTCAACAGGGAAAAGTCCTGTTTGTGTTACGGGAGGGGGAGGGGGAGAGGAAAGTGGGAAGGGGGTGTGTTGGGCGGGGGAGGCACAGAAGGCAAAAATGAGGGGTAATGTTCATTCGAACCAAGGGGCTGGGTTTAAACTACTGGGCTACGTCTACACTGGCCCCTTTTCCGGAAGGGGCATGTAAATTTCACCAGTCGTCGTAGGGAAATCCGCGGGGGATTTAAATATCCCCCGCGGCATTTAAATAAAAATGTCCGCCGCTTTTTTCCGGCTTTTAAAAAAGCCAGAAAAGAGCGTCTACACTGGCCCCGATCCTCCGGAAAAAGTGCCCTTTGAAGTAGGAATAAGACCCTCCGGAAAAGGGCACTTTTTCCGGAGGATCGGGGCCAGTGTAGACGCTCTTTTCCGGCTTTTTTAAAAGCCGGAAAAAAGCGGCGGACATTTTTATTTAAATGCCGCGGGGGATATTTAAATCCCCCGCGGATTTCCCTACGACGACTGGTGAAATTTACATGCCCCTTCCGGAAAAGGGGCCAGTGTAGACGTAGCCCTGCAGAAAAAAGGACTCTGCCCCTGGAGCTGCCCTGTCCTCTCCAGAGCCCTTAGGCTGGCACTGGGGAGCCCTGAGTCCAGGCAGTGTCCAGTGGAGCCCAGCAGAGGCAGAGGGAAGGTACTTGGGGGTGGGGCTGGGGGCTGTTCTGAAAGGCTGCAGGCGCCGTTAGACCCTTTTGTCCTTCCCTGTCTCACCCCAGCGCTGAGCAACACTCAGTGTCGGTCTGAGCATCCGTCCTGCTCTGGGACGTGTCTCTGTGGCAGGAACCTGCCCAGGCGGCTCTCACGGTGAGGCCCCTCCCTGGCAGCACCGAGCAGTGAGAGCTGCGTGAAGGGGGAGGCAGGACCAGGGGGAGAAGGCTCCAGGACTGTGTCAGAGGGAGGCTCTGCCCTGGCCAGTGGGGAATCGTTGCCTCTCCAAGGGGCCCAGGCCTGGTGGGGCATTTCCCCAGGTTACTGAGTGGGGGCTGGAGCCAGTTCTGGGTTGTCTCCTTCAACAACTAAAGCTGAACCGCTGGGCTAGTGCTGTGTGTGCCACAGAGCTTCCTCCAGTGCTGCCCACATGGGAGAGGGGAGGGGCAATTTGAGTCATCAATTCTGCCCCTTCTGAAAATGGCAAGTGCTGTCTTAGCAGTGAGGGAGAGGTGGGAAAGAGGACCTGAGTTAACCTTTTGGGTCACAGCTGCTGTAACATGCGGTGAGAAAAATGGCAAGGGAACTGTTATGTGAAAGTTGAGGACAGTTTCCCTGACTGGGAATTGAACCAGCCCCTGTCAACTGGCTTGTGTTTGTCCCCTCCCCCACCAGGCAGGGCAGGGCCCAAGCTCACAGCAGGGAGTTACAGGCACATCTCTCTCACCCAGGGCACTGGGACCACCATGTAACACACGTGGAATGCAGGCCCACAGCCCGGGTAGGTCTTGAACCCGGTGCAAGGTGGGACTAAGCCCGGCTGCTGGCCAGTCTGCTAACAAGTGTACTGGCAAGAGAGGTGGGGAAATGCCTGTAATCTGAAGCATGAACCAATAAGCTTTTGCTTCTCGGTTAATTGACTCAGCTATTGCATCCCTGGGTCAGATCGCTGACTGACTGGCTGTCGTTCCCATTACACAATGGGCAGTTGGTGGCCAGAATTGCACACGCTCGTGCCCCTGGAGAGACTCGTCTCCCCACGTGAGGGTGCGGTCGGAGGTTCAGCCTCTGTAGGGCGTCTGCTCCCCCACCCAGGAGTGTGGCACATCTTCACTCCAGCTCCCAGCACTCTGCCAGCTCAGCTCTGAGTGAGGCCTCTGACCGCCCCAACACCCACCCACCGTGCTTGGTGGGGCAGGGAAAGGGGGAAAAAGCCCGAAGAAGGCGAGACAGAGGGAGGGGAGGGGGCAAAGGGGAACCAAACTGAGCAGGCTCCAAACCTCTCTGAGGCTCCCACTGTCTCTCCGGGTCCGGCACTGCCGGCCGCAGGGAAGTAGAAAACGCCGATGAGGCTCCTCTTGCCCCCGCCCCTCGGTCCCAATTCTCCATCTGGCCCCCGCAGAGACCTTGGGAAGGGGCCGCGCTGCTGCCAAACCGCGGGAATCTCTGAGCTTGCCCCGGCCTTGCGCCTCTGTCCTGAGTGGCTGTTGTCAGAGTCTCTCTGTGAGGTCATCCCTGTCCCCGATGGGCTGAGGTCCTGCCACAGGCCTTTGCTCCACCTCCCCCTCCCCTGCAAGGCTGATGACCTGGCCCTGGCCGGCCCCTCTGGGTGTTTGAGGGGTTCCCCTGGAGCCCCACTGAATGGCAGCTGGGTCTGGGGCCGAGCCGGCTGGCCACTAATGCCCCAGGGGCTGCTCCCTCGGCCCCACCCAGCTTGTCGGTCCTTAGCAGAGTGTAAGGCCAGACAAGCCCATTCGTGGGTCAGTAGAGGTTGCCCCTCCCTCAGCACCTCAGACATTAGGCCACTGTAACTGGGGGAGGGGGGAATTGTTAACAGGACTGGTGTAAGCACTAGCATGGACCCTTCTCTTCCTAGACTTTAATGTTGGTCCTGAGCTGGAATCAGCTCCTGCTAGAAACTCTTTCACACAGGTGGGACCGACTCCCTGGTAGTTTTTTCCTTCCCCCACATTAACGACAGTTGATACATTGGCAAAGCGCCTCTAGCTTGGAGAGCGGAGGGAGACAAGAGAGGACCAGAGTTCAAGGATTCCTATGGGCCAGATTACCTCTTTTCCATACCCGTGATAGTAGATTTGTATGACCTGCCCTAGCTTTTGGGGTGAGTCCAAGATGAGGGGTTCGGTGTGCGGGAGGTGGCTGCCAGGGCATGGGATAAGGATAGTGGCGCAGGAGGGAGTAAGGGTGGGAGTGTGGGTGGGGGGTAGGGTGCTGGAGTGGCCTGGGACTTTGGGTGCTGGAGGCGGTGAGGTCTGAACAGGAGGGAAGGTGCAGGAGCCGGCTGGGGTAGGGTATCTGGAAGGGAGGGAGGTGCCGGATTAGGTTGGGGATGCCAGACCCCCAGAGAGCTGTGCCCTGCCATTGTCTGTTCTTCCCACTTCAGGGAGGAACCTGCCCCCCTGTACCAGAGCGTCTGGCACTCGATGGATTCCAGCCTCTGAGGAGCCCATCGCTGTCCCAGGAACCGGCCCTAATGCTCAAGGCTTGTACAGTGACTGGGGTCAGTGTCCCTCACATGCTCCCCTCTCACCGGGTGGGTTGTATCCTCACCTGTGGGATCCAGCTGGTCTTTGTCTGGGCTCTCCGGTGGCTTCTCCTCCTCTTGCTCCTCCTGCTTCTCCGCTGAGTTCTTCTTCCTCTTCTTCAGGGAGAAGCGTGTCCACCGCCTGGGAGAGGAAGCTCTTCTCTCCTCCTCAGCCTCTGCCAGGGAGCTGCCACACTGGCTGCAGGCACAGAGTCTTCTTATGCCTGACAGGATCTTCCAGGAGCCTCTGGTTCTCTTGGGCTCCTCTGGCAAGGCCTGCTCCTGCTGGCTGAGGCCGGCGCATGCCTCGGCTGCTGCAGGTCGGACCACCACCCGGAGCACTCGGCTGTGTCTGTGCTCCCTTGAGGTGAGTCTTTCAAAGAAGGAACACAGCCTGGAAGAAAAAGAAGGAGCCAATGGGTTTTTCTGCCCTGGAAAGGCAAGACATTAATCTGCCAGGATTCAGATACAAGAGCGCTCTATTGAAACCATCCGCTTCTCTAAGAGCCAGAACTGGTCCATAGAACCCAGTCAAAGGTGAAGACACATGGGGCTGTGGGTGACCCAGGAATTCTTGTGGGGAATTTCTAGGGCCTGTGTGGTGCAGGAGCTCAGACTCGGGGAGCAGGGCTGTGCCTTCTGGCCTTACAGCCTGGGACTCTAGGGGCTGATGACCCTCAAGTTATAGAAGTGGCTGAAGTTCATCCTCCATTTGCTCTTAACGGCTTTGGGCCTGCAGTCGCCGTCCTACTGGTGGAAGGGAAGCTGTTGCTAGTTGTGGGTTCAGTGGGGGTAGGAGACTGAGCCTGGCATCTCTCTGCTATCCCCAGTGCTGGTTGTGGGGCCCGGGTGGCATGGTGGCTTCTGAGCTGCTCCCAGGGAGGGGCCATGTGGGTTAACTAAATTAACATTATTCCTGCTCTAAACTGTACAGGATTTGGATTTGTTATTTTGGGAAGTCGACAAAGAGGCAGAAGAAACTGGCCTATCTAACTGGAATTATTTAGGATTCTAGCTGTGATTCACTGGGTAGTGCCTTTCTGGGCTTCAGCAGATGGAATCCAGATAGTTACTATCTTTTAGAAGCTACCACAGCAAATAGTAATTGTTCAGTGAAATCAGATGTATTATAGATTGTTCTTAAGCAGTTCTGAATCTCACTGGGCCTCAGAAACTGATCCCTTTGGAGTCAGTTTTGCTTTGTACAGACTTGCAACATGCTTTTGTGAAATCCTCCTGAGTGTTTTATACTTGATTTGCCTTTGGTGGCAAAACTCAATGAGCTATTTCCTTCTCTTCAGTCTGGTGTTTTCCATCCTGTGCTACTAACCCTTCCACTATCGCTCCAGAGAACTGTTATGTTGTTTTGAATAAGGCAGAGAAGGAATCACCCCTGAGGCACCCATCTGTTGCCCTGACATGTCATCTGGGGAGGTATGCCGCCTGCCAGGGGCCCATATCCCAGATATTACGGAGGCATTGCTGAGGAATATCCAACCTCCTGACTACTACCCCCTGCTTCTCATCCATGTGGGCCCTAATGATACTGCAAGGTGTGACCTTGAGAGGAGCTAGGGTGATTACGGGGCTGTGGGAGCACAGGGGAAGGAGTTTGGCGCACAGGTGGTGTTCTCCTTAGTCCTTCCTGTCAATTTTCGGGGCCCAGGCAGAGACAGGTACATCCTGGAGGTGAGTGCCTGGCAGTAAAGATGGTGCCACCAAGAGGGCTTTGGCCTCCTTGACCACGGGACGCTGCTCCGAGAAGAAGGACTGCTGAGCAGAGATGGGGTTCACCTTTCGAGGAAGGGGAAGAGAGTATTTGGTCACAGAGTGGCTAACCTAGGGTACGTCTACACTACAACGTTAATTCGAACTAACTTAGTTCGAATTAGTTAATTCGAACTAAGCTAATTCGAACTAACGCGTCTAGAACTAAAAACTAGTTCGAATTAGCGTTTTGCTAATTCAAACTAGCAAGTCCACATTGAGTGGACCCTGAACAGGGCTTAAGGATGGCCGGAAGCAGTGCCGGCAGGGCATCAGAGGAGGACTTAGAGCGTGGAGCTGCTGTCTCAGGCTAGCCGAGGGCTGCGCTTAAAGGGTCCCGACCCCCACCCCGGACAGACAGTTCTAAGGGGTGCCCCGCTTGAAAACCAGTCCTGGCTTGGAGTGCCCGGAGTACCCACATTGGGCACATCACACCACTCGGCCATCAGCCCAGCTGCACTTGCCGCAGGCTGCCATCTGGGGAGAGGGGACAATTGGGGGGCTGCAGGAGAGCTTCCATCCCCAGAAGCCTGCAGAGCCAGCACAGTCCTCCCCATCGGGGGCTCGTACCCCATTCCTCCCTCACCTCCTTCCACTTACCCTTCCCTAGCCCCCCTTCTTATTGATGTACAAAATAAAGATAACGTTTCTTCCAACATTGACTCTGTCTTTATTGAACAAAACTGGGGGAGACTGGGAAAAGGAGGTGGGAGAGGGGAAGAGAGAGGCTGGGAGAGGGGAGGGCAACTAACATGATCAGGGGTTGGGAACAGGTCCCAGATGAAGAGAGGCTAAAGAAACTGGGACTTTTCAGCTTAGAAAAGAGGAGATGGAGCGGGGACAGGATAGAGGTCTCTAAAAGCAGGGGTTGGGTGGAGAGGGTGCATTCAGAAAAGTTCTTCATGAGTTCCCATAAAGAAGGACTAGAGGACACCAAAGGAAAGGAATGGGTAGCAGGCTTGAAACTAGTAAGAGACAGTTGTTCTTCAGAAAGCAAAGAGTCAACCTGTGGAACTCCTTGCTGCAGGAGGCTGTGAAGGTTACAACTAGAACAGAGTTTAAAGGGAAGTGAGATCAAGTCATGGAGGTTGGGTCCATGGAGTAGTCTTAGCCAGGGGGTAGGAGTGGTGTCCCTGCCCAAAGTTTGTGGAAGGCTGGAGAGGGATGGCACGAGACAAATGGCTTGGTCACTGTCTTCGGTCTATCCCCTCCAGGGTCCCTAGGGTTGGCCGCTGTCGGCAGACAGGCTACTGGGCTAGATGGACCTTTGGTCTGACCCAGGACGGCCATTGTAAGCTCAGGGCTCAGGGTCGGGGGTCTCAGTGGACCCCCTTGATTTTCACGCACACCTGCTCCTGGGTGGCCAGGCTGGCAGCTCTCCTGCCCTAGACGGCCACTTTCCTGTGCCTAGTGCGGAGATCGTGGACGAGGTCCACGATGTCCGCACTAGCCCAGGAAGGTGCCCGCCTCTTGCGGTCCAGGGCAAGCTCCCGGGAGCCGCCAGCCTGGTCCCGGGAAGAGGGGGTGGGCTGGGGTACATCGGGTGGGTGGCTCTGTGCCGTGCCAGGTGCAGGGTCTGCTGGCTGGGTGCTGGCAGGCTTGCACCTGGCATGGGCACCGTAGCCAGCCCGTGCCCCTTTAAGGGGTCCGGGGCCGGGAGGGGGGCAGACGAGTTTCCCTGGTGTTGGCCAGAGTGGCCACCAGAGAAACCTGGGGAGGGCTAGCCTCCAACTAGTTCGAATTAAGGGGCTACACACCCCTTAATTCGAACTAGTAAGTTCAAACTAGGCTTAATCCTCGTAAAATGAGGTTTTCCTAGTTCGAACTAAGCGCTCCGCTAGTTGGATTTAAATTCGAACTAGCGGAGCGCTAGTGTAGCGCCTATGAATGTTAGTTCGAACTAACATCCGTTAGTTCGAACTAACATTGTAGTGTAGACATACCCCTAGTGAGAAGGGCTTTAAACTAGTTTTGATGGGGACAGGTGGCCAAAGCCCACAGGCAAATGAAAAACATGGAGACCTGGGAGATGGGTTGGAAATGGGAGGGAGCATGGGCTATAACAGCAGAGAGAAAGGAGGGACAAGGCAGAAGTGGGGGGCAAAATCCAATCGGTATCTTAGATGCCGGTGTACAAAGGCAAGGAGGACGGGGAATAGGCAGGAAGCACTTGAAGTGCTAATAAAGAAACACAAGGATGACCCAGTTGGTATCCCAGAGACTTGGTGGGATAATACACACAATTGGAATATTGATACCGAAGGGTACAGCTTGCCCAGGACTGACAGGCAGGGATAAAAGGGAGGAGGTGTTGCCGTATCTATTAAGAATGTACACGGGGCTGAGGTGGAGATAGGCGTAGAAGACAGACTTGTTAAGAGTGTCTGGGTTAGGTAAAAAGAGGTAAAAAGAAGGGTGATGTCATGCTAGGGGTCCACTCCAGCCCACCAACCCAGGCAGAAGAGGGGACTGGACTTCAGAAAAGCAGACTTGGCTCCCTCAGGGAAGTGATGGGCAGGATTCCCTGAGGTGCTAACATGAAGGGGAAAGGAATCCAGGAGAGCTGGCAGGATTTTAAAGAAGCCTTAATGAAGGCACAAGACCAAAGCATCCCGATGCACAGTAAGAAAAGCAAATATGGTGGACAACCAGATGGGCTTAGCAGGGAAATCCTTCGTGATCTTAAACACAAACAGGAAGTTCATAAGAAGTGGAAACTTGGAGAGATGACTTGGGAGGAGTCTAAATATACTTGAGAATGCAAGGGAGTCGTCCTGAAGGAAAAAGCACAATTGGATTTGTAGCTAGCAAGGGATGTGGTGGGTAACAAGAAAGGTTTCTACAGGCATGTGACACGTTCCTGGATTTTGAGGGGAGCAGCCAGATCACTGCTGCACCCATGGGGGTGTGTTTGCCCCAAAAGTGGTATAAAGGGGGCCATGTGAGGTGTTGAATAGAAGTTTACTGTCTGCTAATCCTATGTACGCTATTCATGTGATTGTACAATGTCTGTGTGTGAAATTATAAGCATGTACAGTAAACTTCTGATAATCTGGTACCTTTAGGACCCAGGGGATGCCAGATTATCAGCTATACTGGACTATTGGAAGGGGGGGCTATGACGGGTTGGATGGGGGGAGATGCCACCCCACACCCGTCTTAGCCCCCCCCTTCCATGATCCGGCTCTGCTCCAGGCATCCCCGATTCAGCCGCTGCTGGTCAGTTTCAGCAGCAGCTGAATTGGGACGCCTGCAGCAGAGCAGCCGGGGTGCTGCCGGGTTGGTCCGGTAGCGCCGCCCCTTGGCGCTGCGAGACCAACCCGGCAGCACCCCAGCTGCTCTGGGGGATGCCTGGGGCAGAGCAGCTGGGGTGCTGCCGGTTGGTCCCTCAGCCCCAAGGGGCAGCGCTATGGGACCTACCGGGCAGCACTCCAACTGCTCTGCCCCCAGCTTCCCCGATTCAGCCGCTGGTCAGTTTCAGCAGCGTCTGAATCAGGGAAGCCGGGGGCAGACCAGTTCCAATGGTCCGGCTGCCTGGAGCACTTCCGGGTTCCTGATGGTGCCGGACCATCAGGAGTGCCGGACGATCAGATGCCGGACCATCAGATGCCGGACCAATGGAGTTTTACTGTACTTTGTATGGATACTGACTATTTCTCTGAATGTGCTTGAGCATTGGGCAGAGCCTGGCCTATGGACATGCTAATTAGCGAGGCTGTGTGGAACAATGGCACTCAATAGGCCAAGGATACACCTCAAGAATGAGGCCTGACACCTACGGGCTGCCTGCAGGGAACACAGGGATATTGTGCCAGGTGAGCTGCTGCAGCCAAGAAGAGCCCAGGAAAGAGGTATATAAATATGCCATGTGGTCCACTCCATCTTGGTACTCAGCTCAGCACTTCATCCCAGAGGCAGCAGTGCAGGGATTGAAGAGCCAGAAAGAACTGTGGACCCGTCCTGATCCTAGGATGTGCACCAAGGACTTCTAATCTCTGCTAGAGCCTGCATCGAAAACTGGGAGATTCGATGCATGGAACGTATGATACTTTAGCAACCTCACTCTCATGCTTTTCACATGCAATAAACCTTTAGAAGTTAGATGCTAAAGGATTGGCCCAGCGTGATTTGTGGGTAAGGTCCAGAGGGTAAATTGACCAGGGATCTGTGGCTGGTTTATTGGAACTGGACAGAACTTGTTCAGGGTAGGTGGGATTGGGTTCTAAGACCCCTCACCTGTGTATGAGGCCCGGGGCCATGTGGGGCACGGATATCGCTGGGGTGTCGGAGGAGTTTTGCTCGTGAGGCTTCAGGCAGGCTGCTGAAGCACTCTGTGGGATTGGTTTGTGGACTGTTTGGGAAGGTCTCCAGTCTGGGGGCTGTAAGGAGCACCGAATTTGAGCAATTCACCCTGAGCAGATGCCTTCAGCTGTGCCCAGACATGGCCCAGTCCGTCACAGCATGTTAGCAATTAGAAGGTGCTCAGAGATGGCGTGGGGCACTTACTGGATGAGGGAGGTAACCTAATGACAGGTGATGTGGGAAAAGCTGAAGTACTCAGTGCTTTCTTTGCCTCTGTCTTCCCAAAGAAAGTCAGCTCATAGATTATTGCACTAGGCAAGACAGTATGGGAAGGAGCTGGGCAGCTCTCCGTGGAAAATGAACAGGTTAAGAAATATTTAGAAAAGCTAAAAATACACATATCTATGGATCTGGATTTAACACATCCGAGGATTCTGAGGGAGTTGGCAAATGTCATTGCAGAACTGGCCATTATTTTTGAAAACTCATAGAGATTTGGAGCGATCCTGGATGACTGGAAAAAAGCAAATGCGGTGTCTATCTTTTAAAAGAGGAAAAGGACAATCCAGTGAACTACAGACCAGTCTGCCTTATCTCAGTCCCCAGAAAAAACATGGCGGGCATCCTCAAGGAATCCATTTTGAAGTACTTAAAAAAGAGGAAAGTGATCAGGAATAGTCAACATGGATTCCCGAAGGGCAAGTCGTGCGTCACCAATCTGATTAGCTTCTATGATGAGGTAACTGGCTCCGTGGACATGGGGAAGTCAGTGGATGTGATATACCTTGACTTACCAAAACTTTTCATTTGATCTCCCACAATATTCTTGCCAGCAGTTAAGGAAGTATGGATTGAACATATGGACTGTAATGTGGATATAAAGTGAGCTAGATTGTCGGGCCCAATAGCTAGTGATAAATTGCTTGATGTCTGGATGGCGATCAATTTCAAGAGGAAAGCCCCAAGCATTGGTTCTAGGGCCGGATTTTTTCAACATCTTTATTAATGACTTGGATGTGGGGATGGATTGCAAGTTTGCAGATGACACTAAGCTAGGAGGAGAGGTAGATACACTAGAGGACAGGGATAGGGTCCAGATTGACCTACACAAATTGGAAGATTGGGCCAAAACAAATCTAATGAGGTTCAACAAGGACGACTGTAGAGTCCTTCACTTGGGACGGAAGAATCCAGAGCACTGTTACAGGCTGGGGACCGACTGGCTACGTAGCAGTTTGGCAGAAAAGGACCTGGGCATTACAGTGGATGAGAAGCTGCGTATGAGTTAACAATTTGCTCTTGGAGCCAAGAGGCTAATGGCCTCTTAGGGAGCATGAGGAGGAGCATTGCCAGCAGATCTAGAGAAGCGATTACAGGCAGTCCCCGGGTTACGTACAAGATAGGGACTGTAGGTTTGTTCTTAAGTTGAATCTGTATGTAAGTCGGAACTGGCGTCCAGATTCAGCCGCCAGTTCTGACTTACATACAGATTCAACTAAAGAACCCCAAGCGTCCCCAAGTCAGCTGCTGCTGAAACTGATCAGCAGCTGAATCAGGAAGCCCGAGGCAGAGCAGCTGGGGTGCTGCCGGGTTGGTCCAGTAGTGCCCAGAGCGGCGCTGCGGGATCAACCGGCAGCGCCCCAGCTGCTCTGCCCCAGGGTCCACAAGCCTCAGAAGCGCGGTACCCCGCCGTGGCTGCGGCTTCGCTCCCGGTGCCCCTGGTCTGCTGGAGACGGTCCCCAGCAGACCAGGGGCACCGGGAGCAGCTTTTCTCGCCCCGGAGGTCGAGGTGGCGGGACCGCTGAGCTCTGGGCGGTCCCGCCGCCTGCGAGCTCCGGGGCGAGAAAGCCCCATTCGTAAGTGCGGATCCGACGTAAGTCAGATCCACGTAACTCGGGGACTGCCTGTATTCCTCTTTATTCGACCCTGGTGAGGCCACATCTGGAGTATTGCATCCAGTTCTGTGCCACCCACTACAGAAAGGATGTGGACACATTGGAGAGGATCCAGCCAAGGGCAACCAAAATGATGAGGGGGCTGGAGCACATGGCCTATGAGGAGAGACTGAGGGATTTGGGATTATTTAGTCTACAGAAGAGAAGAGTGAGGGGGGATTTGGTAGCAGCCTGCAACTTCCTGTAGAGAGATTCCAAAGTGGATGGAGAGAGGCTGTTCTCGGTAGTGATGGAAGACTGAACAGGAGCAATGGTCTCAAGTTACAGTGGGGCAGGTCTACGTTGGCTATTAGGAAAAACTATTTTACTAGGAGAGTTGTGAAGCACTGGAATCCGTTACCTCGGGAGGGGGTGGAATCTCCATCCCTAGAGCTTTGTAAGCCCTGGTTGGACAAAGCCCTGGCTGGGATGATTGAGTTGGGGTTGCTCCTGTATTGGGCAGGGGGCTGGACTCAATAACCTCCTAAAGTCTCTTCCAGCCCTAGGATTCGATGATTCTAGGTGGATGAGGCTGTTTTAAAAGAATTCACAAAAACATCCCAAAGCACAGGATTTGGTGGTGATGGGGGACTTCAACGATCCATACACATGTTGGGAGACTAACACAGCAAGGCACAGATTAGCCAATACATTCCTGGACTGCATTGGAGACAATTTTTTATTTCAGAAGGCTGAGAAAGCTGCTCTAGATTTGATTTCAACAAATAGAGAGGAACTGGTTGAAATTTGAAAGTGGAAGGCAGCTTGGGTGATAGAGATCATGAAATCATAGAGGTCCCGATTCTAAGGTAGAGGAGAGAAAAGCAAAATAGAGACAGTGGATTTCAGGAAGGCAGATTTTAGTAATCTCAGAGAGGTGGTACGTAAGTTTCGCATGGGAAGCAAGATGAAGAGGAAAAAGAGAGGAAGACAACTGGCAGTTTGTCCAAGGGACATTATTAGGGCCCAAAAGCAAACTATTCCACTGAGCAGGAAAGATGGAAAGTACAGGAAGAGTCCACCTTGGCTTCACCAGGAGCTCCTACACGATCCAAAAATTAAAAAGGAGTTGTGTAAAAGGTAGAAACTAGGTCAAATAACAAAGGATGAATACAAGAAAACAACACAGCTAGGCAGGGCCACATGAGAAAGGCGAATGCACAAAACTAACTCAGTCTAGCTAGAGACAGAAAGGGTAACAAAAAGAGATTTTACAAATATGTGAGAAGCAAGAGGAAGACAAAGGACAGGGTAGGCCCATTGCTCAGTGAGGAAGGAGAAACAATAACAGGAAACCTAGAAATGACAGAGGTGCTTACTGACACTTTGTTTCAGTTTTCACCAACAAGTGTGATGACCACGAGATGCCTAAGGTAGTGGATGCTAGTGGGAATGGGGGAGGTTTAGAAGTTAAACTAAAAAACAAAAGAAATGAAAAATTAGTAAGAAAAATTAAATGTCTTCAGGTCACCAGGGATAGATGAAACGCATCCTAGAATGCTCAAGGAGTTGATAGAGGAGGTATCTGAGCCTTTAGCTATCGTCTTTGAAAGGTCATTAAGGTTGGGAGAGATACCAGAAGACTGGAAATGGGCAAATACAGTGTCTATCTATAAAAGGGGAAATAGGAACAACCCAAGAAAGTGGAGACCACTCGGCTTAACTTCTATGCCAGGAAATATAATGGAGCATATAACAGTCATTTGTAAATGAAGGCAAAGAGCATCAACCAACACAGCGGGAAACCCTAAGAAATGCTGCCCCACGCTCAAAGGAGAATGGCTGAATGAAAGAGATGAAGCAGAATCTCAATGATCTAAAGGCAAGATCTGTGTACAGAGGAGAGACATGTTCCTGTACAGTGCTGATGTGGACTTGACCTTCTAAACTTGTGCTAAGGCTACAATATCCAGCTTCTTCTCCCCAGGCCACAAATGGGAATGGAGAGGCCGTTGAACTACAAGAGGAGGATTTTGCAAGCCAAAGTCGTGAATCTGCTGTACATATTCTTAGGAGCAGAAATTCTCATCCCCTGGGATTTGACCTGTGAATTATGCTCTTAGAAACCTCGAATGAGAAACAGAAGAGACTGGAACTGAAGGAAAGAAAACATTTAAAGCCAGAAGAAATAAAAATTCTCATGGATAATTTTCTGCTTCCAATACAAATGAACAGCTCCACATGGGAACGCACCAGCATGTACAAGCTGGCACAGAAAAAACTCTGCTTTTGAGGTTTTGGAGTCAATTGACATCATTGTCCATTCCGAATCGTGACAGCTATTCACCTGTCTTGCTACCATACGCTTATTACTGATGAAAGTGCAGCGATTCCTGTCACCAACTTGCTTATCATTTGCTTCAAGTTCAGAGGTGTAGCATGGGCAGGGCAGAAGACTGTTTGGTGGAATTAGTCAATGATCTGCTTGTAATGCACAAGCTGTTACAGCTGCTGTCTAAGCCTCTGACAGCCTGAATAAGCGGGATGTGATGAAACAGTGATGTTCACGTCAGTCATACTAGGGAAAAACAATGGTGTTGCCACACAACTCAAGCAGGGCATCCCATATTTAACAGCACAACCCTGAGTGGCACATCGAGAAGACCTGGGTTTAGCGGATGCGTGGAACCAAGTGCCAATGCTGAAGAAAGGAGAGATCCTTTTTAAGACCGTTTATAGGGTCTTTTGCAGCTCCTCAGTCCAAGGAGGACAATTTGAGGAAAGAGCAAATGTCACAGAAAATGAGACTGTATCGTTGAAACCTCTAACTGAAGAACGGTGGCTAGCTAGACATTTTGCTGTGTAATTATGAGCCCCTTCTTAAATATTTGGAACAAGAAATCTGAGGAAATAATGACCCATTAACAAAGTGCTGCCTGAATAAGATCTCTGACACTAATTGCCACGTCACTGCAGCTGTATTAAATGATGTCTCATGCAAATTAGCAGAACTGACCAGACGCTGGCAGAAGTGAAGCTTTAACAACAAGTGAAGCTGTAAAATTAGCAAGGGCTCAGATCCACAGGATAAGAGGGCAGGATCTCGGTAAAACAGTCTCTTGGAGCAACAGTGTGAAAAATCGAACCAAATCAAGCACAACCGATGAACATTCAGCAGTGAACCTGTTCTATGTTTCATCTCCCTGCTGTGTAAGCCTCTGCATAAGAGGTTTCCAGAGAATGGACTAAATGAACGGGCAGCTTTGCCTCACTTTCCACACATCAATTCAGGGATGAATTTGGCACTGAAATCATTAGCAAGCGAGCTAACAAATACAGAACAATTTGGGGCAGTAGTCAAGTGAAATCATCAGCCGAAAGACCACAGAGGAGGAGAAGGAGTTCATTGCAAACCAGAACAAGGGTTACAAATAAATCATTGCAGAGACATAATGAAGCAAAGCTCATGACAAATTTGCAGGAAATGGGGACTTTATGGTGACAGAATGTAGGACAATGTGTGACGGCGCGTTGGGGGTCCCCCGTCTCCTGCACCCCGAAATGGCACAAACAGACTGCACCAGCCGGTGGAATAGAGGAAGTTTATTGCCTCTCCAGGATACAGCACAGCACAGATGTAATCTGGTCACAGAGCTGGGCTAGGATGCCTCAGGACCCATTGAGATGGGGGAGACTGGGCCCCTA
Source organism: Pelodiscus sinensis (assembly GCF_049634645.1). Taxonomy (NCBI): domain Eukaryota; kingdom Metazoa; phylum Chordata; order Testudines; family Trionychidae; genus Pelodiscus; species Pelodiscus sinensis. Next base: position 866,228 of record NW_027466036.1, read on the forward strand.
AACTCCAGCCCCTTTCCCTAGGCTGTCTCCTCCATGCTCCCAGACAGCCAGCAACTAACTAACTCCCTTCCAGCCCTGCCCCCCAGCCAGGGCAGCATTCCACCTTCCTTTGTTCCTCTCCATGGGGGGTGTCTGGCCACTGGTTTGCATAGTGACTCATCCTGTTTTGCTGGGTCGTGGTACCCACGGCAGCCAGTGGGGGTTACCCCAGAGCCAGCAGCATAGAAACCAGCCAGGTACCCCCACTACGTCACACAATGCAATGCAGTGTCACAACTAGTGGATACACGGGCAACATTTCAAACTTCCAGTGCTGTCTGTGAGCCTGGCTTTAGTCTTCTCTAGAATATCCAAACTATCTCTGCATAAACTTTTGTCATTTTGGTCTTAAGTGTGCCTCGGTGATCACTTACACACACACCCACACCCCGCACAGTGATCGATATCTGTCACACACACACAGTGATCACATACACACATACTCTACAAGCCACAGTGATCTCACAAGCATACTGACATACACACACATTGCAGGACACCATGATCTCTCTCTCTCACTCACTCACTCACACACACACACACAGCCCGTGCCTATAGGCATACTAGGCAGCTGCCTAGGGTGCCAAGTTGCATGGAGCGCCAAATTCTAAACTCTGCCCCTTCCATTTCCCATTCCCTTTGCTGTGCCTTACCTGGAGCATGGCTGCCCTGCGGCCAGGAGGGGGAAAGTCCTGGGAGTGGGAGTGCACGGGTGGGGTGGGGGTGTTTCCCCTGTGCCGTGGAAGGGTGGAGGAGGAGGAGGAACGCGTGGGGGCGGGGGGTTCCCCTGTGCCGCAGAAAGGGTCATCCCCAGGGGAGAAGGGATGCGGGGGGGTCGGTCCCGGGGGAGGAGGAACATGGGGGGTTTCTCTCTGGGGTGGGTGGGATCTTGGGAGGAGGCGAGTGCAGGGTACTCTGTCCCCCGGCTGGCACCCTGTTCCTTCTCCACGGCCCCCAGGTCCCAAACTCCATCCCCAGGCCTGCAGCCACCAGCCCCAGCACTCCAACTCCATCCCCAACCCCCCAACCCCAACCTCCAGGCCCCCAGCCACAGAACTCCATCCCCAACCCCCCTCTCCCCAGCACAGAACCAAAACCCTCAGTCAATATCTGCCTTTGGGGTGGGGGGGCGCCTACTGCATTGATCTCCTAGGGCGCCAGTTGGTGGCAGTTAGTCTAGGGCAGCCCCCCCCCACACACACACACACTCTGCAGGCCACAGTGGTATCACTCACACACCCAGAACTCACGGTGAGCTCTCTCTCTCTCTCTCTCTCTCTCTCACACACACACACACATGCACATGCCTGCAGGAGCTGCTGCAGGAGCTGGTGGGGGCGGTCGGCACGTGCTCATGAGGGTCCAATTGAAAATCACATGACAGACAGACAAGAACTGTGATTAGTGCTCTTCTACATACAGCAAATAAATGAAGTGATTTTTTGTGTTAAAACCAAATGATTTAGTTTTTGTTTCACAAGTCACAACAACAGAGACTCTCTAACACTTTTGCCTGTAGAAAGTTTTTTTCATGTGCATCAAGCCAAGAGACATAATCTTTAATTTCAAGCATAAACTGTAACACATTTTTCATTTAATATGTCAGTACAAATGATAACAGATTTTGTTTGCTATGCCAAGAAATAGCAGTTTTGCATTATGCCTCAGAGGAACAGGACACCTGGAAGATGCCAAATGGCTGCTGAAAACAAGGGTATGTCTACACTACCCCGCTAGTTCGAACTAGCGGGGTAATGTATGCATACCGCACTTGCTAATGAAGCCCGGGATTTGAATTTCCCGGGCTTCATTAGCATAAGCGGGGAGCCGCCATTTTTAAATCCCCGCTGCTTCGAACCCCGTGTAGCGCGGCTACACGGGGCTCGAACTAGGTAGTTCGGACTAGGGTCCTATTCCGAACTACCGGTACTCCTCGTGAAACGAGGTGTACCGGTAGTTCGGAATAGGCACCCTAGTCCGAACTACCTAGTTCGAGCCCCGTGTAGCCGCGCTACACGGGGTTCGAAGCAGCGGGGATTTAAAAATGGCGGCTCCCCGCTTATGCTAATGAAGCCCGGGAAATTCAAATCCCGGGCTTCATTAGCAAGTGCGGTATGCATACATTACCCCGCTAGTTCGAACTAGCGGGGTAGTGTAGACATACCCCAACGTATTTGATTTCATAGTAAACAAACATTTAAAGTCAGGCACCTTGCCAACGATCCCTTGTTGTAGTATTCTTTCTTCCATAACATTTTAAATATATCTAAGGTATTTGTTAGTAACTGCTGGTGCCACAGTGGCACAAATCCAAACAAGCTCACACGACCTCATTCTTGGTGCACAAGACAAAACTCGTGGCTGGAGAATCTTAGAGGGATCACTGGTCCCATCTATTTTCTATGATTCTCAGCTGGGCCTTCTCTCAAACCCCACAGCTTTGTGCTCAGAATGTTGGGACTCTGGCTACAGATAGGGGCCAAGCTGAAAATGAGGAACCCTCTGTTCCCATCAAACCCAGTAAAAGGAACAAAAGATTGTTAAGTAGCGGGGTTGAAGCACTGGAAGGACAGAGTATCAGCTGCAAATGTGTTTAATTCCTGTCAAGTATTTCAAAATCTGGATTTTGCTAGCAGGGGGAAAAGAACCAGTGAGCATTCAATGAAGAGTTTTACACACTATTTAGAAGATCGAATCAGAACTGAGGTCACCAAAAAATTACAAAGAAAACACACCGAGACTCGTGACAAAATGAGGTAGCAGTTTATTTCAACCCGTTACCTGGAATGGAATGTCAGAGGGAATTTACACAGATATTTTATAGGCTGGAGGGGATAGAGGACAATTCATATGGGGCTTTGAGTTTCTGAGAGAAGCACCCACATGAGAGCTTGGGACTGGCTATGGAGCTGTAGCACTTTCAATATAATTCAAATAGCACTTTGTTATTCTAATTCTGTACATTCTGAGCTGGATGTTGTCTGAACACATCGATATTGGACAATCATTACTTGACACCAAACATTTCTCTACCCATCCTGAAGGCAGGGGATGCCTTAGGGGCACCTCCAAGAGGAATAAGCTCCATGGAGAAATAAACACAAATTCTACTCAAGTTTTGCTACGTTCCCTTTAAGTAAGAAACATGGAAATTCACCCCCACTGGTCGGCAGGGAGGGAAAATCATCCCCATCTGCCTCAGGAGCACGGGAAAGGCTGAAGCAGAAGGAGAGGGGAAGATGCCCCGAGTCAAATCAAAAGGGAGTGTTGGGAACTGACTGTTGCAGCCTCTGCCCCCACCCGTCCTAGGCCGAGGAGGCTCCAATCTCCAAGGTGGGCTCTCGGGGGCAGGGAAAGACTCCGGGAATTACCTTCTGTACAGACTCATCCTCTCTCACGCCCGCGGGGACAGCGGCTTCCTGAGGTTCTTGACAGAGGCTCAGTTCACGTCTCTCAGATCCTTGGGCACCAGCCGTTGCCAACCAGTTGGACTGGAGGCAGGACAAGAATGCTGCAGCCACATTCTTTGTTGTTGTCACACATGACATCACAATACACTCAGGCCTCCACACAGAGACACCCCCCGCCCAGGTAACTCATCCCATCGCACGGCCAGGCAGGGGGCAGCGCTAACACCCACAGCTGGTTCATACTGGAAAGCTACTGGGAAGGGAGGCAGGAGGCAGAACCTTCCCTTGACCTAGCTCTGTCCCTTCTCCTCCATGCGTGCTGGGTACCAGCGGGTGACAACAGAAATTCACAGAGGTGGGGGGGGTGATTTTTGCTAAGCTGGCTGCTGTGGGCTCCGGACTCTCTGCTTTTCGGGGAACATGCTTCACACACTTCAATCGTCACTTTACTTTGCCGTAGACAGGGGGAAATGCAGGTCTTTACTCCAGGTGGAATTAAACCCATGATCTCCAGGTCCGGTGACCCCAGGCAGGAATGAGGCAGGAAGCGAGTCAAGCTGAGGGAAGCAGGCAAAACTCATCTTGCCTCACAGGGCCCCTTGCAACAGCTTCTTCCTTGTGTGCTACGGTGGAGAGACTCCCCCAGTCACCTGAGGTGGTGACCAAAGCACCTGGGAAGCTCCTGCTGAGGTAGCTCAGTTGGGCCCATGTTAGAAGAGCAAAAGGCCCCTGCTTAAGTCCCGGGGCTTGGCTGGGCTCTTTCTCCCCTGACCGTCTAGGGCTGGGCTCTTTACAGCATCACAGCTGTGCCCCTGGCCTGCGGAGAATTCCTGCCCTTCAGCAGCTCTCTGGAAGCACCTTGCCTGCCCGGCTGCTCCCCCTAGGGCCCAGCATGCCTTGCCTTCCTTCCCCTGCCCTGCCTCAGCCAGGGGAGGGGAAAGAAACTCTCCTTCAAGCCGAACCAGCCACGTCAGGATAACTTGCTGTGACCCCACTACCGCTCTCCACGCTGCCGGCTGAGCTATGAAGGGCAGCTGTTGGTGTTGTCTCTGCTGCTTTGCCCTTAATAATGGAGAAGAGAGTTAGGCAGCAGGTGCAGAATCCAATAGCCTGGACTGGGACCCAGAGTGGCGGGGGGCCTGGGGCTTGCAATATTGTGAGATACCTGCCCCTCCCCGCGAAATAACTAGATTGTGCCACGGCCGAGTCATAAAGAAGACACTGAAAGATCCCTTCTCCCTCGGAGCTTTGCCAGAAAATGGAGAAGAGGGATAAGGGATCTTTCGGAAAAGGCTTTATTTTCCGAAAGATCCGCGTCTAGACTGGCGCTTTTTTCCGGCAAAGCTCCGAGCCGGAAAAAAGCAGCAGCCATTTTTATGCTAATGAAGCGGGGGAGATTTAAATCCCTGTTTCATTTGCAATTGCGATATGTCTAATTTGCATCCCTTTTACGAAAAAGGGATGCAGTCTAGACACAGCCGTTCTGCTTCTTCCTCTTTCGATTCTTCTGCTGCTGCTTCTTTGCTCCTTCCGCTGCTCTGCCTTCTTCTCCTGCTGCTGCTCTTCTTCTGATGCTCATGCTACTTCTGCTGCTGCTTCTTCCACTGTGTCTGCTTCTTCTGCTTCTGCTTCTTGTTCATCTGTTTCTTTTCTTCTGTTGCTGCTGGTTTTTCTTCTGCTGCTGCTGCTGTTTCTTCTGTTGTTTCTTTTGTTGATTCTTCTGCTGCTGCTTTTGCTCCTCCTTCCTTTGTTATTACTACTTAATCTGCTGCTAGTTTTCTTCTTCTGCCTCGGCTTCTTCTGCTGAGTTTCTTCTACTGCTGTAGCTGCTACCGCCTATTTCTTCTGCTCTTTTCCTGTGCTGCTGTTTCTCCTTCTTCTGCTATTTCTTCTTCTCCTCCTGCCACATTTCTTCTGCTACTTCTCCCAATGTTTCTGCTGCTGCTTCATCAGCTTCTGTTCCTGCACCTTTCCCTGCCCCAACTTCTTTTCAGGCTGCTTCTTCTGTTTCTTATTCCGCTGCATCTTCTACTGCTGCTGCTTTTCTGTTGCTGCCACTGCTTCTTCTTATATTTCTCCTGCTGCTTCATCTGCTTCTGCTCCTCTATCCTTTTTGTTGCTTCTTCTAGTATTGCTACTGCTGCTGCCAAGGGCGGATATAGGGCAGGGCGAACGGGGCAGCCGCCCTGGGCCCCGCGCTTCAAAAAGCCCCGCTCATGCGCCGTGGCGCCACCGCGCATGCGCATGGCATTACTGCGCATGCGCTGTGGCAAAGGGGGGGCCCCGCGTAATTATGCTGCCTGGGGCCCCGCAAAACGGTCATCTGCCCCTGGCTGCTGCCACTTTTGCCTCAATCTGTTGCTGTCTCTGCTGCTGCTGCTGCTGCTGCTGCTGCTGCTGCTGCTGCTGATTCTGTGGCTGTTTCTGTCCTGTTTCTGCTTCCTTTCAATCTGTTACTGATTCTTCTGCTACTGATGCTTTTTCTGTTCCTTCTTCTTCTGCTTTTTCTCCTGCTGCTGCTACTTTTCTTCTTGTGCCACTGCTGCTTCTTTTAATTCTTCTTCTTCTTCTGCTACTACGTCCTGTTTCTTCTACTATTCTTTTTCTACTACTTCTTCTGCCCCTGCTTTTTTCATGCTTCTTCTTCTTTTGTTTGTGCTACTGCAGCTTCTTTTCCTGTTGTTCCTCTCTCTGCTGTACCTTCTGTTGTTGTTACTTCTTCTGCTTCTTCCTCTTTTGATTCTTCTGCTGATGCTACTTCTGCTCCTTCCGCTGCTCCGCCGCCTTCTGCTGCTGCTGTTTCTGCTGCTGCTTCTGTTCTTCTTTTGCTGCTGGTTTTACTGCTCTCGGGCTTGTCTACGCTGAGAGGTTTTTGCAGCAGAGAGTATGCTAATGAGGGACTGATGGTTTTTGCGCAAGGGGGTGTTTGCACAAAAAGAAGCAGGGTAGTCGTTTCTGTTTTGCTCAAAACCTCCTTTTTGCACAAGATCCTTATGCCTCTCCGGATCTGGTGCAAAAGGGCTTTATGGCGAAAAACGGAAGTGGCTACGCTGTTCCTTTTTGCGCAAAAACCCCTTGTGCAAAAAGCATCAGCACGAAATATGCTAATGACATCGCAATTCATGCTAATGAGTCATTAGCATACTCTCTGCTGAAAAAACTTGCAGCCTAGACTCAGCCTCACTCGATGAGGAGCAGCTAGAGCTCATGACTCAGAGATGCTCCCCATAGCCTGGTCCTACCCCTGCAGTGCAGCTGGCTCCTCAGGGGCTGGGCCTGGGCATCTCCTCTCAGGAGGCAGGGACAGCCCCGTGCCCAGCAGGGAGCTGACTCCATCCCTGTGGCCGGCCGGGCCCTTGCCCTGCTCTGCCCTGGCTGGAGGAGAGGAGGGGAAATCAGGGGCTGAGGTTATAAGAGAACATCTCCCTCCCTCCCATTTAACACATCATTGACAGCAACAGCAGAGTGGGAAGGGCTTCCAAAGGATGTCACAGAACTAGTTTCAGAGGGGCAGCCCTGGGAGTCTGTAACTTTAAAAGACAAGGACTTGTCCTGTCGCACCTTAGGGTGTGTCTACACAGCTCCCTGAACTCAAAATAAGAGATGTGCCAAAGATACAAAGATGCTAATTCCCTTGCCCATTACAATGATAGCTTCCCCGCTCATCAGCCCCTGATTAGCCATTCATTAACAGCTCTTCCCTCCCTACCTCTCCGTCACCCCACCTTCTGTACTTAATCTAATTTGTCAGGTTAATAATGTGTTCACTTTTTTTCATTCTATTCCTTTGGTGTATATGGTAATGCCAACTGTCTTCCAGAATATGATCTGAGGAAGTGGGTCTGGGCCCAAGACAGTGAACACAGAGAACCACCAACCTTAGCGAAACATCTCCTTGGGTCTGACGTACTGGCTCAGACTTGCACAAGGACAAGGACCTGAGACTCCTCCCCATCAATGCCTCTGTCCTGCCAATCGGAGAGACTGAGGGAGGGCAGTGGAACGTTCTCACCAAAGAGCCCAAAGCATGGCCACATCATGGGGGCGATCCCAGTCAGAGCACTATTTATGCCCCACCTTTCTGGTTTGACTCCTGGGAGACCAGCTCTTCATGTGGGGTGGGGAGCAGAAGAGGACAAAAGAGACAAGAAAAGAAGAGAAATGCGGGCGGGACGGAGGGAAAGAGAAACCAAACAGGAGAAACCCCCACGGCCCCAGTGGTTCTAAGGGACAAAGCCCCAGGTGGGGAATAAAATTCCGACCCTTTCACCCAGTGTTCCGTGCCTAGAATCCAGCTGGGACCAGGTGGATCAGACTGAGCAGTTCCCACCCCCTCAGAGGCTCTTACCTTCTCCGCAGGGATGTCTGAGCTGTAGGGAAATCAGGAGAAGGAGGAGGAAGCTCAACAGAGGTTCCTCCAGGTGCTCACGTGCAGGAACCAGGAAGCTCTGAGTCCTCAGAGAGACATCGCGAGACAGAGACTTGCCTTAGCAAATGCCACAGGGGTCTGCGAGGTCATCCCGGCCTTGCCCCTCTTGTGCCTGGCTGATGTCACCATCTCTCAGTGAGGTCACCACCTCCCCACCATCTTTGCCTAATATGGGGAGGGCCTGCCAAAGGCCTGTGTGAGGTCACTGCCGCCCCCTCCCCCCACGCTGCAGGATGAGTGTCCTGCCTCTGGCCACCCCTCGGGATGTTTGAGCCATTCCCTGTGCTCCCCCCACTCAATGCCTGTTCCTCCTAGGAAGTCAGCCGGCTGCACAGTCGCACCTCAGAAGTGTCACATTATTGGATTGTGAGGGGAGCAGCCGGGTCACTGCTGCACCCATGGGGGGGTGTTCGCCCCAAACGTGGCACAAAGGGGGCCATATGAGGGGGCAAACAAAAGCTTGCTTTCTTCTGATTCTGTATCTGCTCTTCACATATCTGTATAATGTCTGTGTGTGTAGTTAGGAATCTGTAACCTGTGTGGAGACTGGAAGTCTCTCTGAATGTGGTTGAGCAGTGGGCAGAGCCCGGCCTATGGACATGCTGATTAGTGAGGCCCTGTGGGACAATAGCACTCAATGGGCCAAGGACACGGCTCGGGAATGGTGACCGACACCTAAGGGCTACCAGCAGGGAACACAGTGATAGGCCACTGGCCAGGTGACCTGCTGCAGCCAAGAAGAGACCAGGAAGGAGGTATAAAAATGCCATGTAGCTGACTCCATCTTGGTAATCAGCTCAGCCCTTCATCCCAGAGGCAGCAGTGCAGGGATCGAAGAGCTGGAAAGAACTGAGGACCCGTTTTAACCTAGGATGTACAAGGACTTCCAAGCCAGCAGCTATAACATCTCTGCCAGAGCCTGCATTGAGAGCTGGGAGATGCAATGCATGTAGCGTATGATACTTTAGCACCCTTACTCTCGTGCTTTTCTTTCTGGTAGCAATAAACCTTTAGAAGTTAGATGTTAAAGGATTGGCTCAGTGTGATTCGTGGGTAAGCTCCAGAAGGTAAATTGACCAGGGATCTGTGGCTGGTTTCTTGGAACCGGACAGAACTTGTTCGGGGTAGGTGAAATTGGGTTCTAAGACCCCTCACCTGAATGTGAGGCCCAGGGCCATCTGGGGCATGGATATTGCTGGGGATTGGAGGGGTTTTGCTCATGAGGCTTTAGGGCAAGCAGCTGAAGCGCTCTGTGGGACTGGTTTGTGGCCTGTTTGGGAAGGTCTCCAGTCTGGGGTCTGTAAGGAGTCCCAAAGTTGAGCAATTTGTCCAGAGTGGACACCTTTAGCTGTGCCCAGGCCGGTCCAGTATGTCACACCCCCCTTCCTGAGACATCTATCCGTTTTCAAGCTCCTGCTGCACCTGAATTCCCTCCCAGAGTTTACATCTCTCATCCCTTCCCACACCCAAATCCCCCATTCCCACCTCAGAGCCCGCACCTCCTGTCTCAACCCAGGGAGAGTGCGTAAGGGCCGGGGACAGCAAGTGATGGAGAGGAGGGGAACGGAGAGGATGGGGCCTCAGAGAAGGGATGGGTACTTGGGAAAGGTGGTGGGTGCTTGGAGTAGATCTTGGCTTGCCCTGACATTGAAGAAGGGATCTTCGGTGTAAAAAGGTTGGAGAGAACTAATAACGAAACTGAGAGGCTCATTGAATCCCTTGACTCTGGGAGCTGGGGCTGAAAAGCAAATGACAAAGTTCACAGGATGCATGAGAAAAAGACGACAAATGGTCACACAGTGTGCAGGAGGCCAATGCGAGAAGTAAATGCTCCTGTTCCAGTCACAGGGCTCTGGAGGCAGAAGGTGATTCCAAACACACCTAGAATAGCTGAAATTCAAAGCTTGTTCCGGGAAGAATTTCATGTTGAAGAAAGGCCGTTTTTTCTCAGCCTGGTCTCCTCCTGCCTGCCCCAGGAAAGCCAAGTTCAGACACTGGGGCGATGGTTTTAGTGGCTGAGAAGCTGTTTAATGGGCTGTGATGCTTCAGGTGCAGGAGCAGTGATCTACTGTCCCCCCCAACTCCTCAGCCAGTTTTCATCTCTGTCCGTGTCAGGTGGTGGGTGCCAGGCAAATGCTGCGGCTGCTTTGTCCAGTGCCAATGGGATTATTTCACTCGACATCATCAGTGGTGCCAGGGGAGGAGAATCACTTACACAGGGCTAGAGCTGTGTCCACACTGGGGGGTTTCCACTGCCCCAGCAACACTTCCTGGTGCGGACCAGGCTCAGGGTGCTGCCTTGGCCCCCACTGCCATAGTGATCACCTCCTGGGCATCGCTGTACTGATCCTCTCACCTGCCTGTGAGGCAGGGCAGGGCTATTAGCCCCGTGCTACAGGTGGGGGGAACCGAAGCACGACACGACTATGGGATTCACAGAGCTGTGTAGGTGCCTGACACTGACTGACCTTAAGGGGAGTTGGGTTGGGAATCCCAGCCCAGTGACTTACCCCGAGTGTCCCAGGAACCAGGCCAGAGCAGGGAGCTGAACCCAGCTCAGTTCTCTAACCACTGAACCAGCCTTCCTCTGTCACCTGTGTCATGAATCATGGGTAGTGTGAATGGTTAGCACGAGTGCATGAGTGAATCAACAGTAAGTGAGCTGAAGAGAGGCCATGCTGAGGTCCAGGCAAGCGCCCCAGAGAATTATGGACTTGTTTGTTCTGGACAAAACCCCTGGAGGATCATGGACGTGTTTACAACTTTAAGAAGAAGGACCGTGGGAAATAAAAGAACTCTGTGTATGTGGCTGAGGCAGCGTTTCCAGCATTGCCAGATAAGAAAAGTAACAAGAGAAGAGTCTAACCAAGGACAGACCATTGTTTCTCACTAGTGGTGAGGCAAGTGGTGCAAAAACCGGATATTTCTGGATCGGTCGTGGACACACCAGTAAGAAGAAGGGGGTGTCACTAACGGACATCACCCCACCTGGACTGTGAGCAGCCAGTGGATGCATGCCACCGGCCTGGCCCCTGCCGAGGGGATATGTACCACACCATTTCCCCCCAGGAGTTGGAGTCCATCGATTCGGCATATTGGGGTGATGTGCACATTGGACTTCCACCTCAACCAAATTACCCAACATTCCCTGGGGTCTGGCCAGCCCCAGAGGGTGAGTGTGTGTGAGTGTGTTAAACTGAATTAAGAATTAAGCTGCTAAATTGGGTTAAGGAGTAGATGTAGATTGTTATTCCGTTCAAATATTGCTTTTAATGCCTTTTAATGCTTGTGATGCCTTGTATTGTTGTTTTAATTGCTTAGTACTAAATATACATGTAGCGCCCCTCTCCACCTGGTTACTTTCTTTAAGGCCAATCTACTTACAGGTTTTGATGGAGAGGTCTGGGTTCTTCTGGATTCCGCCACCCACTCAACTTTATTTTTTCCAATGGATTTATTTGGCGGTGCCTCCACCCCCCTCACTCCTTCCTGGCAGGGTCACCAGGGCAGCTTGGGAGAAAAATTCTAACCCAGGGTAATCCCCATGTATGTGCCAGATAGTGGGAGACTCCCAGAAACACATAGGCTGTGCCTACACTGGGCCACTTATTCCGGAAAATCAGCTGCTTTTCTGGAATAAGCTGCGAGCTGCCTACACCGGCCCCTTGAATTTCCGGAAAAGCACTGACGATCTAATGTAAGAAATAAGCTGCTTTTCCGGAAAAACTATGCTGCTCCCGCTCGGGCAAAAGTCCTTTTTCCGGAAAACTGTTCTGGAAAAGGGCCAGTGTAGAGAGCACAGTAGTCTTTTCTGCAAAAAAGCCCCGATCGGGAAAATGTTGATCAGGGCTTTTTTCCGGAAAAGCGCGTCTACATTGGCCACAGACGCTTTTCCGGAAAAAGGGCTTTTCCGGAAAAGCATCCTGCCAATGTAGATGCTCTTTTTCCGGAAATACTTATAATGGAAAACTGTTCCGTTTTAAGCATTTCCGGAAAATCATGCCAGTGTAGACGTAGCCATGCACTATAATAAACACAGTTATATTAAACAGGAGACAAATATAACAGAACAGGGTAAAACACTATTTTTAAGTTCACCGGTGCCCAACAACTGTAAGGTTAGTGTCCCGTTGGTACGTGCACTTTGTTGGGGCCCTTGATGACTTTTGACCACAAAATTCTTCTCTGCAGTGGTTTAGCAGTGGGGCTGACTGGGTCCAGTACAGCCCAAAGGACTCATAAGCGGGAGAAGGTGGTAAATCCCGCACAGGTTTAATATGCAGCAGGTAATAAAATCCCCAAGCAAATTCCCTGACTTACTAACAGAGGGTACGTCTACACTACAGCGCTAGTTCGAACTAACTTAGTTCGAATTAGTTAATTCGAACTAAGCTAGTTCGAACTAACGCATCTAGAACTAAAAACTAGTTCGAACTAGCGTTTTGCTAGTTCGAACTAGTAAGTCCACATTGAGTGGACTCTGAACAGGGCTTAAGGATGGCCGGAAGCAGTGCCGGCAGGGCATAAAAGGAGGACTTAGAGCATGGAGATACTGTCTCAGGCTAGCCGAGGGCTGCGCTTAAAGGGTCCCGACCCCCACCCCGGACACACAGTTCTAAGGGGTGCCCCGCTTGCAAAGAAGTTCTGGCTTGGAGTGCCCTGAGTGCCCACACTGGGCACATCACACCACTCGGCCATCAGCCCGGCTGCACTTGCCGCAGGCTGCCATCTGGGGAGAGGGAGTAATTGGGGGGCTGCAGGAGAGCTTCCACCCCCAGAAGCCCGCAGAGCCAGCCCAGTCCTCCCCATCGGGGGCTCGTACCCCATTCCTCCCTCACCTCCTTCCACTTGCCCTTCCCTAGCCCCCCTTCTTCTTGATGTACAAAATAAAGATAACGTTTCTTCCAACATTGACTCTGTCTTTATTGAAAAAAACTGGGGGAGACTGGGAAAAGGAGGTGGGAGAGGGGAAGAGAAAGGCTGGGAGAGGGGAGGGCAACTAACATGATCAGGGGTTGGGAACAGGTCCCAGATGAAGAGAGGCTACAGAGACTGGGACTGTTCAGCTTAGAAAAGAGGAGACGGAGGGGGGACAGGATAGAAGTCTGTAAAAGCAGGGGTTGGGTGGAGAGGGTGCATTCAGAAAAGTTCTTCCTGAGATCCCATAAAGAAGGACTAGAGGACACCAAAGGAAAGGAATGGGTAGCAGGCTTGAAACTAGTAAGAGAAAGTTGTTGTTGTTGACAAAGCAAATAGTTAACCTGTGGAACTCCTTGCTGCAGGAGGCTGTGAAGGCTACAACTAGAACAGAGTTTAAAGGGAAGTGAGATCAAGTCATGGAGGTTGGGTCCATGGAGTCCTATTAGCCAGAGGGTAGGAGTGGTGTCCCTGCCCAAAGTTTGTGGAAGGCTGGAGAGGGATGGCACGAGACAAATGGGTTGGTCATTGTCTTCGGTCCATCCCCTCCAGGGTCCCTAGGGTTGGCCGCTGTGGGCAGACAGGCTACTGGGCTAGATGGACCTTTGGTCTGACCCAGGACGGCCATTGTAAGCTCAGGGCTCAGTGTCGGGGGTCTCAGTGGACCCCCTTGATTTTCATGCACACCTGGTCCTGGGTGGCCAGGCTGGCAGCTCTCCTGCCCTAGACGGCCACTTTCCTGTGCCTAGTGCGGAGATCGTGGACAAGGTCCACGATGTCCGCACTAGCCCAGGAAGGTGCCCGCCTCTTGCGGTCCAGGGCAAGCTCCCGGGAGCCGCCAGCCTGGTCCCGGCAAGAGGGGGTGGGCTGGGGGGCATCGGGTGGGTGGCTCTGTGCCGTGCCAGGTGCAGGGTCTGCTATCTGGGTGCTGGCAGGCTTGCACCCGGCACGGGCACCGTAGCCAGCCCGTGCCCCTTTAAGGGGTCCGGGGCCGGGAGGGGGGCATAGAGTTTCCCTGGTGTTGGCCAGAGTGGCCACCAGGGAAACCTGGGGAGGGCTAGCCTCCCACTAGTTCGAACTAAAGGGCTACACAGCCCTTAGTTCGAACTAGCTAGTTCGAACTAGGCGTTAGTCCTCGTAAAATGAGGTTTACCTAGTTCGAACTAAGCGCTCCGCTAGTTCGATTCAAATTCGAACTAGCGGAGCGCTAGTGTAGCGCATAGGAAAGTTAGTTCGAACTAACGTCCGTTAGTTCGAACTAACTTTCTAGTGTAGACATACCCAGAGGGTATGTCTACACTACAAAGTTAGTTCGAACTAACGGACGTTAGTTCGAACTAACTTTTATAGGCGCTACACTAGCGCTCCGTTAGTTCGAATTTAATTCGAACTAACGGAGCACTTAGTTCGAACTAGGTAATCCTCATTCCATGAGGATTAAGCTTAGTTCGAACTTACTAGTTCGAATTAAGGGCTGTGTAGACCCTTAATTCGAACTAGTGGGAGGCTAGCCCTCCCCAGCTTTCCCTGGTGGCCACTCTGGCCAACACCAGGGAAACTCGTCTGCCCCCCTCCCGGCCCCGGGTTCCTTAAAGGGGCACGGGCTGGCTACGGTGCCCGGGCCAGGTGCAAGCCTGCCAGCACCCAGCCAGCAGACCCTGCACCTGGCACGGATCGAGCCACCCACCCGATAACCCCCAGCCCTCCCCCTCTTCCCGGGACCAGGCTGGCGGCTCCTGGGAGCTTGCCCGGGACTGCAAGAGGCGGGCACCCTCCTGGGCTAGTGCGGACATCGTGGACCTTGTCCACGACCTCCGCACTAGGCACAGTAGGTGGCCGTCTAGGGCAGGAGAGCTGCCAGCCTGGCCACCTAGGAGCAGGTGTGCATGAAAATCAAGGGAGACCAGTGAGACCCCCGACCCTGAGCTTACTGCCGACAGTGGCCAACCCTAGGGACCCTGGAGGTGATGGACCGAAGACAGTGACCAAGCCATTTGTCTCGTGCCATCCCTCTCCAGCCTTCCACAAATCTTGGGCAGGGACACCACTCCTACCCCCTGGCTAATACCACTCCATGGACCCAACCTCCATGACTTGATCTCACTTCCCTTTAAACTCTGTTCTAGTTGTAGCCTTCACAGCCTCCTGCAGCAAGGAGTTCCACAGGTTGACTCTTTGCTTTCTGAAGAACAACTTTCTCTTACTAGTTTCAAGCCTGCTACCCATTCCTTTCCTTTGGTGTCCTCTAGTCCTTCTTTATGGGAACTAATGAAGAACTTTTCTGGATGCACACTCTCCACCCAACTCCTGCTTTTAGAGACCTCTATCCTGTACCCCCTCCGTCTCCTCTTTTCTAAGCTGAGAAGTCCCAGTCTCTTTAGCCTCTCTTCATATGGGACCTGTTCCCAACCCCTGATCACTGTAGTTGCCCTCCCCTCTCCCAGCCTTTCTCTTCCCCTCTCCCACCCCCTTTTCCCAGTCTCCCCCAATTTTGTTCAATAAAGACAGATTCTATTTTTGAACACAATTGTCCTTTATTTTGTACATCAGGAAGGGGGGCTAGGGAAGGGTAAGTGGAAGGAGGTGAGGGAGGAATGGGGTACGAGCCCCTGATGGGGAGGACTGGGCTGGCTCTGCGGGCTTCTGGGGGTGGAAGCTCTCCTGCAGCCCCCCCAATTGCCTCCTCTCCGCAGATGGCAGCCTGCGGCAAGTGCAGCCGGGCTGATGGCCGAGTGGTGTGATGTGCCCAGTGTGGGCACTCAGGGCACTCCAAGCCAGGACTGCTTTGCTAGGAGGGCACCCCTGAGAACTGTCTGTCCATGGTGGGGTCGGGACCCTTTAAGCACAGCCCTCAGCTAGCCTGAGACAGCATCTCCACGCTCTAAGTCCTCCTCTGATGCCCTGCCGGCACTGCTTCCGGCCATCCTTAAGCCTGGTTCAGGGTCTACTTAATGTGGACTTGCTAGTTCGAATTAGCAAAACGTGAATTCGAACTAGTTTTTTAGTCTGGATCCGTTAGTTCGAATTAGCTTAGTTCAAATTAACTAATTCGAACTAAGTTAGTTCGAACTAACGTTGTAGTGTAGACGTACCCTGCCTTACTAACTAAAAGATGCTGCACTCACACACTCCATGGATGAGGCTCAGGTTCAGAGATGACTCGGTCACTGCAGAGGGGCTGGTCTCTTCTGGCAGGGATCCTCTTCAGGCAAGAATCAGGCTGCTTCAATCCCGGAATTTCCCCTCACCGCAAAGGGGTGCCAGGCTCAAGGTGCAGGCCACACAACTGCACCAAAATTCAAACTATAATCTCCTAGCCCAGCATTCAGACACACACACAGCAGGCAGCAGCCCCGAACCAGCAGACGGGAAAGAGCTGAGCATGGTGGCTGGTCTCACCCAGGGAGCGGGAGAGCCAGCTCTGCCTCGCTGGGGAAGCCTCCCAGCAAACTCCACAAACTGGGAATCAACAGTGGAGACATAACACCCAGCTGAGGGATCCTGCCTTCCGGTCCCTAGAGGCTAGTTCTCAGGGGGAACCCTGCATGCAGGCCTGGAGTTCACTAGCTCCCACACAGCCAGCTTCCCCTTCCCAGGCTGGCTCCAGACTCTCCAGCCAATGGCTCCTCCTTCCCCTCCTGAACTCCCTGGGAAGGGCATCTCACTCCCTATGGGTTGCCGGGCAGACTCTGTCCCTGGTAGGGAGGGGGAGCCAAGGCAAACTCCGTGCGCCTGTCCCTGAGCTGCCAGCAGACAGAGCCCCAGGAATCTAGGTCATCTCCTTGGGGTTACAGACACATATAGGCTGTGTCTACATTGGCACCCTTTTCTGGAAAAGGGATGCTAATGAGACACTTCCGAATTGCAAATGCTGCAGGGATTTAAATTTTCCCTTGGCATTTGCAGGAACATGGCTGCCGCTTTTTTCCTGCTCGGGGCTTTGCCGTAAAAAAGCGCCAGTCTAGACGGGATCTTTCGGGAAATAAAGCTGGATGGGGAGCAGCCTCTGGGGTGCCAGGCCCAGGACACCAGCCTAGCAGAGGATGGGTGGGAGGTGGCAGTGACATCACAAAGGGCCTATTGTATGACCACAGCCTATTGGGGGACAGTGATGACCTCACAAAGAGTCTCTGGCAACAAGCACTCAGGACAGAGGTGCACGGCCGGGGCAAACGCCGAGTTTCCTGCGGCTTGGCAGCAGCATGGCCCCTTCTCAGGGTCTCTGCAGGGGCCGGATGGAGAAGTGGGACCGAGGGGCGGAGGAAGGAGCCTCGTCGACATTTTCTCCTTCCCTGCAGCTGGTCCTGTCGTCCCAGGTGACAAGGTAGGAGCCTCGGAAAGGTTTGGAGCCTGCTCAGTCTGGTTCCCCTTTGCTCCATTCCCTCTCTCTGTCTCGCCTTCTCCTGCGTCTTTTTCCCTTTCCCTGCCCCACCAAGCAGGAGGAGGTGTTGGGGAGTTGGGACAGTGGGAAGCCTCACACAGAACTCAGACTGGCAGAGTTCTCGGAGCAGGCGACCTGGCCCTCCATTTGGACGTGTGCTGAGACCCACCCCCCACCTCCTAGCTCCCAGAGTCTTGCTCCCGAATGGCCAAGCGGGTGGTTACTGACGGAGGACACTTGCAGCCTTTCGTTCTCTTTCAAACCGATTTCGGGGAGTCATTATTAACAGTTCCCAGCCATGCGGGAAGTGCCTAACACCTGGGGTTCCACAGGGGTCTGCTTATTAAGTTTGCAGATGACCCCAAGCTGGGAAGGGTGGCAAGTGCTTTGGAGGACAGGGTCATACTTCAAACTGCTTTGGACAAACTGGAGACATGGGCTGAAGTAAACAGGATCAAGTTTAATGAGGAGAAATGCAAAGCGCTCCACTTAGAAAGGAACCACCCATTTCACACATGCTGAATGGCTAGGAAGGAGTCCTGCAGGAAGGGATCTAGGGCGTCAGAGTGGACCACAAGCGAAACAGGAGTCAACAGTGTGACACTGTTGCAAGAAAAGCAAACATGATTCTGGGAGGCGTTAACAGGCATGTCGTGAGCAAGATTGGAGAAGTCATTCTTCTGCTCTACTGTGCACTGATTAATCCTCAGTTGGAGTCTCGCTGCTGATTAGGCCTCTGTTGGAGTTTTGTGTGCAGTTCTGGGCACTGCATTTCAAGAGAGCGTGTTCTACTTCCAGGGGAAAAAAAGGAAACTGTGAACCGTAATTTGAATACCTTTCTTCCGGGGTGGGGTTTTGTTTTTGTTTTGTTTTTTGAAGAGGCATTTCTGGGGCCAAATGTCACAAAAAGCCCTCTTTCAGAAGCTCCCTTCTTCCTGATGGGAGGAGGAAGACTGGGCTTCCAAAAGAGTAGGTTTCCACTTCCAGCTGAGCAAACGTGTTCCCTGGATGTAGCGGGGGCGGGGATGGGCAGGTGTGTGTGTGGGGGGGGGGGGGGGGCGTGTTTCTGGGATACAGCAGTATATACCAGGCCTGAGAGGGGACACGAGAGCAGTTTTCAAGTGCCTAAAATGGGGTTATAGGGAGGAGGAGATAAATTGCTCTCCTTGGCCTCCGAGGAGAGGACAAGAAGCAATGGGCTTAACTGCAGCAAGGGAGGTTTAGGCTGGACATGAGGAAAAACTTCCTGTGAGGGGGGTTACACTCGGGAGATATTTCAGAGCAGACACCTGTCAGGGATGCTCTAACGGTGCTTGGTCCTGCCGGAAGGGTAGGGGGCTGGACCCAATGATCCGTGATGGCTGGTGCCCATTAGTGGTGGCTGGGCTGTGGCCGGTTGGAAGGCCTCTCTGTGTCCTAAGGGGGTGCTTGGGGGCAGGACATCAGCCTGACTGGGGTTGGGGGGGCAATGACACCACAAAGGCCTATGGAGGGGAGGGGCTAGGGAAGGGCTGAGCTCATGGAGATCCCCTGACAGCTGCACGGCAGGGCAGCCTCAGAGACACCCCCCAGCCCTTTCTGGCTGTGTGGGAGCCCCCCAAAGAGGGGCTGGAATCGCTCTGAGACTGACCCTGCTGGGGGCGACCTGGGCCAGCCCTTGGGACGTCCCCTGAGACCTCTCGCCCGCCCCCCTCTCCCAATCTGAGCCGGGGGCCACGGACAGGGAGGAGGTTTCCCAGGTGTGACCCCCCTGCCCTTCCTTTGCAGGCTCTGCACGGCCGGGGTCCAGGCCTCCAGCTGGCCCTGCAGGGGGACCGGCAGGCACAGCCCCACACAGGTGCCAGGAGAGCTGGTAGGTGAGCATGAGCAGGGGTGTGGGGGCAGTCTTCCCTTAGCACTGGGGTAGGGGGGCATGGGGACCCTGGGGCAGGGCCGGCAAGACAGGGCTGTGTTGGGCCTTTTCTCCATCTGGGACAGGTGAAGGGGATGGAAGTTGAAGTCAGGGCCTGGCTGGCTTTGGGATAGGGACCCTCAAATCCCATACACCTGGCGGGGGGGGGGGGGGGGGCTTGTTGGCACAGCCTGGGCACTGGTCTATTGACCCGGCTCTACCTCTCTCCCCCGCAGCACGTCAGCTCCTGCATCACGCCCATGGTGTCCTAGGGGAGAGCCAAGGCCCAGGGAACAACAGAGCCGGTTGTAACCCCCCCCCCCATTTCCCGCATGGGAGGCGAGTGACCTCTGAGCCGGCCCCGGACCCTGGGGTGGGCAGGAGGCTCCCGCAGGGCCGGCAGCGGTAGGGCTGCGGGCTGGCAGCAACCCCTGGGGAGGGCCAAATCCGAGCCGGGCCTGAGCAAGGTGGCCAGTGTCCGGTTTGGAACCGGACAGGCCAGAATCTGAGGTTTCTGTGTGGGAAAGAAATGGAGACAATAGAAATGAGACAATGGGAATGGGCGGGATTTCCCTGGGGAGACGGAATGTCGATTGTGATGTCATGTCAAGTGTGTCCAGTAGTTTTGTTGAGACCATCTGGCAAACCCAGGCCTGAGCCAGACTTAGGCCCAGTTCAGGGGAGACCCTGGGATGTTAGGGGCCCATGTTCCAGCCAGACTCCTGCCCCGACCTGGGTCCCTCCTTGTCCCCCTGGAGCATCTGGGGGTGCAAATCCCCCTGGAGGGCCTTGCCCACCGCTCTTTGCCCCAGGAGCTGGGGGTCTCGTTAGCTCCTCTCCCCAGTGGCTTCAGCGGAGGGATGTGGGGAGGGAGGCGCCTGGCCCAGGGGGGTTGAGAGCTGGCAGCAGGACTGCAAAAACCAGACTCTCCAGTAGAAAACTGGACACCTGCCATCCCTAGCTGGCAGCAGGGCACTGATGGGCCCCGTCTCCTCCCTTCCATCCCAGCTCAGCACAGCCTCCACTAGGGAGCTTGGGGCCCAGCTGGGACTGTCCCTCAGGGGCCCAGCCGAGGACACCGGCCGGCCGGCCAGGGAGGGTCCTGACCCCTGTGCCCACTGCTGCTGCACCAGAGGTGAGGGACCCCGCTGGGCAACGGGCCCCCAAGCACTGACACCGACAGACGCCAGGCCGGGGGCCCTGCTGAAGTGTAGCCCCATGATCCTGCCCCCCCCCCCGGGAATGGGAGCCTGGTTGCTACACACCAGACCCTCTGGGACCAGCCCCACGGAGGGTGAGTCTGTCTCTCTCCCCTCCCCCACACTCCATGTAGGACCAGCCCCTCCCCAGGCCCCAAGGCACCTGCTCTTTGTGGGGCCAGGGATGCAGCCCGCTGGGAACCCAGCCCCAGCCAGGGCCCTAGGGCAGCTGGACGCTGCAGGGGAACAGCTCGGGGGAGAGGGGCATCACCAGCTCCTGCACTGATAGCCCAGGAGGGGTCTGGCCCTGGGGGGCACTAGAGAGGTGCTACGCCCATCCCAGGGCCAGCTCCCTCTACCCCCTGGTTCCCAGGCACCGCGTCTGACAGGCCCTTGCTCTCTTGGGACAGGAGGAGCCCGGCCACGGGGACACGCCAGCTCCCCTGGGCTGACCCTGGCCCCAGGTGCCTGCAGCTCGGCAGGGGCTGCCCCAGGGCAGGTGACGACAGCTGGGGAGGGAGCCGCCTGCGATATCAGCACCTCGCTTTCCCTGCTCACGCTGGGAGTGGAGCCGCAGCTGCGGCCGGGCACCGGGGAGAGGGAGGGGCTTCCCCCCGCCTACCGCTGGGGATAGAACCATCCACCCATCTCCTGTCTCTGGACAGGGACCTGCACAGCCTCGTGAGTCAAGGCCAGCTTACGGACTACAGCCGTTAGGCTGAACTGCCTGACTAAAGGGGCAAAACACTGGCCATTGGGCCACACTGCCCTTAGAAAAGGGGCAAGGTACTGACTGGCCATTGGGCCACACTGCCCAGAGGAGAGGGGCAAGGGGCTAACTCTGGCCATTGGGCCACACTGTCCTTAGAAAAAGGGGAAGGTGGTGTCTGGCCATTGGGCCACATTGCCCAGAGGAAAGGGGCAAGGTACTGACACTGGCCATTGGGCCATACTGCCTTTAGAAAAGGGGCAAGGTACTGACTGGCCATTGGGCCACACTGCCCTTAGAAAAGGGGCAAGGTACTGACACTGGCCATTGGGCCACACTGCCCTTAGAAAAGGGGCAAGGTACTGACTGGCCATTGGGCCACACTGCCCTTAGAAAAGGGGCAAGGTACTGACACTGGCCATTGGGCCACACTGCCCTTAGAAAAGGGGCAAGGTACTGACACTGGCCATTGGGCCACACTGCCCTTAGAAAAGGGGCAAGGTACTGACTGGCCATCGGGCCACACTGCGGTTACGGACTCCACCCACTAGGCTGCCCTGCCCTATGCCGGGCTCTGCCAGAGGGAAGCTGGGAGCCTGCAGGCTTTGTGGCCAGAGAAGCTGTCGTCCCCTCGGCACCAGGCGCGAGTTGGACCCAGGGGCCGGATGGTGACGATTCCAGCCCACGGATGGGGCGTGTCGTGGCACAGACTGAAGGCTGAAGAACTCACCCAGAGGCCAGGACCAGGGCAGCGGAGGAGGAAACCGGCTGGCCAGAGCAGAGAGGCCAGATGGAGGCTGCACTTCGGGGACCGGCTGAATCTGGAATAGACGGAGGGGCCTCCCCGTCGCGCCGCTTCCCCCCGGAAGACAAGCTCAGGCAGAGAAGCCACCGCGAACCCGGCACCTCGCAGCCCTACCCTGGGCGCTCGTGGTCTGGCCAGGACTTTCCCAGGGAGACTCCCATCCAGTGCAGATCCCTATGGCAGGGGTGGGGAGCCTCAGGCATGGGGGCCGGATGCAGCCCCGGCTGGCGGGGATCCGGCCCCTGAAGCTCGGGGCTCCCCCCTGCACTGGGGGCCCATGCTGGGGAGAGGACGGGGGGCTGTTTCTCACTTGTGGGCAGCCCCCCATAGATTTCTCTTTGGGTCAGTGGCCCCGACCCAGCAAAGGTTCCCCACCCCTGCTCTGTGGGGGGTAAAGGTCCCTGGGAACCTGACTAGGGCCCCACCCATTTCACAGCCAGGAGACGTGCAACGGGGGGAGAGGAGGGGATGGGGGAATGGCGAGGGGAGTCTGAGCTCCCCATGTGACGAGGGGCCTGGAGCGTCAGCTGCTCCCTGACCTGGCTGGGATGGGACAGGAGTTGTCCTGCCCCGACACGGGCACTCGCGGAGGGGGCAGATCAGAGCCACCCTGAGGGGCAGGGAGAAGTGAGGGTGGAACGGCTCAAGCTCTGCCCCACAGGCTGCTGGGAAGTGAAATTGGCACTCTTGGGACGCCCCCACCCCCATTGCACACAATCCTAGTTTGGGCCAGGACCCGGCCGGTCAGAGAGCCGGGAAATTTCCCAGGGAAGCCCCTGGGAGTGTGCCAGGGAGCAGCGTGGACACGGTCTGGCTGTGAAATGGGCGAGGTTGCAGGGGGACGCGATGGGGCCCTAGTTCCGGCGTATTCCCTGGAAGTTGTGGGAAAGGGTCTGCCAGAAACTCCTGGCCCTGTTGGTCTCCAGGGTCATTGGGGAATCCCCTAGTGCAGCCTTTCTCCAGCTGGGGCTCCCCACCCAAAAGGGGGTCCCAGGGCCAGGGGAGGGGGCTCGCGAGCAGGGTCACTGGCCGCCTGGGTTTTCCCAGCCATGACCTCGTCTTCAGGCCCCAAATCTTCCTATGGGCAGATGTTTGGAAATATTAAAATCTGTCGGATTTCTCCCGGCTTTCCCAGCTGAGTGGCTGGAGAGCAGCGGCTACTGTCTGGCCATCCGGTTTGGGGGCAGCCCCATTGACAGCAGCAGCACAGGAGGAAGGGAGGCCAGGTCCGGTGTTGCCACCCTTCCTTCTGCACTGCTGCTGGCGGGGGGGCTGCCTTTCCATCTGGGTGGCTGCAGAGCAGCGGCCCCTGGCAGGTCACCCAGCTCAGAATTCAGCGCCAGCACCAGCTGCAGCGCAGAGGGAAGGGGGCATGATAAGGTCTTGCCTCCTCCCCTTCTGCACTGCTGCAGGGTGTGGGGCTGCCTTCTGACCCGGGTGGCTGGAGAGCAGTGGCTGCTGGCCAGGGGCCCAGCTTAGACGACGGCGTCCCTGCCAGCAGCAGCACAGAAGCAGGGTGGCTCCGTGTTGTGTCACTCCTACTTCTGCACCACTGCTGGCGGGGGCCCTGTCCTCCGAGCTGGGCGCCCCAGGAGCAGCCACGACTCTCTGGTCACCCGCTCGGCCGTCAGTGCTGCCCCAAGAGCGGTGCAGCAGGAAGTGCAGGAGGGGCGGGATTGCAGCACTTCCTTCAGCACCGCGGCGGGTGTCAGCCCTGCCTCCCACACCGGGTGACCAGAGAGCGGGTGCCACTGGCCAGGGGCTACCTCAGAGGGCAGCGCCGATACCAGCAGCAGCACAAACTAGGGGTGTCAACGTGTGTAGCTGGCTACACGATTAACCGATACGTCTGGGCTTATTGGTTAATCCTGTCGCCTCCACACCCCCCTCCCCTGGCTGCCTCAGGAACAGAAGCAGCAAGGGGGGGGGGGAAGGTGGGAGCTGGTGTCTGCGGGGATCCAGCTATTAAGCTGCCTCCCCATGAGCACCAGATCCCATGGAGCTGCCTGGCCCGCACCATGGGCTGCTGCCTCTCATAGAGATGCAGCAACACGGAGGGTGAGGGAGTCAGGCAGGAGCTGGTGCACACGGGAAGCAGCTTTTAAGACAGCTCCCCATGTGTATCAGCTCCTGTGGAACCACGTCTCACCCATCCCCCTCCACTGCTGCCTCCCTATCAGCGTGGGGGCAGGGCAGACATGAGATGAGATGTTCGGGGAACTATCTTCTAAGCCGGCTCTCCACACAGGCCAGCTCCATGGAGCCCCCTTTCCTCCCTCGCTGTCTCACATAGAGGAGAGGGGGGCGGGGGGTTGCTCGAGGGGAGCTGACTTAAAATCTAGTTCTCCGTGAGCACCAGTTCTGCGGAGCTGCCTGCTCCTCCCTCTCTCACTCCAGAGGAGGCTGCTGCAGAGCAGCCTCTGTCCGGGGCTGGCACAAGCTCTCGTCGCACAGAGGCTGCTGTGTGGGATGCTGGTGCAGCCTCCGTCTGCTGTGTGGGATGCTGGTGCAGCCTCTGTCTGCTGTGTGGGATGCCGGTGCAGCCTCTGTCTGCTGTGTGGGATGCCGGTGCAGCCTCTGTCTGCTGTGTGGGATGCCGGTGCAGCCTCTGTCTGCTGTGTGGGATGCCAGTGCAGCCTCTGTCTGCTGTGTGGGATGCTGGTGCAGCCTCTGTCTGCTGTGTGGGATGCCGGTGCAGCCTCCGTCTGCTGTGTGGGATGCTGGTGCAGCCTCTGTCTGCTGT
Source organism: Pelodiscus sinensis (assembly GCF_049634645.1). Classification (NCBI taxonomy): domain Eukaryota; kingdom Metazoa; phylum Chordata; order Testudines; family Trionychidae; genus Pelodiscus; species Pelodiscus sinensis. The sequence continues at coordinate 890,751 of NW_027466036.1, forward strand.
GTGGGATGCCGGTGCAGCCTCCGTCTGCTGTGTGGGATGCTGGTGCAGCCTCCGTCTGCTGTGTGGGATGCCGGTGCAGCCTCCGTCTGCTGTGTGGGATGCCGGTGCAGCCTCTGTCTGCTGTGTGGGATGCTGGTGCAGCCTCTGTCTGCTGTGTGGGATGCTGGTGCAGCCTCCGTCTGCTGTGTGGGATGCCGGTGCAGCCTCTGTCTGCTGTGTGGGATGCTGGTGCAGCCTCTGTCTGCTGTGTGGGATGCCGGTGCAGCCTCCGTCTGCTGTGTGGGATGCTGGTGCAGCCTCTGTCTGCTGTGTGGGATGCCGGTGCAGCCTCTGTCTGCTGTGTGGGATGCCGGTGCAGCCCCTCATTGCTGACTCAGGCACCAGGGACTATCGAATAATCGTGGAATTGCTACAGTTTGATGCAGTGACATGATTGTTCAGTGACTCCCTGTCTGACATCCCTAGCAAACAGGGAGGGGGGCCCTGGACTGTGCTCCCCTCGTCCTTCTCTGCCATCGCTGGCAACAGCGCCACCACTCCCGCCGGGCAGCTGGACAGTCCGTGCTGTCTCCGGTAACAGTGCAGAAGGCAGGTGGGCTGCTGCAGCTTTGCCTCCCTGCCTTCCGTGCTGCTGCTGCTGGGTAGGGATGTTAAATAACGATTCACGGACAAGTTGAGGAGTCGATGGAATTTCCAGTGGCTACTCAACTAGTCGATGGGCACTTTCTGCACTTTGAACTGGACAAGGGCCCCAGCAGGGCCTCCTGTGCACTTCAAAACGGGAACTCCGTGTGCAGCCCGGGGCCAGCAGGAAGTCCCACTGACTCGGCTTTACGAGGGTCCTTCCGCTTTGAAAGGCTCAGGATCCTGGAGGCTCTTGTGCATTTCTGAGTGGAAGCACCTGCATGGAGCCTGGAGTCAGTGGGGGACTCAGACCCCTGGCATCCCCGAGGTCCATGTGGCGCTGCTCCTTTGGAGAACCCCCTTTTCACACCTTTTCCCATGAGCAGGCAGCGCCAGCACCACCAGCAGCGCAGAAGGGAGGACGGCCTGGTGTGGCGGTGCCTCCCTTCCCTCTGCACTGCTGCGGGCAGAGGCTCTGCCTACTAACGGGATGGCTGGGGGCAGTTATAAGGGGTCAGGTGCCCAACCTGGATGGCAACCCCACCGCCAGCAGCAACGCAGGAGGGAGGGGAGCTGGTCTGGTATCGCCACCCTCCCTGCTGTGCCGCTGCTGGCCGTGCCTCTCCCTTCTCAGCTGGGCAGCTAGAGAGCGCAGGCACCATGTGCACAAGGCCGCCTGACCCAGCAGAGCCACCCTCCCTTCCGTGCCACTGCTGGGGGCAGCCCTGCCTGCCACACTGACGCTACGTCTAGACGACAGGCTTTTGTCCACAGAAGTTTTGTCGACAGATACTGTGGACAAAGCTTCTGTCAACAAAGAGCATCTAGACTACGTCCAGTTCTGCAGACAGAGCAAGCCGCTTTGTCAACATGCCAGTGTAGACGCAAAGGGCAGTGGAGATGCAATAGCGCCTTCTGGCGACAGAACTCTCTCGACAAAAGGCGTTATTCCTCGTAGAATGAGGTTTACAGCTGTCGACAAAACAGCGGAGTCAACAGAACTCAGCAGCAGTGTAGACGCAGGTATAATTGTGTCGACAAAAGTCCACTTTTGTCGACAGCACCCTGTAGTCTAGACACACCCTGAGGGGCCTGCGAGTGGCCCATGCTGGCAGGACTCCCAGCTGCAAAGTCAGCGCCAGCAGCAGCGCAGGAGGGAGGGAGGCCTGGTCTGGTATCTCAGCCCTTCCTTCTGTGCCGCTGCAGGCGGTGGCGCTGCCTTTGGACCTGGGCGGCAGCAGAGCAGCGGCTGCTGTTGTGGGGCCCAGTTCGGAGGGGGCCCCACTAGCAGCGAGTGAGGGGTGGTCACTGACGGGTCCCCCAGCTCAGAAGTCAACGCCGCCCCAGCAGCAGCGCAGAGGCAGGGTGGCCTGGCATGTTGTTGCCACCGTTCCTTCCGCACTGCTGCTGGCAGGGCTGCCTTCTCCGCTGGGGACCACAGAGCAGGGGCCACAGGGGAGGTGCCCAGCTCAGAGGGCAGCTCCGCTCCCAGCAGCAGCGCAGAAGGAAGGGGGAGTGGCTGCCATTGCATCCTTCCCTCTTCCCCCTGCTGGGGGCATCGCTCCCTTCCAAGCTGGGTGGCCAGAGCGAGCGGGATCCCAGTGGGGTCAGTGCCAGCAGCAGCAGCAGCGCAGGAGAAGTGGAGGCAGCGATGCCGTTGCCACCCGTCCGTCTGCGCCGCTGCTGGCCAGGTTGGGGGCAGAGAGCAGCTGCCCCTCCAGCCGCCCAGCTGGGGAGGCCAGGAGAGATCAGGGACATTTCTTCTTATTTCCAAACTCCGCCGGGATGGGGACCTGGGGACTGAACACGAGGCCACGGCTGGGAAAGCCCAAACGTCCGGTGCCCCCGTGAGCGACCCTCCTGCCCTCGCCTTGCCGCCCCCTTCTGGGCAGGGACCCCCAGGGGGAGATACGCTGCACTAGGGGATTCCTCTACGACCCCGAGGGCCCCCACGGCCAGGAGTTCCCGGCAGCCCCTTTCCCACCACTTCCACGGAGGAGGCGGCAGGTTCTCAGGGGAGGTTTCCCCGACTCAGAGATCTGCCTGGATGGAGAGTGGAGGAGCAAAGGGAGGGCCTGGCCAGGATCGCCCAGGGCCAGGGCAGGGCTCACACGGCAGCACCCGCGGCAGGGAACCTGTTGCTCAGCCAGGCCCAGAACTCTGTGTCTCCCGGCCACTGGGGCCAGCCCAGATGTATCCAGCCTCCTGATGACTTGAGAGTCCCAGCTGCCTCTTCCTGTGTAGCCTGGAAGAAGAAAAGCAACTCGAGACCTCCAAGAGATGCTCCCTCGATGCCAAAATCTCCACCCAGCTCAGGGGTAGCATCAGCAGGAGCCAAATAAAAAATTGTGAGATTGATTTAAAATAAATACATTACAGAGAAATACACAAATTATGTTTTTATGAGCTTTGCTTTCTGGGCCCTAAGCGCACGCTTGGGTCCGTCTCAGCCATTCCCTGCAAACCGGAGGACTTGAAACACTTTTCCCATGACAGCCGAGGGGGCGGCTACACCCCAGGGCCTGTGGGGACAGAGCGGTGCCAGGAGAGCCCCCTCACTGGGATGCAGCCCACAGGCACAGCAGGGGTGTTTCCGTTGCCACGACAACAGCCCCTCCCCAGGGAAAGCCCTCCCAGACCTCTGGCTGGAGCAGTCATGCCTAGCAGTCAGAGCAGGGGCTGTGGGTCAGAGCTGGGCCCAGGAGTCCCTCAGCAGCTGAAAGGCCGGTCTCCCGGGCTCAGACTTGAAGGGCCGAAGGAACCATCATGAGCACCTGGTCTGACCCCTTGCACCTTGCAGACCCTAGAACCTCACCCACCCCTCCGGTCCAGCCCCAGTCTCCCTGGCTGTGTTACTGACGCCCTCACGTCACGGCTCAGCGATGGGGAGGGATGGAAAATCCCCCATTGACACGACTTGATCCCAGCCTGGGACCCTGCCCCACACTGCAGAGGGAGGCAGCCTCGTCCACCCTGCCCCCACGGGCTCTGCACATCTCCCCCTTGACAGTCCCTTCCCACCCCCAGACACGGGATCAGTCGGCGCAGGCGTGTTCTGGCCGGAGCCCCCAGCCACACGGCGGGGAAAGAATTGTCTGGAGCCGCTCAGCACGGGGAGCCCACGTTTCCCTCTGCGGAGCGCGGGGCAGCCGGTCCAGTTCCTCCCACTCCCGTGAGTTCAAGGGTCGCGGATGGGAGCTGGGCAGCACAGACGCTCACACTGACTCCCAGTTGCCTGAGCCCCCGTGTCGGGGGCACAGCCGGGGGGTGGCTACCCCTCGAGATGAGCCCTTCCAGGGGCGTTGTGCTGCCTTTACTCCAAGGCTGTGCCCTTTCCCCACACTCAGTGTTAACCTGGCTGGTCAGCCACGTCTCGAGGGGTGTCTGCTAACACCTATGTGACTCCGCGGCCTGGCACCCAGAGGGGTCCCCTCGGTTAGAGGCTCCCAGGCCCAGAGGCCTCGTTGAGAAGTGAGTCTCCTCTCCCTCCTGAGACATATGGCCAAGAGGTCCAGTCCATAGGTCAGTCCCTTCTATCAGGAGCAATAGGGCCTAGCTCAGAGGTGAGTGCAAACTTCCAGAGAACTCTCTTGCTACGGGTAGTGGGGTTAGCTGGACCCGGGTCCTCCCGCTACCCTGGGTCCAAGCCCCGGGCCCTGTTGGCCGTGGAGCAGGGACTCCGACTCCGACTGCAGCACGCTGAGCTCTCAAGGAACAATCCCAGCTCTGGTGCATCTCTCCTGTCGTGCAGTCTCTGGGCAGCATCCCGTCCGAGGGCTTCCGTGGCTGCTGCTGGAGTCTCCCGCCACCTCCTGTTACACAGAAATCCCGCCTGGCTGCAGATGAGCATTCATGGCTTCCCCCTCCTGAAATAGCATTTTCCAAGGACCCTTTGTGGAACCCTCCCCATCCCCACGGTGAAATCAGATTTCAAGTGTGTTCCAGCACCAGCTGACAGGGTCCCATGTCTCTGTGCCACAGCTAGGGCTTCCAGGGAAAACACAAAGCCATTTCCAGCTTAGTGCTCTGAGCACTGGGCCGGCAAGGTCCTTACTCACCATGAATGGCTTTGTCTACAAGACCCAGATTAATAACACAGGTATTGGGGGAGTGGGAGCCGTGTCAGTCTGTGTCTATAAAAACAATGAGGGGTCCAGTGGCACCTCAGACTAATGGATTTATCTGAGCATCAATTTTTATGGGCAAACCCCACGTCCTTGTTACTTTCCTACGTGCCTCCAGCGTCCATCCAGGACTCATCACATGCTCCATGTCCAACGCCAAGCCCTGAGACACACCCACACGGGCTCCAGTCTGTCAGGGTATGTCTACACTACCCTCCTAGTTCGAACTAGCGGGGTAATGTAGGCATACCACACTTGCAAATGAAGCCCGGGATTTGAATTTCCCGGGCTTCATTTGCATAAGCGGGGAGCCGCCATTTTTAAAACCCCGCTGGTTCGAACCCCGTGCAGCGCGGCTACACGAGGCATGAACTAGGTAGTTCGAACTAGGCTTCCTAGCTCGAACTACCGTTACGCCTTGTGAAATGAGCACTTGAGGTGTGGATGCTCCACCGGTTTTTGCACAAAAATTGCAGAAGAACCAAGGGGAGCAGCAAGAAGAGCAAACTGTGCTGAGGGGCAGACCTGCCGTGACAGAGCCAGGCACACACAGCCCACACACAGCCCAAAAAGTGCAGACAGCCTCCTGTTTCCTGTTTCCTCCCCTGCCCTAAGACAACAGGGCTTCTCCCTCCCCTTTGAGCTTGTGTGGAGGTGAGAAACTGGCTCAGCTGCAGGGCCTAGGCCCAGTCAGCCCAGCAGGGTGGGGTCTCTGTGGCTGGCGCCCAGGTGCAAGGTCCCCAGGTTCCACCACAATTCCAGGCCCCACAGGTGGGAGCTGGTTTGATGCTGAACCCCACAGCTCAGCAACAAGTCCTTCAAACTCCCCCTGGGCTCTGGGTTCACTGTTTGGATTCTTTTTGTGGGGGGTTCTGTTTCTGCATTAACCCTTCCATGGAAAAGGACCTGCTCAGACCCTGCCAGTGGGGGTCATGTGCCTCCACAGCCCATGTTAGAGATTAATTTGGAATATATACTGTAATTGTGCAGTATTGTAACCATCATCAACACCTGGGATTTGAACCTGGGACCTCAGGAGCTGACTCTAGGAGCTTCTACCCTCTGAGCTAGAAGCCAGCTGGCACCCAGGCCATGCTGTACAGGTCTCTTGATCTTAACTGTTGCAGTGGTCTCAGTGCCACTTGCCGTACTCAGTAACCACGCTAGGTGTGTGGGTTACAGCATGTTTAATGACTATATGTTTGTGCTTTTAATGTTCAAAAAATGTAAAACAAAATGGAGTCGGTCTCCTTAGACCCCGGGGCTCCATCTTGGGCTTTGCCCCCTCCCTCTGGAACATTCCGAGACAGTTGGGGAACCGGTTCTAACCGGATTTTCCCGCCTTGGCGAGAGTTCCGCTCCCCTCAGGTGCGCGGCCAAGCGGGCTGGGAGTGAGGCTGCTCACTGCTGCCCCCTGGGTCGTTTTTCCAGCTCACAGACAATCGTTATCAGCGCTTAAATCTGGGCTGCTGGGGGGCTCCGTGCAGGCCTGTGGTGGCTACAGAAAATAACCAGCCATTCTCTGAAGTGTCAAAAAGTTGCATAAACAGTGTCAATGTTGTACAAAGGCGAGCATGTGTCTGGGTAAAACATTTCCCTGAATCCAGCCTCCTCTAGCAGCTCAGTCCCACAGTTCAGACAGAGATGAATGTTACCCCACATTTCACTGGAGACCACCCCAGGGGTATACTAGTATGGATTTATTAAACGAGGAATTAACAATCCACTTCAGGGTTACATTCAAGGGCTATGTCTATACTACAAGATTTTGGTGCAAAAACAGGCAGAGCGTCCACACCTCAAGCGTGCTTTTGCACAAGAAAATTGACAGAACAGAGGACTTTTGCTGGTAGAGTTATTCCTCTCCCCACGAGGAATAACTCCTTTTTTGCACGACAGCTCTTGCTCAAAAAGGCAGGTATAAATGCTCTGCAGGGGTTTTTGCACAAAGCAGAAGTTCTCTAATGCCCATTTTGTGAATGGCAGTCAGAGCTTTCTTGTGCAAAAGTGTCCATGCAGTGTGGACACTCCCTTGTGCAAAAGCACATTACATTTGCAATGCACTTTGACATCTGGATGCGCGTTTGCACAAGAAGTGTTTGCATGAGAACTCTTCCACAAAAGGCTTCTTGTGCAAAAACCCTGCAGTGTAGACTAAGCAAGGGGATTGAGCTGTCATTGATTGTCACTCTTGGGTTAAACCAAAGGGGAGTGAACTATCTCTCTCACCCACACAAACACAGACTGTGATGGGACAGGGCTTATGGACATGAATATACATAACTCAAAGGTGGTTTGAGCAAATGATTTCACCTAACCTGTCCATCTTCATGTCATGATCCACTGGTTCTGTTTATCTTACTCTGTTGTATGTATCATTTGAATGTGTAAAATTAGACAGGTGGAGTGGGGAATACTTTGTGAGTTTCAAGTGTGTGAATGGGAGACATGGAGGGGGTTACCTGAAACTTCTTGATGAGCCACTGTAAAACAATCTTTTGCCCTTAAGTCTGAGCAGTGGTTGGAAGAGAGCGGCCTCAACTCCTTAACAAAAAGAGTAGGAAAGCAAAGGGTCTTTTGGCTGGGCTGTACCTGAAGGAAGAAGCCAGGCTTCATGGTGTGGAAGAGAGCCCTGGTTTAGAGTGGCATCTGGAAAAGAGGTTTTAGGGTGAGTTTGTGCTGAGGTGTCAGTGTAGAAATAGCCAAGCATTTTTGTTTCTTTTGATTGTAACTTACTTTGCTCACTTATTACAGCTTAAATCCTACTGCTTCCACTTAATAAAATAATTTTTGTTTTCTATCAAGCCCAGTGTAAGCAATTGTTACCTGGGGGGGGGGGGGGGGGGGATGACAACCAGTGTGCACATTCCCCCTTTCAGTGTTAAAGTTGGCTTATCTAATTTCTTGGGGTTTGATCCCATTTGGGGAGTGCTCTTGCAGGAGGCTGGGCCCTAAACTGCACTCTCCTGGGATATAAAGATGTTCAGTGTCTGTACTGCTTCTAGCTTGGGGCAGGGGCCTCATCTTGGGGCTTTGGTTGGGGAGACCAGTAGAGGAACAGGGGAAATGGAGAGAGAGATGGAAAGGATCACATTGCTGTGGAAGAATGGAAGGGCTGGCATGTCCCCAGATCCTCAGGCAGCTCGGCGTGGGAAACCTACCGATGTGGAGCAGACCACGCTGAGCGTGACAGCTGGAGCTAACTAGTCAGTCTAGTTCAGGGTACATCTAGACTGCAGAGTTTTCCCAGGATATCCTGGAAAGGGTCTGCTGTGTCCAAGGACCGAGTGAGTCTGCTTTACTGAAAATTTGTTTGGAAAAACAGAGGCATTTTTTTGACATCTCTGTAAACTTCATAGTCGGAAGAAGAAGGGATGTTCTGAAGGAGGGTTTTTTCCCAGCATTTGTCCCCATGTAGACTGGCCGAATGTTGGAAAAGCCTCATTCAGAAGAAAAGCAGAAAAAGAGACACAAATTGCAATTTGCGTCTCTTTTTCTGAATTCTCTTGGTGGTGTGGACACAGCCCCTGGGGGGAGTCAAGTTCCCCTGTAACTAGAAACACTTCAGATGCACCAGACAGTCCTGCAGCACCTTAGAGGCTGACCACACATGAAGCCGGGGTGACAAGCTCTCGTGGAAGAAGCGGGCTGTGCCCACGAGAGCTCATTGTACCATCGACGTGTGTTGTTAGCCCTGCCGCACCTGAGGGACTGTCAGCCTGGGAAGGTCAGAGCCACCCAAACGCTGTGGGTCAGGCCTCAAGGGGTTTGCAATGCCTCCACCCAGAGGTGACTACTGCACCGAGGGGACCTTTTGTGGTGCTACAACACTGACCCCCATCGGGCTGGGCCTCTTGCACCCCGAAATTTTCACCCCACTTCCAGGTGAGCGTCTCAGGCTTGGGGGCAGGCTCCACTCTGGCGCACAACACCCCGGGTGCTCCCTGTGGGTGCTGTAGGCACTAGCTCTCGGCCTATGTTTTGGCAGGGAAAGTTTCCCCCGGGTCTGTGTCTCTGGGACCTCACATGGGAACAGGGGGATACTCCAAGAATACTTGCGCAAGAGGGCCAGTGTAGACAGGGAAGAATTGTTTTGCGCAAAAAAGCCCCGATGCACAAAATGGCGACTGGGGCTTTCTTGCGCAAAATCGCGTCTAGACTGGCCACGGATGCTTTTGCGCAAAAGCACTTTTTGCGCAAAGGCACCCGTGCCAATCTAGACGCTCTTTTGCACAAATGCTTTGAACGGAAAAACTTTTCCATTCAAAGCATTTGCGCAAAATCATGCCAGTCTAGACGCAGCCACTGTGTTTTAATTTGGGGGTACATTTAAGTTGAGCCTCTATTACGGTGTCCTTGAAATGTTTCCTGCAGGGATTTCCTAGAAACTATTACAACAAATTCCCACCCACATACCCATCACGAACAGTGCAGCATGTCAGGGAAACTGAGGCAGACACCATCCTCCAGGAAACTATTACAGCAAATTCCCACCCTACCCC